>NC_090929.1:669496113-669799144 GCF_040938575.1 Ambystoma mexicanum
AAATGGACAGGGCAGCAACGAAGCATGACCTATGGGAGGTATTATGGCTCCCAAAGTACCACCGACCAAAACACATGTATGAAAGCTCCATCACCAAATTAGTTGCAGACAATTGGGATAGGTTGGTCAAGCTAAGGGGAATTACCTCATTTCCATCCCCTTTTACACCCATATTCAACAACGCAGACTTCACGCCAGGACTAGAGAGGGGCGCATTTAGGAAATGGCAGAACAGGGGCTGTCGGAGGATGCGAGATATGTTCATAGGGGAGGTGATAATTACCTTCACAGACTGCAAAAGAGAGTTTGCAATAGGGGAGGGGGAAAGAATGTGGTATTCCCAGCCAAGCCACTGGCTTCTACATCCTCCAAACAAAGAAGCAGCCACTAGGCTGCCGACTCCATTTGAGAAATTCCTAATGACAAATGATGGCTCCAGGGGGTTGATTTCACAACTATACAAGATACTAGATGAGGCCACCTCGAGACAAAGCTGGGCTTTCATGGGCAGATGGGAACAAACTCTGGCCAGGGACATAGAGAAAAGATAGTGGGAAAAACTATGGAGGAAAATCCCCAAGCTAGCTAGATCTACTCAAACCCAGGAGGCATGGTATAAAATACTATACTGGTGGCATTACACACCAGCCCGCCTGCACAGGATGTACCCAGGGACATCAGGGGACTGCTGGAGAGGGTACGGGAAAGAGGGCACAGCCGAACATATATGGTGGAGATGCCCAAAGATGGAATCTTTTTGAACGGACATCCAAAAAGCACAGGACCAAGCATTTGGAACAGGGGGAAGCAGGCCGCCGGAATGGACCATATTGGGCCTTAAGAGTGCGGAAGCAGCGGGAGAACCAAGAGCCTGAGAAAGAGCACGGGCAATGCTCACTATAGCAGGAATGACAATTATTGCCCAGAAATTGAAAAGCTCGACCATCCCGACGTTCCAGGAATGGCTCTGCAAAATGTGGGAAATAATTGCAATGGAATGGGCAACATACGCCATTAACAGTAGGGTGCAGGACTATGCAAGTGAGTGGGGGGAAATTTGGACCTTTCTCAGGGACGATTACAGGCTCGGGTGGCGCCCGCAACACATTAAACTACTGGACTTACAATGAGCCTTTGAATATAGAATGACTCACAACAGAACGCAAAAGCACTGGTGGCAGCATCCAGGGGGAGGGGGGAGCGAAAAGGGTGGGGGTCATTTGGGGTTTATTATGTTGAAAAACTCAATCAAGAGAAGTTTTAAAAAAAAAAAAGAAAAGGGGATCTCAGCCAGGAAGAGGGGGATCCGGAGTGAACAGTAAAGCTCACCCGCGAAGGTATTGTTGTGGCAAATGTGAACCCAACTGAGGGATGCCTGTTAATTAAAGTCGTTCGGAACCCAAATGAGGGAGGCTAATTGTGCAAGAAGGATCTGAGCCCGGCTGAGGGGGATCCCGGGCGACTGGTAAAGTGACCAATTTTATTTCTTTTTTTTTTTCTTTTTTTTTTAAAGGACATTTTCTTTGTTGTTTTGGTGCATCAGGCCCTCTGAAGCAGGAGACTTTGTATGAAAGAGACTTGGGCACACAAGGCCCTGATGTTGGAAAAAAGAACTGTGACCTCGTGCCGAAGAAGCCCATGAGTGTGCTGTGCTCGAGTGACCCGCCTTTTCCCAAGCTAAAAACGTGGGGAAGGGAAGTCAACGGCCTAAACATCCCGACTTACTTTGTGAACACTTCTTTCTTTTGGTGAACATTATCTCACACACTTTTTGTTATATAGAGTAAGGTATGCCAATATTTCTTTTTAATATAGGCCATCTTTATTTTGACGACACAACTAGGACAGCGTTTTCCCAATCGCCCTCGAGCATCTCTGGTATCTCTACTTGCAGGCTGCTTGCAGTATTTTCCCCTTAGGAACTTCAGTTTTACTCTGTCTCGTGTAGAAGAAGGTCATTTAATTCCACCTTTCAGATAACATTTTTTGTTTTTTTAAAAACTTTTGTCAGTGGGTCAGGCTATATTTCACTCTGGATTGTAATTCTTTGATTGCACCTCTAAATTCAGTTTCCTTTACTTTCTGCGCCTTTTTTCTAGCTGCCCCAGTGCGATCAACAGAATCTACCTCCATTATTATTGAGTTCCAAGTATGCCCGAATTGTATGCTCCCTGTCACCGCTTTCTCTTTTAACAGGTATTAATTAAATATCCAACTTCCCTTTTGGTTTTGGCTAGGCCATACCTCAAGGCCTGCACGTACTAGGTCGTGATCTGTTCAAGGGGTCAATTATATTCATGTTTCCACTAACCAGGGCAAGAGCTGTTCATCAACAATTTGTCCAAAGGTTGCACCTGTGAGTGAAAGTTGGATCCTGTATCGTCGCCCTGTATGCCCTCCATGTGTCCGTCGGCTCTAGCAGTTTGTTCATGACATTCAATTTAGGGGCTTCTTGTTCTTGAGCTCCTCCACCTCTCCTAATCTGTATTTCTCGGGGTACAACACCATATTAAAATCTCCACTCGCCAACATTGCACCTAATAAACAAATGTTTTTGCCTAACCTATTCCCAAAAATCAACCTGGCCCACAGTAGGGCAAAAGTTGGAGAGCACAGCCATTAGCCTTCCCTGATGTCGCCCCTTCTAACATTACTTTTAACCTTACTCCCATCAACGCACATGCCACTACTATCATAATGGCCACTCCTACCCTCTTGCTGCCTCCAAAAGCATAATAAACTTTGAGAAATTATTTTCCTCTAATAGTTGTTTCTTTCCCTTTGACAAAGTGAGTTTCTTGGACACCACAAAATGTCAGACCTCTGGGTTTTAAAAATATATCTTTTTAACAAGGATTGCTTTGTCAGGGAGTTCAGTCCTCTAGCATTAAGTGACCCCACCCTCCATTGGATCTTATCAGCCCATATCCCCTCCCTCTCTGCATTTTCTAACCTCGCCATGTTTTAGTTCCCATGGCTGCTCTTTTTTTGCTACCCCTCGATTGATGGGACAGAGACCACACCTACGGACAAAAGTAGACACTAACACAAGTGGCAAAGTAGTGAAAACATAAGTGATGCAAAAACTGACCATTGCCGTTCTGATCCTATTAGCGTTCTTCAACGCCTGTGACTTTGAAGGCCCCCCAGATTGTCCCCACCTTGTTGACGCAGCCTTCATTGTGATTAAAAAAAAGACACTATTGCATTTTTAATTGAACTCCTATAAGTTGTATCCTGTAGTGATTCTGTGTGTAGCTTACAAGTTGGAATTACAGGTCTACGATGTCTCAGATCAGTGTCATTGTTGGGGGTGAATGGTCTGATATGATTCCCCTTAATAGGTGAAAGTGATCCCTCTGTAAAGATGTGGTCTTTTCTAGAGTGGGAACCATCTGGGTGAGAGTAAAAGCTCAATTTGTTATCTCGTCAGAGATCTACTAAGTCAATGTCCTAATGTAAGATCTAGTAAACGGCGACCACCCAGATAAATGAGCCATATTTGTAATATGGAGCATAGATATTAATTATACATATATCCTTATCTGGTAGCCACCAACACCAATGTCCCACAATCAGTGTCTCTAAGTTTTTTACAATTTGGGTATACCTTTGGCTATCCATAACAGTACATCCTGTGTATAAGCAGAATAGATGGATCCATAAACTTCATGTTGTAACTTATGCAGCTCTGGTTGCAGAAGATGTGTTTCTTGTTGGAGTGGTATTGGTACTGCACACCTTTTTAAGGTATGCCCCAATGTTCCTTCTTTTTGACTGTTGACATGGAATGTACAGGGATAGGCATTCTCAACCTTCTCATTTCAAGTGAGATGGGGCAGATGGGGAGCAGGTGCAAGTGGATCTAGGTCACGTGGCTTAAGCACCACCTATCTTCTTAGCCCAGCCTCTTCCTTCCTGCTCTTAACTCTTAGATCAAGGGCGTCTCTCGCCTGGGAGTCTGAAGCGAAGGACAGAGGAAGAAAAGGGCAAGTCCTGTTAGGACCAGGAGGACCCAGGGCCCAAACCCCTGCCCAGACAGCAGGTAAGCATGGACCAACATGTCTTTACTCCCTTTGTCCCTGCAGGCCAACCCTACCATCATCAGGCAACGCCAACTTCTCCGGTACTGGGGTGAGGACAGGTGCTCCGTGGCAGAGTAAGTTGTGCATTTGTAAAAGGTGTATTCTCGTGCTGCAGCGTTTGTGTGCCCGCTTCCTCCATACCACTGTGCTCCCGTTGGTTGACAGGCCAACCGATCACCCCCTGCCGTGACAGCCCCCTCGGCCAAGGACCAGAGGCTGGCCCTTCTGTGCATTGCCCCTCGCATTCCTTGACCGCGTACCCATCGGCGCCCCTCTATGCCTGCTTGCTAGTCGCGCGCCGTCGCCACCTCCATCCTTGCATCGCTCGCGCTTCACCTCCCTTACCTGCGTGGCCCCTCACAATCTTCCATTGCGATGCCTCTGCGTGCACTGCACGTCCCCTAACTTGCGTGCTCCCTCGCAAACCCGCGATCGCGTGTGCTTTAGCGCCCTTTCCATTCTTGGCCACGCTCGTCCCTGCACGCCTTTAGCCCATGTGGTCTCTCGCAATTCCTGATTGTGTGGTTCCTTGCACTTCCACACTGGGGTCGCTTGCAGCAGCGCCTCCCTCACCACGTGTTCCTCGCGACCGCGTTCCTCGCACTTTCCATCCTTGGTTCGTCTCGTGCGTTCCTGACCGAGTGGTCCATCGCAACTCCCTATCGCGTGTGCACCCTTCCTTGTCCTTCCCTAGTGCCACCCCCCACCTTTCCCCTCCACCCATCTTCGTTTCTCCTCATCCCCCACCTACTCTTTGGTGCTCTCTCTTTTTCCTATCTTTTTAAACTGCTTCTCTATCGACTAGCCTGCTCTCGTCACGAAGTCTGGTAGAAAGAAGTTCAAAAAGAATATCCTGGTCTCCAACCCATGCCTCCCTATCACTGACACCCATGCCAGTGCTTCCTCCAGACAGACTCTCACCGACATCTGCTTTGTTGTTCCCTCGCCAGACCTATGGACTCTTCATATGGTCTCTGTACTCTCTCCTTTCTCTTCTTCTCCCATTAATGGGGACACCCGGTGGGAAGCCCTCCTTGCCCCCCTTCCATTCCTCTAAGGTCATCCTTAATGTTTGCCTGAATGTCACCGTCTTGGTCCAAGGCCCTCAGGCCAACCTTCTCCTCTTTGATAGAGGCTTCCCTTCTCTCCCTTCTTCAGCTTCCTTGCCTCAACCCTCTGCCTCCTCCTTGGCTACCTTGCCCTCTCCTCCTTTCTCTTCTGCTCCCCCTCAGACTACTTCTACACCGCCGCAGAGCATACCTCTGATTTGTACCCCTCCCTGGAAGTCTTTCAAGGTTGGCAACCTTCTTCATATTGCCACTGTCAACTCTCGCTCAGCTGTCTCTCTCTCTGCGCCCAGATCCAACTGTTCCAGGCCAGGTGGGGGGGTTTGATCTTTCTGGAGTGGATTCCTGCATCTCTCATTCCTATTCATGCCTATTCCTCTGCAGCATCTAACAACTCGGCCAAACTCTTTAAAATCTGCAAGGTGCTGGCCAATCCTGCTGTAGTCTCTACTTCTCCTGTCCCCTCCCAGGCCCTCTGCGCAGCCCTGGCTTCTCATTTCATCTCTAAAACCCAGGTCATCCTGTCCACCCTCTCCTCCTATTCCTTCCTCTACTCTCTCCTCTACCTCTGGCCACCCTGAGGCCACCTCTCCTCTCTCTTTTTCTTCCTTTCCCCTGTTCTCCCCTGACGATGTTTCTAGACAAGTTCGAAATAGTTGAGTGTCATCTGCACCCTGTTTTATTTTCCTCTTGCTGTCCCTGCAGCTGTTGAATGTCATACTATATAATTTCAGTTTGTGGTACTTACTTTAGGGGCTTCAATTAATCTATTGGCTCTCTTCCTGCAGGGTTTTGGGGTTCCCTCCTTCCATGTATTTTTCTCCTTTGCGCTCCTGCTCATTTGTGTGGTCCAATTGCCTTCTGTTTCCCACTATTCCCACGCTTCATGTGGAGAATTACAAAACCATTGTTTGGTGCCTTGAATTATTTTCAATTTCACGGGAGACATCAGCATATAGTGGATATTATGGGTTCTCAGAGTTCTCTTCACCTTTTCAAAGCTTTGTTGTTGCTGTTGCACTTTTCTTGCTGTAATCTGAGGAGACCATGACCAAGCTGTCATTCATATTTATAGGACCTTTACGTCTTGCAGATTGGAGTATGGCGTCTCAATATTTAAAATTGAATATTTTGGCAACTAGGAGTCTAGGTCTAGTGCCACGGGGAGAGATTCCCGCCGGCACACTATGGGCTCTTTCTACTTCAAAACAAAACGTTTTGATAGACTTTGGGGGCTGTATATTACTTGCAACCGGCTCTCCACGACTAGTTCCATCTAGTGCTCTTCCTCTCGCTTTGGCATCCCCGCAGGTCGCATCTACAGGAGCGACCATCTGCATCTTCTGCCTAAAACTCCAGGTCGTGAGTTAGATGCAAAAGGTCCAATACTTGATATTTCTTGTTCAATGCTATTGGTTTTAGATTCCAGCTGTATTTGCTTGTCTGCCACCGAACAGACATTTACACGCACAAGATTCACATCAATAGTCTTTTTGTCCGTGTTGCTTTCTAAAGCCATTCTCCAGTTTTGTACTGCAATCAGCACTTTTGTTGCAGTTTTTCTCCCCTAGAAGCATACTTTGTGACTGGATGAGTAATTGTGATGAAGAAGAGTCTTCAGGTTGTAATCCTTTGCCACAGCTTGTTTATTTGTCCATTTTGGGTAGATGTGTACTCCGATGTTTACTTTCTGTTCCAGTCATTGCTGCTGGATATCGCATTCTGTTTTGCCAACAGTGTTCGCGTTGTCAAACTTAATGAGTAGTGCTGTTAGGGGGATTCCACTGTCGTGGACGCTTCTGCACTGTATTTATGACTCCTTCATTGCATTATGCTCTTTCTGTGGGAGCTGTCCTCTACATTTACTTGACCCCTTGAGATGGAGGGATAGATTCAATCACTCAACCAAGTAATAGACTAAGTTTACTGTTGTACCAGCAATTAATCACCCTGGGTGCCTCTTTCTTTACCGTGAATCATCACCCAGATCACTGATTTTAGTAATTGTCCTTGGGATCCAGATATCTTGTTCTAGGAGGAGTAGTGCTCAACCATAATATCCATCAACGTATACATATGATACTGGAAGCTTTCTGCTCCCGCCTTTTTATTTTATTTTCCTTCCACAATAACTGCTGATCTTGCAACTCTCCCAAATTTCCCCCAGCATGTCTTCCTCCATGCCACTCCCCAAATGTTCTGGGGAGATACTTTGTTGTTATCCACCTTTAAGCATGGTTGCTATACCGCTCCAATCGAGCGGCGGCCATGTTTAAGTAAGTGTCAACAATATTGAAATTACTGGATTAATGCGACTATTCGCCACTTCTACACCCAGCGCTGTTTTATCTCACTACTAGGAGAGCAGGATCCCTTTTCACCTACATCTGTTAAGTAAGGAGGGATTGCACACCTAGGTGCTTCATATGGGTGTCCTGGCGCTGCTGTCTTCAGTATATGGAACACATTTCTCTTGCTCTGTGCAAAAGCTTGTTAACATATATTATTTTCTTACCTCGGGTTGCACCAACCGGGAGCACCTGGGGCAAATTCTCCTTTTTAAAAAAGTGTTTCTTGCTTTTGAAGGATTATGTTTTACAGGATTTCAAGGTAATGAAGCAGAAGCTCCCGTCCATCTGTTCTAAATCAGTTTGCACCCCACTACCCCTCATTCTACATTTGTATGTGCTGGTCGAGCATTACCACCATCTTGGAGTCCCTCTGATGTGCGAACGGTTGTCTGCGGCATAACCCAGCTACAGGGCAATGGCACACAGTGTCTCGCACCTTTGCTGCCCAAACATAGAACCCACAGTTGGCGGACTCCTTTATTTGGTGATTTTGAGACGCTTCTGTTTATGTTGTGCGCACTTCACACTTTAGTTTCCAAACAGTGTGTCAGTTGTGCCAAGCTGGAGTTCACATGTCCAGGAAGGGGGTTAGGATGTTCAATGGGTGACTGAATGTGTTCTGGGTATCCTCTGGGTCTTCGAGTTATCACACACGGTGTGTGAGCCTTTGGTACCTTGGTTTTGTTCGAAATCCCTGGTGATGTTTCCCTGGGTGTCTGAAACAGGGATCTGAAACGCCTCTGAGGGCGCAATGCACCACCTTTGTGAAAGTGCTAAACTTGCAGGAACCCATACCTTCCCCTCTCTGGGAGACACATCTGGCAGTAGCCGGACCAACCAGTCCAAGGAGACTTCCTCCCCTCATCAAAATGGGTGGGGAATTCCTCCAACTCGCCACAGGAGTCGCTGATTAATCACTAGAGTGAAGTGAGAATGGTGTATTCTTCTGGTACATTTTGAGGTTACTTGAAATATACTTTATTAAATTACGCTTCTGTCGCTTTATAGTTTCTTGGTCTACATGTTTTTGCGTATGTGCTTTTATATTTGTTATTACTGTCATATATATTTAATTATATTGGTGCCTTGTGTACTTTGCAAGGCTAAAAGCTCTCACCCAATTGTTTTTTTGTTTGGTACTCCGTTTACAATAACTAATGTGGTTTCAATGGCATGACTAGCACCTCGTTATGGTATGTTTAAGAGCAAATGGACAACCTTTCTGTTTACCGCCTTCTCTAATTACTTTGCAGGCATTATTCTAGACTTTGCTTGAAGTCATCCTTTGAAATGGACAAACTAATAGAATGATGATATGCTCCTATACGTTGACGCTTGCTTATTTTTATGGCATGGGTTCTGTCTTCATGTTATTTCCTATGGCGCTTGGTGGTCATTTATGCATGATCAGCAGTACAGATTGATTTTTAACTAATCCTCCAATGAAATGTACACCACAAGAAATAAATGCATGACTAGGCCAAGTCACATTTTGTTCTCCAATTTTCTTTCCATAAACAATTCTGTTTTATAATTTATTGTGTGTACTTTGGGCTTATTAGCATGTTAGTGGTTAAATGTTTGGAGGATGGTATGTTTGTTTTTACGGTGGTGGTGGTGGCAGAGTTCTGACTGTTTTCGAGACCAAAACTGGCACAATTTGGGGGGGGGTTGTTTTCTTGCGTTGCAGCCATTACATCCGTTTAACAAAGTTTGTTTTGCTGATCGGTATATAATGTCCTCATTTGGGTAAAAGAGTGCAGCAAGCCCTTGAACTCTGCCCTTGAAGTCCCAGGAACCCCTCAGCTAAAATCTTTTACCCTTGTTCCGATACTCTGACCTTGGTGATGGGACATGCAAAAGTTTAAGGGCCATGGCAATTGAGCTTTCTTAATGTCCTCTAAAGTAGAATGTGGCATCTTGGACCAATGACAATTTTTTGTGTTTGGTATAATGTTCTTATTCTGTGCAAACAAAATAGAAGAACATAATTGCAGTATTAACCTTTTTTAATTTCTTTTTAGATTAACATGCTGGATAAAGCAGTGGCTGCAGCACACACCTTCTATGTTGCAAACCCAGACCACTTGGAGATGAGGCAGAATCTTGAATATTATAAATTGATGGCTGGTATCAAAGAGTCGGACTTCAAGGACCTGGAAGCCAAAGCCCACATGGTAAGAACAGGTCTTGAGACACATGAACATTTTCATCCAAGTCATGCAGCACTGTATTCACAAAAAGCTTAAATTCGGGCCAAGCTTGCAGTGCTTCACTGCAGAGATGGGCAGCATTGTAGAGGGGGAAGAAGGGTTGATTTTTAGCACCACACCATGTACCTTTTTTTTTTGGGGATCAGCTTAATCAAGTCTTTAAATATTGTCCTATAAGCAATGTCCTAGAGGTTTTCAGAACATGGCTCCCAGTGTTCCTTTGTGTGCCGTGATTGAGAAGCATGGCTAAACATGTTTGCGAGGGTAATAAGAGTGCTCTGCTTTGGACCTCCTGAATGCATGGGGTCAGGTCCAGATTTATTGACTATACTTTTGTTATGGGGTCTTATATATTTGCATTCACCTCCTAGTGCTGAAAGTCCTGTCCAAGAACTGGCTGGTGACCCTTAGTATAGCTGGAGGAGAGCAAGGTTGTTTGGCTAACGTAGTGAAGCAGGCACATCTAGGAAACTATGCTGCGTTACTTATACACATCTATGCATTGAGGAAACATGTGACTGTTGTGTTTCTTTGTGATGTAAGGTAGATTGGAGAAACCATTCTTCATTTAATTTACCGCATGCATATTCTCCTCTGCTGTGGAAGAAACCAAGCAGACTGATATACATCTAGGCGCTGGTCTTACAATAAGAAACGAGGTAATAGGAAAGGTGTAGGGAGTTTACTGAAAAAGGTGGGGGTTTAGGTGTTTTTGAAAAGAAAGATACAAGTCCTCTGTTCTGAGGTTCATTGGGAGTGAGTTCCATAGTTGAGGACCCACAACCGAAAAGCGCCTGTCTCCTCTCTGAACAAAGTGGCAAACTGGAACTATTAGAAGGTGTTGATTGGAGGAGCGTAACGATCATGATGGACATTAGGTTATGATTTTTGCCATAAGATAAATGGGAGTAAGCCTTTGGTGGCATTTAAAAATGAGAAAGAGAATCTTAAAGTTGATTCTCTGTTGAACGTGAAGCCAATGAAGGGCCTTCCGATGGTAAGTGTAGTGAGTCAGAAGGATGCCACAGACCAGGGTTCACCATTTTAAGTGTTTATTCAAAATAAAGACAAAAGGCCTTACTTTGCCTAATCTAAGGGTTGCGCTACCTAACACAACAAAAACTAGATGCTTGTAGTCTCTGTTAAAGTCTAAAACAAGTGCCTGTCCCCAGTACCAAAACTAACCTATACTGACCCTATCACTAATACTAAACAATTAAAGACCTGGAGATTGACTCCCTTCTCCTGGGATGGAAAAATAGCTTTCGATTTGAAAATGTCCCATTTCAATATTGAATCTTCAAATATCGCTTGGCTGTTTTTCACCATTTCTCTTATAGGACATCGCCATGTCCTGCTCTTTATCACTCCTTGTTTTTTTTACTTCCTCTCCTGAGGGGCATTGACCCCTATCTTCTCCTGTATCTTGTTCTCATCAATTAAGTCTCTCTCTCTTGCATTATTGATTCCACCTTTTTGCGATCACTTCTTATGTCTCTTTGCTTCCCTGTTTCCTCCCTTATACCCAGGTGTCAGATACACTTGTCTTAAGCGCTACCTATAAAGCTGAAACTATTGTAATTAAAATAAGAGCTTTAACACGAGAGCTTGAAATAGAGGCTTTGGATGCAGGTTTGTAATGCTTTTCAATACAGACATATGAGGATGGATAGTAGTTAGGCCTTAAATGGGTCGGACACATGGCCAATCTCCAAGGGAAATCGTTAGGGTTTTCCTCACATTCCCACCCATCTCCTCCTATAACACACCTGTTTTTGCACTCTTTGGCTGATTTTCTACTGTGTGATGAATTTGTCTGCCATTTTTACTTCCAAAATGGCGGCTTCCATCTGTTGGTGTTATTTAAAGGTTATTTGACTGGATTGATGCTTTAAAATATATTTATTGCAGCTTTCAAGTTATGTTACACATTTCACAGTATTTTTTAATTAAAAATAAACAAGGTAGTGTAATCGTATATTTGGTTTAAAATGTCTCTGAAAATGTCCATCTAGTGACTTGTGGGCGATTGGTCGAGTGTTTTTGATATAAGGAGCACCTGATTGGCTCTGCACTGCAGTGAGTGATGTAGGTATGATGTGGGTTGTTCTCCAGTCTGTGTGTGTTTACTCAGGGCAGCCATTTATTTCAGACTACTTAGCAGCCCCTCTTTGTGCTGGATTACCCCACGATTCTTCACTATAGCCAGAGTTTGCTTGTTTTTTTTTTCTTCGTTGGAGACGGGCCTTCATGAATATGCTGCTGCTGCCTCGGAAATTAATTTTGATAGATAATGAACTCTTGCCACTGTAGAGCCCAGACGCAAGGGGCCATGAACCCAGCCCCACTGCTTAATGAGGTGGCTCTGGCCCCCCAGTTATGGCTTGTCACTTGGAAGAATGCTGCATCTAGGCACTAGAAAGCAAGTGGTGCACAGGGGCCGCGCGGGTGCTCATTCGATTGAAAGGTGCATCGAAAACCACCACGATTAAAGTTCGATTCACAAAACTTAATCATGCTTGTATCGCTTGTCCTGTGCGGTGGTCGCAGGTTACACCTGGTTCCTTTCCGCCTGTGTTGCACCCTATGCACTCTTCCTTTGCCCTGATAGTTGCACCCTGTGCGTGTGCCCTTCGCCCCTTCATGTTTGCGTTCCTTGGGCTTCCACACGCTACGTGTATCCCACACTTTGCCCTCCCACACTTTTCGTTGTTTCCGCTGCATGCCCTTTCCCTTGCCTCTGTTTGTTCACTGTCCCATTCCCCCCACACTTTTACCGTCAGTGCTCGTCATAAGGTTGTCCGTTTACACTTAATATATACCACTTGTGCGATCGCCACTATTTCCTCCGTTTGTCACCCTTTCGTACCGATATCCCTGTTTGCACCATATGCCCCCCCCACACCCTGCATTCTCCTACGTGTACCCCAGACTAAGCTCCTCTTCATGCCCCCTCTGCTTCCTACTTCGGTAGTTTCTTGGCCTACTTCTAAATTTCCTTAGTGTGGCACGGCACCCGCCCATTTTCCCCTCGCATTTCCCCGGTGTGTAAAGTGTGCACAATGTTAGCGCCACACAGAACAAGTTCGACAGGCAGTGAAAGAGGGCGTGCAGTGGCGTGTGCCCCGCATGTTATGTTTGTATTACTTTTGTACACACAAGTGAAGGTATTGGTGTTAAATAAAATAAAACTTTAACCTCTCCGTCATTGCCCGCTGAAATGTCTGCATAAGCCCCCCTCGTTACACACGTCTGAACAGGGAGCGCAGCAGTGGAGATGCAGAGGGTATTTTTTTTTTTATTTAAACACTCTTTATTGGCATTTTAATATACCAATTCTGCAATTCTCCCTCCACCCTCCCCAACCTCAAAAACCACCCCCCCCCATAAATTGTCAAAACTTAACCAACAGTACTTCCCTTTCCCATCTCTAACCCCCCACCCCTTTCCAAATCCCGTATAAGTCCTTCTTCTTCCATTAGGCACAGCAGTCCAGTACAAAAGTACACAGATCAGTGAGGTTAGAGTCACTCCATCTACTATCCCATCTTCAAACTCCCTCCCACCCCCTCGTCGCGGCCTTCCTTTTCCCAGCATACGTTACTTCACGGTGGGCGCAGGTCATTATCCCTTGCAAGGTCATTCAACAATTGGGACCATTGAACCGTTACCTCCCCCACTTCTTCCCCCACCTCCAAGTTCTGCAGAACCGTCAACTCCGCTAAACCCCACCTCCTTACGTCCTTCCTCCATAACTGGACTGTCGGACCTAGGGGGGACTTCCAGGCAATCGCCAATCAGCGTTTTGCCAAAATAAGTAGAAACCGACCCATTTTGTTCCATAACTTGTTACGTTGCCCCCCCCCGGTAGGTTCCCCCACAAACAGATCTCCGGACGCCGCTCCAGGTTGGCTCCCAGTAACTCATTTACTCCCTTAAGCACCTCATCCCAATACTCTTATTATCGCCCCACATTCCCATACCATATGCCAAAACCCCACCTCCTCCGAACCGCATCTAGGGCAGTCCCCCGGATGCTCCCCATTCATCGCCTTGAGCGCCAATGGGGTAATATACACCCTATGTAAAATGTTAAATTGAACCAGCTGGAAGCGGGCGTTCCTCAAGGATTTCCGGACCAAGCCCCAAACCTTCTCCCATTCTTCACTCGAAATCGCCCGCCCCATATCCGATTCCCATTTCTCCTTCACTTTCAGCTCCCTCTCCGCCGCTCTCTCTCTAAGGGCCTTATATATCCACGAGATGCGTCCCGCAGACGATATTTTTTAAATGCAAACAAAAGCACACAATGTCCCGCCAAGAAGACCCCTTTGCTTGTTTAACACGTATTTTCGTTTCTATCGTTAAAGAGCACACAATCCCTTCCCCCAAACATTTCACGAAACACGGGTGGACACCGTCTGCAGGGTCCGGGGACAAGTCTCCGCATTCTACATGGATAATTGTACAAAATAGTTAATTCCGAAAATGTCGTATCCAAAATCGGGACAGCGTCACATCAAAATATAATTGTGGGAATTTCGCCTATTGTTTCTAGCATTAAAAAAATGGAATGAAACGAATATCACACATAAACGAACAGACAGTGAAAACCAAGAGAAAATCCCTCTCTGAACAACTGATGGCCTCAACTTGATACATCGATTCCCTATAAGACCTCACACTACGCATATTTCTTTTTTATGTATGTTGTTGCTTTTCAAGAATACAGACATTCTATATAACCTTTGCAACAATGATAAATAATATCTTGAGATCATATCTTTCTTCAAATACTCCCTACCTATAACACTTTGTGCTTGGCGCTTTCAAACACAATTTACTTGATGTATAAGCGCCTTAGAAATGCACAATAAAAATCCTCGCAAACACACATAAGCTCGGCTCAAATATACTCCTATCAACATTAAACATTCAGCACTGGCCTTCTCAACGTTCACTCTTCTTAATGAGAGACACACAACCATTTCTTGATAAGGTTTACAGTCTTTACGGGTTTACCAATGGTCTTTAGCAGGATTTGCTCTTCAAGCAAGTAAAAATGAATGATCTAATACACATGAGTGCTACTTTTCCACTGTTCCCTTTTTAAAGCTTCAATGAGAAACTTCAGCTCGCTTTTGACTATTTGCGAGTGAATAGGAAACTGAATACTGTTGTCGGCAGTGCTTGTGCAAGGAATCGGAACGCCAGGTTTCACTCAACAGCTTCTGTAATTCCTGTTCTGTCGGTCGGACGACTTCTATGACTTCTGCCACAACTTCTACTGCTTCTGGCTTCACAGGGACCCAATCACTTCCTTGAGAAGTTGTCTGGTACGGCCACTCGTTTAAGTAACCCCTCTCGCTCCTGAGACCCCTGGCTTGACAACAGCTTCTTGCCTTCGTCTTCGACATGTTCTCTGCGCAGGAACCAAGGCAATCAGGCTCACATGGGGAAAGACAGCCTTCCTGCACACCTTCTGCTGCGCAGCCTCTGCCCTTCAGAGTGTGGGAGAACAGGACCCTCTCAGAACAAGCAAGTGAAATCTGCTGTATCATTGTTCTGGATTCCCTCTGGTTGTCAAACTTCTGCTTGCTTTGCCAGCTTTGTGCCACCTTCTTTCAGCTTCTTCTGCTACAACACGCACCCCAGTCACAGTTCCAGCTCCTTCTAATTGCCTGTACCCGAGGGGGCCTTTTATGCCTCTCAAGTTCCTTCAGATGTGGGCTGTTAAGTTCATTTGCCTGACTACTACTGCATGCCTCTTCCGCCATCTTCCTCGTCTCAGTGCTTACTGGATTCTGGGATTCGTAATCCCCAACAACAAAGTTAGTTCTCTTAAATAACTTCTGATTTTTAATGGTAGATTTAGTTCCCTAAAAGTTATTTAAGGATACATCATTAGAATTTGTAGTTACAGAGGAAGATAGCCTATTTAAGGCAATACATCTGGATTCCTTTCCATTATACATTTCAGAGTAAGGATGGTGTTTATACTGAAATACTTTGAAGTGTCTTTCTGTGCGTAAGGCTTGTTGAGGTTTCATAGTACTTGTGCCCAGAGCCAAGGATCTTCTATGTGATTCAGGGACATTATAATGACAGTAAGCCATTACTTGTTTTGGCAATTTACAAAAACGTTCCCTTTCAAAGGACACATAACGTGTCTCATCCCACGGGATCCCCTCACTACCCTGGGCCTTGTCTCCTCCCATGTGATCCTCCTGCACTACACCACCTCCAAAGACAAGGCCAGGAAGCGTCTGCCTTTCCCATGCCACCTGGGAGGAGACTTTAGGCAGGGTTTCAGTGAAGGATCCGTAGGATTCTTCACATACCCTTCCCCTAAAGACCTGACCTCCAGGTGCAGGTTTCTGTTCCTCTCCTTCACCTGCCTTCACTGCATTCTTAGTAAGTCCACCAGTTTTCCTGTCCCGGACTGAGGAAAGAACTCTTCCTGAGTCCGGTTTAACATAGGCGTATATATAGATGGGAAATTCCACATCCAATAGCAAAGCCACTATCAATGTATCCTGGTATGACATGATTCTGTGGGGGAAAATAGATGGTACACATTCCCTTCAACATATTGTCTTTTGGGAAGAATAGCGAGGCCTGACCCTTTGAAAAATGTTATGCCAACATTCATCTTAAGAGGCCACTGCTTACAAGGGATTTCTCTTATCCCCCGGTTCCTTTGATGGAAAAGGAATCCAAGCTTCTTTCCTCCCCTGTAAGGGAGGTATCAGAACCAGGTTTTGAATGGGAAGTACAAGTAGCACAAGTAGGAGGAATAGGCTCAGACCAACTCTTTCCTGACTTAAATTTCTCTTTGATCAGAATGTGCCAAATACATAGTGGATTCGCAGTTTGTATCAATTGACTCTGATCCCACCATTGACACCATATGTCGTCGAAAAGCAATTCAGCGAAGGACCTGTCTCCAGTTCTACCGCCGTCGACGCCGCTGTCGACACGAGCCTCGTCGACGTCCATTTCTTCCATCAAGACCACCGCCGTGTCAACGAGTACTTTGCCGACGACTGTCTGCAAAATCAAGTCTTACTTCAACGGCTGCTACACCGAGGAGTTCGTCACCTTTACCTCTACAACGGTCCACATGCCAATTCTCCTAGACCTCCATCTGCGCTTCAGCTGATGATCCCGTCAACAACAGCTCCTATTCCTGCACTGCAGGCTCCAGTCGTCACCTCTTTCCCGAGGGTCTCTGCTTTGGAGAGAGTCATTCCTCCAGCTCTGGACTACCTGTGCAGTGCCACCAAGGCTGTACCACTCTTTACCCTGGCTCCTCTGAGATCGCCCAGAAGATAACCAGCCATCTACACCAGTTCTGAAGAGGACCTACCAGAAGGTTTTTATTCAGATCAGGAAGGGGGCCAAGGGGAACCCAACTCCATTCTGCCTCATCTGGGGTCATTGACCCGCAGGCCTTCCCAGCCATTTAGCCCCCCCCGCCCCACAGGGGCTCAGACCCGGTTGCTGCACCGAGTCCTGCACCAAGAGACATGTCCTTGGATATTCTGACCACTTTACACACCCTGGTGGGTGAGATTCAGCAGTGACTGTCTGCTGCTCCTGTCCCTGCTCGGGCAAATAGTCTGCCAATGCCTTCTCTGCATCAGCCGACACTGCCTCATAAGGCCTCAGTTACCTCTCGGCCAGCGCCAGGGGCCCTGCTTCCAATGGTGGAGGAGCCAGTTAAAACCGACACGGACACCGACGCCACCAGTACTCGCATGGATGAGTTCGATGGCTGTGTCATGTTCTGTCCTTGGCAGCTTTGGAAGGGCTGGCAGCTCATTAGGAATGCCGCAACATTGTCCTACATCGCAATGTTAGCATTCTAGTTGATTCCAAGATGGCCGCCGTTACTATTTACCGGCAACCACTCTGCGGATCTGAACGTTGCAACCCATACTGACAGGTGAATACGCTCGTAGTTCGTTTCAGCCTTTGCTCTCCTTTCCCTTTGCCTCGCATGTGTTCTTTGTTATTTTCCCCCGCCGAGCGTTCTGCTCTGCAGTCACCATTCACTCTGTCGTCCATACAGAGTTCCTGCTGGTTTCCCGAGGTCTCCCTCTTTTTCTCTTTCCCTCATTCTCCCTCTCCCACAGAGGACCGCTGGTTTGCCTTTTGCTCTCGCTGTTGTGGGGGGCTTCCTCTTGCTTCCTTATCTGCTCTCTGCCAGCTTCATTCTCGGTGAGTTTGCCAAACTACTGTTAGACAGTTAGCTCTCCTGCTATCTCTCTGCAGCCCTGACTATTCGGATTCTCCCATGTTCAGACAATTCTGCTCCGGAATTCCACCAAGAGGGTCCCTCAGAGTATTTCTGCAGCGCAAGCTTCCAGCTTCTACACCAGGACTTCACATCTCCTTCACCACTTCCCAGAGTTTTTTTATGCTGCAAGGCTTTTTCCTTTGTGGGGGTTGGCTCCTCGGAGACCCCCTCTGCTTGGGTTGTTTACCACTCGGGCAAGGTGGCTTCTGGTGGAGCTCGCCCCTATCTCTTCGAGAAAAAGGAAAAGAAGTCCAGACCGCTCAAGACAAGCAGGAAAAAGAAGAAGACAGAGGTATCAGAAAGTTTGTCTGAAGATCAAAGTGAGGAAGGACAGAGGGAGAGATCACCTGTTTTTGAGACTGTTTCCTTTTTGAACTGCAGGAGTCCTCCAAAAAGACAATGATCTTGGTCACCTTATGGGAGTATGGCTTGGTGGTCATGAAGACTCCTAATACCACGCCCACTAAGAGTGACGTGTTGGAGAAGTAGTACCAGGTTCCAGACTCACCCCCTAGATGCATTAGGTCCCAGCCTTCGCCGAACTCCTGTTGTCTAGCCTGCTGCCAGAAAGAGGTCCTCCAACCCCTCTTTGTCCTCCGTGGTACCTCGGGACCAGAAGGGAAAGAAGCTAGATGCTGCAGGAAAGCACATCATCATCATCACCACAGCAGCTTCCACAATCAAGGCCTCCAACGCCCTTGCCATCCTGTCAACGTACGACAGGGAGCTGTGGTACAAGCTGGAGCCCATCCTCTACTTCCTCCCTGTTAAGAAGGCTGAAGCCTTGGCCCTGTTCCAGGAGGGAGAAGTAGCTTCCAACCACGCCATCACCGTCGCTCTCGACATCGTGGCCTCTGGCTTCTGCTAGATGGAGAATGGTGTGGCTCTCTGGCACCAAGGTTTGCTCAAAGCCACCAACTTCCACACATATGTGCAGACCAAGGTCATCGGCATGCCATTCGATGGAGACAGCCTCTTTGGTAAAGCGGCTGATGACACTCTCCAGTCCATTAAAACTGACACTGAGATGGCACGTTCTCTGGGAACCCTGCAGCAGAGGAGGCCATCCTTTTGTTCCCCTAAGGTAAGAGTCTCCAGGTCTTCCAAAGGTTACGCCACCCCCTATCGTGACCGATCGTGCTCCACCACCCAGGAGGCTTATAGGGGACTCTCCCAGGCCTATGGCACTGGCACCCAGCATCGTCGCTGCCCCTCATTTAGGATGCAGATGCCAAAGCAGGCCTGAACCGGCCCAGGACACGCGTCCCGACTTCTGCACCCCAGTGGGATGCCGACTATTAAGATTTGTTGATCAGTTGCAAATTATCTCCACAAACAAATGGGTGCTGGAAGTTCTTCAGTCAAGTGCACGCTTTAGAATATCGGGACAAGTGCCCCTGTATTCATCCTGTCGTGCGACAAGAGCTACACATGTTGAAGCTACTACAGGAGGTTCAAGCCATTGTGCACAAAGGTGCAATCGAACCGGTCTCCCAGCGCCTCCCGAGTGTACTCCAGATACTTTCTGGTAAGGAAGAAGTCAGAAGGGTGGCAACCAATTCTAGACTTACCACGCCACAACAAGTTCCTCAAATCCCAAAATTTCAGGATGGTCCCGTTGCAGCACGTGCTCGAACGGTGTCGCCAGAAGGGAATTTTCTGGCGACTCTGGACTTGGAGGACGCGTACGTCCACATCCCAATCACCGGAGGTTCCTGCGTTTTGTCATCCAGAGGCGACATTACAAGCTCAAGGCCCTTCCCTTTGGCCTATAACATGCCCAAGGGTGTTCGTCAAATTCTTGGCCGCAGTGACAGCGCATCTGTGCCGCAAAGCAATCCACGTCTATTCTTACATGGGCAATTGGCTCATCCGGTCCCACTCATGCGCACTGTCCTGCCTGCATACAGTAGAGACCATCCAGCTTCTGACTTCGCAAGGATTCTCAATCAATGATCCGAAGTCCTGCGTAGTGCCATCTCAGAGCACACTGTTCCTATGTGCCCGACTCAACACAGTCTTGTCCCTAGCGACTCCTGTGGAAGAGAGGGTTAAGGCCATCCTAGAAAGGGTCCAGCGGCTGTTGACCGCGTCTGTGGCAATAGTCCGGCCCATCAAGTCCCTGCTGGGAATTATTTCTTCTTGCATCCATCTGATCCCTTTTTGCAGGCTTCAGATGTGACCCCTTCAAGATTTTCTGGATGCTAGGTGGCAGCAAGTCACTGGCACATGCACCAAGAAGATCGCCCTCAATTGGGCATTCCGTCAAGCCCTGCAATGGTTGTCAGTTTTTCCACACCTCTTGCAGGGCCCTCCCTTCCAGATCCCTCCATATCAGGCTACAGTCCCGACCAACGACTTTGGAGGGTTGGGGAGCCCACGCGGGACAATCTCACACCAGAGGCCTCTGACTCCCGGAGGAAAAAGAGTTAAACATGAACATCCTGGAACTGCAGGCGGTATTCTGGCCCTCAATTATTTTCAGCCTCGGCTCCAGGGAAAGGTGGTGCAGGTTTTCACAGACACCACCATATTCTACGTCCGGAAACTGAGCGGGACGTTCTCGCCTGTGTTCTCCCTGGAAATGCAGTCTCTATGGCGCTGTTCTTCAACTCCAAGAACACCATTTCAGACTCTCTCAGCAGGGAGCTGCGGTGCTGCCACGAATGTGAGCTTCAGCCAGCTCAGGTGTCGCACCTCTCTCTGCGAATGGGTTCCCCTTCAGATCGACCTCTTCGCGACAGCTGGCAACTCCAAATGTCAGAAGTTTGCCAGTAGATATCCTCAGCCGAGGAGCCTGGGGGATGCCTTCTCGTTCCCATGGGGGGCAGGGGGCAGGCTCTTCCTGTACGCTTTCCCTCCAGTTCCGCTGTTGCTACGTGTAATCAATACACTCAGATGTTGCACTGGCATAGCCTACTCAGGCCATCTGTCAGTGGCTCCGGCCATCAAACTGCCTCCTCTCCAGATGAGGGTCAATCCTGCACCACAACCCAGCGTCTCTGAGCCTCATGGCATGGCAGCTGCAGCCTTAGAATGTTGACACTATTGACTGCCTGTGGAATGCGAGAAGATCCTGGCAAAAGCCAGGGATCCTTCTACTTTGGCTTGCTACAAGCACAAATGGGAAACCCTTTACAGTGCAGTGCCGGTCACAGAGGATTTTGTCACTGTGCATGACTGCCCTGCAGCTCTCCCCATATCTTCTCTCACTGGCCAAGGTCGGCCTTGCCCATGTGTCTACCAAAGTCCACCTAGCCACTATATGCGTGTACACTCGGGCTCAAGGCAAGCTTTCCCTGTGGTCGCACAGACTCGTTAAGGAGTTCCTCGAGGGTCTCCAGACCCAGCGTGGGAACTGAACGTAGTACTGTCTAAACTGATGGGGCCTCAGTTTTAACCAACGCATCGTGTCCCTTTGAAATTTCTGTCATGGAAGAATGCCTTTCTTGGTGGTCACCTCAGCCAGGCGGGTCAGGGAGATACAGGCCCTTTCCTTTAAGCCTCCATGTTAGTCCTTAAATGTCACTATAGTGGTTCTGTGAACTCCTCCTTCCTTCATGCCAAAGGTGCCGTCGGACTGTCGTCTCAACAAACTTTTGGTTCTACCAGTTTCTTCGCGAATCCTTCTTCGCCTGCTGAAAGGGCGTTGCATTTGGTGGACGTTGCATGTGCCCTGAAGTTCAATGATGCTCATACGAAAGGTTTTCGGACAACATCTCACCTTTTTGTCAATTTTGGAACTGTGGGGCATGGGAAGGCCCTGTTTAAGGCTTCCATCTCCCAGGTGGCTCTCTGACTGTATCCTGCATTGCCATCGTCTGGCCAACAGACCGCTTCCAGACTGGCAGAGAGCCGACTCTTCCAGATCCATCGCAGCAAAGACAGCGTTTCTCTTTGGTGTTCCCCTACTCGACATCTGCAGGGCTGCTACATGGAGGTCTACCCACACCTTTTCAAGATACTACTGCGTCGACAGGGATTCCAGGGAGGCGTCTCGGGTCGGTCAAGCAGTGCTGCGCAACCTGTTTGTTTGAGGTGAGTCTGTACCAGGGGGTAGGGTTGTTGCCTCTGTGAGCCTTGCCACCTCCTGTGGTTGTGCAGGGTTGCAAATTGAGGGGAGCTGGGATATTTTAGCTCCTGCTTGTAGCCAATAAGAGCTTGGGTAGCTGGATACCAACAGCTACCAGGAGCTATATTTGGTGTCCCAGGCCAACCGATGCCTAACAAACACATCTATTTGAATTTAACTCTGTGTATTTGGTACCATCGAAGAATACATATTAGGACACTTCTATAGGACGTTTAAAGCATAAGGGGTCGTAAATAAATGTGAAATATACTAGGTTTGCAGCTTATGTGGTAGTTAAATGTGTAGCTCCTAGTTCCCCAGTGGCAGCTCCTCGCCAATGGTTAATGCTGGATACCTAGGAGCAGCTGTTTGTTTATGCTTATCCAACTTTAATTTCGATCCCTGGTTGTACATATGTACTGCTGTGTAATCATATTCATGAGCATGGGAATCAATGCAAGACCCCAGGCTGGAGAAGGAACAAGTTACTTCTCTTGTTCTCCTGCATGGATGCACATGCAAACCCTCCCTCCTTCCACTGTCTGGCTCGTTTTGGTTCATACTGCCACTTTACATGTGCTACCAAATCTGAGGATGGCCACCGGGGGTGGAGCTTAGAAGGATAAGTGTCATTGGATGGGGGCAGTATGACCCAAAGGACACTGATAGGCTATAGAGGAAAAAAGCAGTTTTAGCTTAAAGCTATGCAGCTTTAATTTTGACTGAGGTTTCCCAGCCTGACGACAGGGAATATTCATGAGCATGTGAATCCATGCAAGACCCATGCATGGATAACGAGTGTTACAGGTAAGTAACTTGTTCCTTTCCATTAATCCATACATTGTTTTTTTAGGCTATTCAAACATAAAACAATTAGATCTTTTTGGGTAATTGTAACATACAATTCAGCCAAAGATGATGTCATGAAATATTGGTGTCTCTTTAAATATCCATCATTTGTTCAAATTCAGTCCTCTGTAGTGCCCAATAATATTTTCTTTAATATCCATCTGGAATTTTATTTTTATTTTCAAAGAAGGTTTATGGTGCATTGCCCTTTAGAGTTAATCGCTCAACACGTGTTTTGCACTACTTGGAATGTAGTCCTTCTGCATTGCGTACTGCTTCATGGGTTACAAAGCAAATTCATTCTAT
This sequence comes from Ambystoma mexicanum, assembly GCF_040938575.1. Taxonomy (NCBI): domain Eukaryota; kingdom Metazoa; phylum Chordata; class Amphibia; order Caudata; family Ambystomatidae; genus Ambystoma; species Ambystoma mexicanum. The sequence goes on from NC_090929.1 coordinate 669,519,359, forward strand.
TACTTCCTATTTTAATTAAGTGGAAATGATATTGCCTGGTTCCCTAATTTATATACAAATATTACACTTAATTGTCTCTTAATTTAAAAGTGGTGAGTTTCTGATAATTCAAGAACCGTTTTGCGCAAGCAATCATTTTACCCAGGATACATTTTTTCCCTAAAATAAATGTTTGCTGTATTATTTTTTATCATGAGAAATATAAATTAATTGAATTCAAATTTAACAAGAGCTCCAAAATAAGTGGCCAAAAAGGTTTTATGGAAAATATATTTTCTTTAGGTAATACATTTATTTAAGTAATAATTCATTTTTTGATTTTGAGTATCTTTGAATATGACCCTATTTTTGACTTCCAGGTTCAAATTTTGGAGCTCTTGTTAAATTAATTCATGTTTCTTTTAAGGAAGAGTTGGGATACTCGAGCAGTTGAGGGGGAGGGAGGGAGAGAGGGAAGCATAGAGGGAGGGACAGAGAGGGAGGGAGGGAGAGAGAGAGAGGGCGATGCCTGCCCTGTGCAGAGGCCAGTGGGAGGAGAGGAAAGGGGAGTTAGAGCAATGAAGGATGTAGCAAATGTATTAAAGGAACCTAACTCCCTGACCCCATGTGCATTGGGAAGTGCTGTATTTGCCCTTCTTGTAAGTTACTGCTGCAGTTGGACATGGTTAAGGATGCCTCGTTAGAGTTCTTGTTATGCTCACACATTAGCCAACATTTAGCGGGTAGGCTTGTGTGTAGAGAAAGCACTTCTTTCCTCACCAACACCAGACACTTTTGTTATTCCCTCCAGACGGCTGGCCAACCACATCCTATTTAACACACAGTTCTGTAACCACACAGACACTTGTTCACCACATCCACAAACCACGGATGGGCATACATGTTGTGGGAAGGGAATTTCTGGTTTCAGTGTACTTTTCCCCCACCACAAAACCTTGCCAGGATCGCAAAGCTCGCCTACTAAACAAATGTGGATTTATGATGGGCCTTCAATGGGCCTGGTCAACAGCAATCAATCCTGACAGCACTAATCTGGAAGCTCAGTCACACATCCCCACAACAGACAGACCGGTAGGCATTGGAGGATACTCGCTTCACTGATCGCACAGACCAACACTGTACAATGTCTCACCTGCCACAGTCGAGTTAATCAGTGATACTCTATTCTAGAGCTTCTCCCAGGCCACAAGTGCATGTAAATTGGACCTGTGTTATTTATAAATCCTCCATAATTAAACTGAAATAATTCCAATTTGGAAAAAGGTATTGCTAACCAACAAGATTGAGGATTTAGCTTTGGCAATCTGTAATGTAATTTTTAAAGACCAATTTAAATAACATTCAGTTTATGTTCATTTACATTATTAAAAAGGAATGACTTGGACTTCCAAGATGGCTGTCGGGGTGAGGACACAGTGATGAAATGTACTCCGGATCCCCACCTTTCCAGAAAAGAATTGTAAGGCTAAAACCCCCTCCCCAGCCAAGGTTTGGCAAAGAAAAGGGCCATGGAGGAAAGCCCGTTGCTGGTTTATACCCTTGGAAGAAAAGAGGCACGGGAAGCGGTGTCTGAAGACACAAAGACCCAAAGCCGGGAGGCCGCCAGTATGAGATGCGGCCCGTGAGTCGGAGACCGGTAGGTGCAGAACCAACCAGAAGGAAGCCTGCAGTGGATGGGCAGCAGCCTCCGGAAGACCGAACCAGTAGGGAAGGGCTTAGTGAGAAGGGGGGACCGCCTTGCCTTCTGAGCTGCCTGGGCAGAGGAGAGAGGGGGACCCGGAGGGCGGAAGGTGCGAGGCCCAGGTGAAGGGCGGCTCCCGCTGTTTGGAATGGAGCGAAGCAGTTGCACAGACGCCTGCGGCCGAACACCCAGAGTGGGATCGGACCCCACTGAAAGCCGGCCAGTGTAAGCGAAGAGAGGAGGTGCTGCAACTCCCTACGGAAGAGCAGCACGGAAAGGAGGAGGTACTGCCGTCAGTGCTGGGAGTCCAAGCGAAGCAGGTGAAAGTAGTGGCAGAGAGAGACCGACTACAAAGGCTCGGGCCAAAGAGGAATGAGCCGGGAAGCAGACCTAGGGATTGCCTGGTGGCGATCCACAAATTGACACAAATTTACACAAAAAGAGAAAATCTTAGCGACGGCTAGAAGATGTGATGAGCTCAAAGTTAACTGGGCCATAGTTCAACTGTACCAGAACCTATCTCCGACCACACTCGCCAAAAGAAGGATTATGAGCCCGATAGTCCAAGAACTAGTGAAGCAAAACATAAGATATAAATGGACCTTCCCCTTTGGGCTTATGTTCGAACTGGACAACCGACGAAGGAGAATCGCCACAAGGGAGGAGGGCGCAGACATGCAGGGGTTGGTGATGGACCAGACATATAGCGAATCGCAGGAACCAGAAAGGGATCAGCCGAAAAAGGAGGGCCTGGGAGTGGTCAACACAGGAATCGAAGAAAGCAAGGAAAAAGAGGGTCCCACAAGGCCCAAATCTCCACGACTTTAAGGTACAAAACAAGGAGGTCTGGAGAGTGGCAAAGATAATGTGCGCGGGGGGGGAGGGGGGAGGAGAAAGGGGACATTTTGGTTGAGTCACATGGGGAGCACCGAGGGGGGGAAATGGGCTCAACACCCGAGAAGGAGATTCAGGGAGGGCTAGAGGCCGGTCGAGCCACCCTGGGAAGTGGGGTGGGGAGAGGGAGTGAGGGAACCAGGTCCGGAGGATACAAAGAGGCCAAACAACAAAGGGGAGGGTGCAGAAAACCATTAAGCAATGGCTAAGAAAAGGGTGATAAAAGTCCTCTCTCTGAATAAAAGGGAGCTCAACTCGCCAGTCAAGAGGAAAAGACTGGACCACTATCTAGCTATGGAAACCCTGAATATTATAACCCTGCAGGAAAAACAAACATGAGAAGTGAAAGACAACACAGAATTAGATTGCGAGGTTATGACCGAATACAACGGTCAAATGGCCCAGGGAAGAAAGGGGGCACCCTTATAGCATTGAAAAACAATCTGGAATTTAATACAACAGGAGTGAGTAGGGCCAAAGAGGGGAGGTTCATAGCATTAATTCTTCAGGGAGGGGGAGAGACAATAACCCTAGCCTCACTCTATGCCCCTAACACGGAACAGGAGCACTTTATACAGGCGATGGCGCATAAATTAGAAGAGTTCGCTAAGGGGGAACTTAATATTAGTAGGAGACTTCAATATTGCGCGGGACCCAGTGAGGGACATGAGCGTGGAAATCTCCCATACCCAAACCAAGCCCTCGAAGCAACTCCACGGGGAAAATGGGGAGCTGGTCGCTAGTTCTATTCCCATGTCCACAGATCAGCGTCAAGGATACACATACTAACTGGTCTCTTTGGGGTTGTTTTACTTTATCATCTAGAAGGGCTTCTCGGTTGTTGTTAGCAGCTCTTTAAACCAATTTTTGTAATTATTTTTTTTTATGAGTTTTTTAGGATAGCCCCTTTGTTTAAGTTTAGATGTGAGATTCTTTGCTTCTTCAAAAGCGGTTATCTGGCTGCTGTTTCTCTTGAGACGCAGGAATCGGCCATAAGGTAAATTGTCTCTCAAATGCTTGACATGGTGACTTTTGTAATGCAAAAAGAGTTTTGTTCGGTTGTTTTATGAAATGGTTGTTCATGAAAAATCGTTAGATCTAGAAAGTCGATTGATAGTTTTTGGATATTCATGGTAAACTGTAAATGTCGATTACAGTTATTAAGCCAAGTAAGAAATTCTTCTGCTTTTCTAGTGTGACTGACCAAATCATTAGGACGTTGTCGATGTATCTCGCTCATGATAGTATGTTGAGTGAGAATGGGTTTTGTGTGTAAATAAACTTTTTTTGAAAATATGAAACCTGGTAGCCATGGAAAAAGTTACATACACAATCAGAAGCATGGTGTCCAAGGAGGATGCAACCTTTGGGCCTGGTCTCAGTACCATCATATTACATGAGGCTTAGAGGAGACTCTGTAGGACTCTCCGAGGAGAGGAAGGAGAAGGACGTTTGGCAAGATTCACAGGAAAAGGTGGAAGGGAAAGCAAAGGACCTGGGAAGAAGGGGGAGGGGAAATTGAGGGGAGGATTTCAGGGGGAGTTTTATGTTACATAATATGTTTAAAAATTCCAATAAACATGAATATGGAAGAAAAAAAGAAATTACTTTTGTGAACATGTCACCAAGTGATTGCTGGAGGAGATTCAGAAGGAAAGTGGTGTACATTGTTGATCACATTTTTCAGCTACAGGTCAATGCAATTGTATCAACAAGTAAAACTCATAAAATGACTGACGAGTGAGTTGATGTATTTGTGAAATGTAAGTTTGCAGATATTGATATAGGACTTGATACCTCGGGTTGGTAGTTTCTAAGCTTTCCTCACCTTGGTAGATTAATGAAAAGATGCATATAGAGCTGAAACAATTTTCCCAGGATCACAACATGTAATTCAGTGGAGATAGAACGTCTTAAACATGGGCAACCGGGTACCACACTTCTTGACAGATTAACTGCTATACAACAAGTTTGTTTACTAACTGTAATATTCTATGCAGGCCACACATTGTAATAACCTAAAAAAATGTCTTTATCGGAGCATTTAGCAAGTCTCCTCACTGAGGGGTATCTTCAGAAAACGCTGTGAACCAGTGCCCTGGGTCTATCCGAGCCAATGCACAAACAGGGTGCTGGGTACAATCAGAGCGCCAGCACAATCTGTGCTTCTGCTTAGTTGGGACCATGGCCTTATCCGGACCCTGAATTTATCAAAGCCCCTACATTAACAGAAGTCCAGTATAATTAGTGTCTTCAAAACCTTGTTATAAACGTAGCGCATTTCAAGTGAATTAAAAGCACGAATGAAAGCACACAAGCAAAATTGCTTCTTAATGTTCTTTTAAAGTTTAGATTTTTTTATTTATTTCAAATGCATTAATAGTAATAATGATCAGAAAATATACTGCCTACGTTAATAGTATGATACATATATTAAAACATACAGAACAGGCAAGCATGTACAGAAAAATAAAAGTTATGCAATACAATAGTATACAGCAATATGTATAAACACAAAAGTGAATGCCTCTTTGCACTTTCTGCTTTACTTCATTGGAATGAAACCATGCCTTTTTTTGTTAAACAAATGGGCAAAAGGCATCCATCTAGATAACAATTTGTGTTAATCCAAAGGGATTTAGCATTGCATTTTTCCAGGTGATGAAAAGAATAACAATAATTCCACGAGGTTTATACAGAAATCTTAGTTGAATCTTTTTAGTTGCTAGTTATTCTCTTAATAGCAAGTGCAATCATGAGATCAGTTAAAATTATCGTGACATCTGTGGCTAATGGAGTAAAACTGAAATTATTTAAGGAAGCTAGAATAACTTTAGAAAAGGATAATTAATTTGAGAAATTAAAAATAGATTGCCAAAAAGTCCAAACCTTTTACCAAAAGGGTTGTTTAAGTGAACAATAAAACAGATTGTCTTTTAAATGAGCTTCAGTTTCTTTACAAGATCAACATGCATTTTGCCTATTCTTAGCAAATCTTAAAATCCATTTGATTAAAGATCGGTGCATAGTGAAAAACATTGAGATAAATTAGCTGAGAGTGAGTTCAGTAATTGACTCCTAATGTTTGCTAAAGTCTCGCCTGGGATCAGAATCTCTAAAACCCCTTGCCAATCAATTTCCGCCTTCTGGTTGAAAGATTTCATTTTATTTTTACAAAGTAGTCTACGGTTTTGACGCTCTATGTAAACCATCTTGCAGTGGATTGCTTTATATTTCAAGAAAATCTCACTGGCACTGTACCAATTGCGACGGTGTGGGATGCTCTTAAGCCTATGGTGCGTGGTGAGGTTATTTTCATGGCCTCTTCAAGTAGCAAGATCAGAACTTAAGGCGCTCTGGGCATCCGATATCTCCTAAAAAGACTCCACACTAAACAGTTATAGCACCTCTAACCAAGCTTTGCGCTTCCTTGAGTAAAAACTGAAGGCCCAGAGGGCTAAAAAATACCATTGCTAATTTACGGGATAGTAATGGCCAGCTGAAAAATGATGAAGCCTCTAAAATGCGCATTTCGGTGGGGTACAAATTGTCTTTATTTAGCGCAGAAAGCTGGGATATAGAGGCCCAAATGGAGTTTATTAGGAAGGCAAAGTTTCCTTGCATCGCTGCAGAGGACTGACTGAGTTTGGAGAGTCGGATCACACTTGATGAGGTCCCTCAAGTCATCCGGTCCCTCCCTAATAATAAAGCTCCTGGACCCGATGGTTATTCAGCTTTATTTTATAAGAAATGTGTCGATCTCCTCACCCCTAATCTGGGTAGATTAATAGATTTGCCGACATTGGAGCAATCGCACCTATTATGGGCAATCCTTACAAGCACTTATTGGCAAACCTGATAAGGATCCCACCCTCAGCACATCGTATAGCTCTATGGCGGTCTTAAATTATGATTCCCGTATTTATTCAAAGGTCCTCACAGCACGGTTGGCAGGTATTCTCCTGAGCATTTTCCAAATGGACCAGGCAGGTTTCATGCCAGGCAGTCAGACATTTGATAATGTTCGTAGGACTTTAACTGCCTGATTCATGGAATTATTTGCGCCGAAAACGCAGATTTGTGCTCCTTTCTGCCCGAAAATCCCTATACTTCAAACAGGGATTTTCGGGCAGAAAAGAGCCCAAATCTGCGTTTTCGGCGCAAATAATTCCATGAATCAGACTGTAAATGTGATTGAGTATGCAAGGCGATATGACCGGGAATTGGCTGTACTATCTAGAGATGCGCAAAAAGCTTTTATCACATGGATTGGGCACATCTCTTAGGTTTGACCCACTTTTATTAAAAGAATAGAAGCTAATTTTGTCCACCCGACCACTCGCATAAAATTTAATGGAGCTTTGCCTGAACCACTTGCCCTTTCTAGAGGGACCTGTCGGGTTTGCCCGTTATCGCCACTCAGATTTGTGCTGTCAATGGAGCCCTTGGCGGGAGTAAGGTTTGGCTGGCGGATAATATATGTGGGATTGATATTGCTGGGTATCAGCAGAACGTTGCACTCTATGCCGATGACCTTTTCTTTTTTTTTTTTTTTTGCATCGTACCCAGACAACCCTTCACCACATAGCTTCTCTGTGAGAATCATTCCACCATGTCTCTGGCTTTAAGGTTAATTATACTAAATCTGTAATCCTTAATGTCTGAGACACCCAATGCAGTGCAGGAACACTTCAGGGGGCGCTTGAATTTCAATGTACTGAGATTTCTTTAAAATACTTAGGTGTTCAGATTATTGCACCCTCTCACTCTCAACTGCATGCTAGAAACATTCCCAAGCCCCTTTTCTTTGACCAAAACAGATTTGCGCCGGTGGACGCAATCTGTTATTTCATGGCTTGGACAGGGAACGGCCCTTAAGATGACTGTTACCTTAATAATTATGTTTTCCAGGCCATTCTGACCTGGTTCCCTAACAGACGCTTAAAGATTTGCAGACTTCTTTCGTATTATCTGGGCTAAAACATCCCCAACGATTTTCCGACATACACTGATGACAACAAAAGATAAAGGTGGGCCAGATATTGAGTTATCTCTATGCAGCGCAGCTTGCCCCCCTGTTTGGTGGTATGGATGCGGCCCGCAGCCCTAAGCACTGAATAAACATTGAGGGGTCAATCATTCAGATTCCCTTACATGACTGGTGGTGGAGGTCATCTGGGTTTCGAAAGAAAGCGTCTCGCCTCCTCTTGATGACGCAAGTTTTGATGAAATATTAAGACAAGGCGGCCTGTAAGGATAGCCCCATAAGGCGGAGGAGGGATAGCTCCGTGGCAACGCATTTGTCTTGGAACCAAGGCAACGCGGTGCAACATAGGTTCAAATCCCGATCCTGCACTTCCAAACCACTCACTGGTATTAAGCGTGTTATAAATGAATAATACAATAACTAAAAATAGTATTTGGGGACTACGTTCCCTTCGCCCTCCTTAACCGAAGATGGAATACACCCGAATTCCTACCAGGCTGCCAACAGGGGAGGTTTGCAAGATGGATCCAGGGAGGCTTGGCTTGGTTAGGTCAGCTATTTCAATCCAAACAGCCCTTGATCCTTGATAAGTGCAAGCAGGTTTCCATGGTACGGCACATTAATAAGTATACGTACATACAACTTCGCCAATGGACATCCTGTGCAAAGGTATCCCAGCATGTTAAGCGTGAAACCCCATTTGAAGATCTTCGTCGAGGATCTCCCCTCTCGTAAGTTTTCTTCTTTATATCAAGTTCTTGGTGCCTGTCGTTTTAAACCCCCACATGCCTATATGTTAAAATGGGAGGAGGATTTGAGTATTCCTATAAGGGGACCTTACATATTACAATGTATGTTCTAGGGCTGATAAGCCATCCAGGTGTGTGCTGCTGAAAGAGAGTAGTTACAAATGTCTGTTCCGGTTATATCTCACTCCTGTATAACTCCATGCGATAGACCCTACTATTTCGGACCAAGGCTGAGGTGCACACGGGCCCCGGGGACAATTTCATATATGGTGGTCCTGTATGCTGATCCAATCCTATTGGAAAGACATTTTTATCACAAATTAAGAAGATAAGTGTGATGGAGGTTCTGATGGAACCTTTAGTGTTACTGTTGGGGACAAAGACCTGGCGGGGCACTACAAGTTGACAGCAGAATCGGCTAGATTACTTACACAGTTCCTGGTTGCTGCCAGGGTAGTGCTGGCGCGTAATTGGAAGTCCCCTACATGGTTCGAAATTCAGGGAAGCTGGGAGTTATTTAGCTCCTGCTTCTAGCATAGTGGATCCTGGTTAGCTTGAAACCAACAGCTACCAGGGACTACTTTTAGCTCCTAGGGCCAACTGGTGCCTTCCAAACATGTACATTTGACATTAACTTTGAGTATTTGAGAATGTTAATAACGAAGAAATGGAACTGATCTAACATACATTTAAACACAATGGTTCATACAAAATGGACAAAAAGTGAAAGGAGCATCTCTGGTAGCTTCTGGTTGCCCTGTGGTAGCTTCTGCCTACTGTGTGATGCCCGACACCCATGAGCTGGTTTTAGCTCCTGCTAATCCAACCTCAATTTCAAACCCTGCCTTACTACGCCTGACTTACGGGAAAGGTGGTTAAAATATGGTTTATTGTGGCTATGTGCAAGATTGAGGCCACCCTTAAATGCGAAATGCCTAAGTATTTTGCGGAATGGATCCTTTCATTCAGTTTATAGCCCAGAATGACAACCCCTGACTACATTATAAGCCACATGATATGTTGTTTTTTACGGTGTTGTGATGCTTCATGATATTTATGCCCCACACGCTAATAATGTTATTACACTGTTAATCCCCAGTGCTGTAACATGAGTGCTATTCTGATTGTTACTTTTTTGTTCTCTTTTTTCTTTTCTTGGATGTTTCTTGTCTTTTACTTTAGCTTTTTTGTTCCCGTGCCGTAACAGGTTTGATTTTGCCTTTTTAAGTTTTAAGATCATCAGTTGATGAAGGCGTTTATTTTACTCATTGTATTTTGCATTTGTCCGGTATGTTTGACCAGCTATTGTTCTGTTGCTTTTTTATTTAATACACATTTTAATGGCAAGATTATTGGAACCAACATCATTTTGATCGAGTAAGGACAATGACACAAAGAAAGAAAGAGGGGGGGGACATTGGTTAATTATATTAGTGATCCTATCAGAAATATGTTTCAGATTTAATTGAACATTGAAAGTAATAAGTAACGTTTTAGCAAAATAAATCCCAAGTTATTTCATACAATTTATGTTTCCATTTCATGGCAAAAATAGTGATCTCCAATTGTACACACTTTGTAGTCAAAGGCAACATTTTGCATTTATTTAAGTTGTTGATATCGTGAAACTTGGGAGTTTACATCAATAGCTTTGAGAAGTGCTCGAATAGTAACTAAAATAGATTTATATTGTCAAATATTTTCCACCAAGGCTGAACATTTAATTTGAATCCCTTTAAAGTTAAATCCAGAGATTTATTTAACTATGTTTATTGAAACAAGTAGAGGTTATAAAGAAGCAATGAAAAGAGAAGGGCAAGAGAGAACAACCCATCTGGTACCTCCTAAGACAGGGGGGGGGGTTGCAACATTTGGCGCAGCCCAGATATTTTGAACATAAGTCCCATCAGCCATAGCCAGCATAGTCTGAGCGGGGTTCATCAGAGTCGTAGTCCAAAACAGCTAGAGAGACGCAAGTTGCAGAACCCTGTCCTAATGGGTTTAAGAACATTAGCCAAATAATTATTAATGAACATTCTAGTGAATGGATTGGAGTATAAATATGTTAATCATTCGCTTAAATTTGGGACCAAAACCATACAATTATGCACTTCCTACATAAAAGGAAATGAGACTAGATCAAAAACGTTCTCCGGTGTAAGGCCACCAAAACAAGTTCCTTTGACATTGACCAATAATAACTTTGAGCAACCTACTATTAGAGGATCCTAACCTGCCCCTCACAAATCGCTTTTGAGCTGCCCAGTTATTTGAGAGATAGTTCTTAAGCCTATTTGATTTGGTAGAATTTTTGCAAATATTTTATTCATCATTCTTGGAGGAAATTGTCCTGTAGTTCAGAACATCTAACAAGGCTTTATCTTTGCTTTGGGAGAACGATAATGAGAGCTTCAGCAAAGGTACCATTTGAAGCCCCCTTTTTGATAAAGTCATTAAATAAATCTAAGACCAGTTGTTAAAAACGTGCTTAAAGTGCTAAATAATGTGTTGGAGAAACCATCCGGATTTGGAGACATGTCTTTGTTTAGCCCAGATATAGCCAGGGAGATTTATTTTTAACGTGATATCATACTCGAGTTTCCTCAATACAGATTGATCTATGAATGGGCCAGGCACATTTCCCAACTAATGTGTTATTAAATGTAAATGAACAGGTACATAAAGGCTATATACTTTCATGCAAAAATCCATAAAAACTCAGTAATCAATTAGTCATCAGTTAGTCATCAGTTACTAAAAGCGAAGTTAATTCCAGGTCCTTTTTTGTGCTTTAAATGATTGGCTTGAAGCTTACCTGACTTATTACTCTCTCCATGATTTTTGACATTGATTTGTAAGCAAGTCCCACATGCGCACTACCAGTAATATGTTTCTTATATTCCATATGCTTTAATTGTAACTGGTAAGGGCTCTGCATAAAACATAGGTTCCAAAGATTTAATATCCCTCAACACACTATTTGTATAAGTATAGTGGATAATGTGACCCCTCAAAGAAGATTTGAAAGCGTTCCAATTAATTTGTAAAATAGTTGTCCTAGGGTCGATAAGGGTAAACAAAATATTTGCTGAAGATTTCCACACTCTGAATAAATGTAAGATTCTCTAGTTAAGAATTATTGATTCTCCAATTGTTACGTCCCCTTTTTTCTTTTTTTTAAGATGCAGATCCATTGTTGCGATACTGGGTGCATGATCCAAAATTCGAATCTGATCTAGGTATGAAGAAAGAATTTCAGGTGACTGAAACTTAGTGTTCAAGGTGTAATCTATATGTGAAGCAGAGCTGCCTATCAAAGGGAAAAAGAGAATTCACATGAATCAGGTTTACAAACCCGCCATGTAACCGCCAAACTCAGATTGTTCACAAACCTCATTCTTTCCTATTGTTAGAATGAACAAAGCAAAATATACATAATGTTATTAAAGTAACCATATTATAAGATATTTACAGGTTTAATTCACAGATTTCTAGTTTTTAACTATTTTCCAAGCTCACGGCCTGTACCCCTCGGATCACAAATATTAAAAATGTTGGTCTGGTAACGTGATACAAATTCTGACCCATTTCATCAGATACTAGGTCCAAAATGGAATAATGTGTTTGTTAATTAAAGTAGCAACACCCGTTCCCTCCACCCCCAAAAGCTCCAGAACCAATGATCGATCCAACCCATGAACTCTTAAGCTTTTAGCTATCACCCACAGACAAGTGTGTTTCTTGCAAACATACTTTGTTGGATTTATATTTAGATGGATGAGAGAAAATGTTTTGTCTTTTAACTGGCTCGCTCCCAGAGGGCAGAAATTGCAAGCAGCCAGCCATAAAAAGGTCACTTGCCACCTCAATTCTATGCATACAAACAGCGCACCATTTCTTACTTGATAAGGGTCAAATGTAATTAGCCAATGCCGGGTGCACATTGTTCACCCTCTAACATATATGCCTTTTACATGCCATAACATTTTAGGAACCATATTAAAGGAAATGGAACCGATGATCAACTGAATTAATGGGACACAATTATGACTGGTTAACAGAGAGCTGTAAAAAATGAAGTATGTAAAAACGCATCCACATCAAGTATAAAGCAAACAAAGACAGTAATTCAAGAGATAAACAAATATGACATACAGACACACTTAGAAATAACACACCCAATACATATCTATTACTACTAAGAATGGTGCCTAGAAACACTTGTCTACAGGCACTTTATAACTGTCATATCATATTCATATCATATAAAGAATGCAATAATTTGCTTAAATTCCACCTGTCAAAAGACCTTCTAAGGGGGGGGGGTGCCATTAGAGAAGAACTTGGAGATCAACACCAACAGACAACCTCTGTTGATTAATGCAAGTACATGCTCTAACAGCAATAAAAAAGTAACTAAAAAAAACAGTGTTACTTAAAACATAATGTGCAAAGTGGCCATATTTAATTAAAACAATATAAAATGGAAGCAACAGCATTCTTCGACAAAATAAAGTTACTCGGAATTACTGTTTCTCCATAGAGGTCAATAATGTGCTCTCTGTAGATTGACTCGCTGACCTAGATTTATCTCTTCGTTTTTCAGACGCTTCATTGCCCATAGTCTGCCCTTAAGAGGTGCATCCGGAGGGCACTCCAGGCAAGGCCTGACAGCACTCCATGGCCTTCAAGTTGTGCATCCAGGGATGGTGCACGAGGGGCATGGCAGCATGCTTTGCCTTGGATGCTTACTCGTTAGGCATGTCAAAGCTCATACCTTGGGGTAGAGTCGGAAATAGAGTAATGGGCCCTGGGAAAGGCTTCAGGCAATTCCCCTGGCATGTTAGCCATAGGGCTTGGCCTGTGTGTATGGTGCGCAGGATTAATGTTCCCAGAATTTGGCCATCTTGGGTTCCGGGTACTAAGGGGAGATAGTTGCTGCAAGTTATGCACAGAGCACACTACTCACAGGTCTGGTCGTGCCAACATACCTTGCAAGTAGTGACAACCTGGGAAATGTGTGAAGTTCATGTTCACAGGCCATGCCTCATGGACACGACTGCCCAATACACTGGAATGCCCTGCCGTTGGTGTGCCTAGAATTGCATTGCCCAATATATTGTTACAAAATCTGCCAAAATGTACTGAAACTGTCCATGTTATGGACGTTTACTAAGATTGGATAACATCATACGAAACAAATCTGTACATTCCATGTTGAAAGGACATTGAGATTTGCTAGTTATGGATTAGCAAGCCAATTGTAAACCCATTCACCAATGCCCTGTTCATAATCTCACACCTGACAAATTCATTACTTAAAAATTACATTGCCAATGACCTCTACACAGTCAAACTTACAAAGTCTTCTGAAGTCTTCCTGCATAAAGGTCTAAATGCATTCCCAGTAACAGAAACTCCGAAAGTAGTGCTAAAGTGGCCTATTCTATTCACATTCTTTTTTTTTTTAAACCCATTTTGATACTGATGATGTACAGTAAATATGCCTTTATACTCCTGTAAACCCGCATATCCGGTGGGTTTTCTGTGAGCATGGGATATGTGCCACATTGTTATGGCTGTCATGTTTGTTTACACTCTCGTATCATTGTACGTTCATGTGCATGTTTTTTTGGCGCAGAGAGGGTTTAGAACGTTGATGATGGGCTCCACCAGTATTGTACAAAATTACCTACTCCCAAAAGTTTGACCCCTAAAAGTTCGACCCCCAATTGTCTCTCTCTCTCTCTCTCTCTATATATATATATATATATATATATATATATATATATATATATATGTGGGGGGGTAAAGTGAATAAAAAATGTATAGGGGTAGGGTGTGGAGGCAGTGAGGGGTCTCCCCCCACATATATATTTGCGGAAAATTGAAAAAGAACAGACTTTTGGGAGTCAAACTTTTTGGTTTGGTAAAATCGCGTAGATCCGGCTCCACCAGCAGGGGGAGCAGGGTTGTTTGTGAGGCGATTTCACCTCAGGACTGTCGCGGCCCCCCCCCCTTGCTGGTGGATCCAGTTGGATAGTCCCCGCGTAGGTTAAGTGGCCGGAGGGGATCGCTAGGGGCAGAGCAGAGGACGAGGCTAATGAAGACAGGCACTCGAGTCTGCCACTGAAGGCATCCCGGCCCTCTGGTGTCCAGTGACGGTCCCTCCCGTTAGGCCATCTGCCTGCTGTAAGCCAGTCTCTCTCCCCCACACGGGGTCGAGGGAGTGTGCCGGAGACCGTAGTTAAGGGCGCTCTTGGTGGGTGTTTCAACCTGCAAGCCAACGCTACCGAGAGAGAGAGGGAGAGAGGGAGAGAGGGCGAGAGCGGGGTCGTGTGCACGCTAAGAATTTTGAGTCGGGTAGGAAAGGGAAACACTAAGAACTGGCTCCCGAGTCCTGCATGAGCCGTCTGCCGGCTAACACATGAGCCGTGTAGTGCCCGGACGGATGATAATTTTCTCCTCTCCTGTCTCATCAGGATGCTGAGAGGCATGTAAGTTAACCTATGCTCTGAGGAAAGTGGTTTTTGCTGACGTTCGAAGATGCTGTGACGCCAGGAGGGGGGTTGGGCCACCCTGATACTTGAAGGATCCCTCTCATTGCTTATGTGGCCAGTTTTGGGCCCTTGCTGGTATAGTGGGGATTGATCCGGTTTCTGGTGACATATTAGCCCTGAGGGGAACAGTGGTTTGACACGCCCCATAGTTTGTACACTTCACTCACTCTGGGGGCATGACTTGATAGTTCCCTCTGGGATGGGTTTGCGAGGGGGCCTTTCCGTAACGCTGTGCTGAGGAGGGGTTACGGCCCGGTATCTTGACTGGGGAGCTTGACATATGGTGGGGCGAGTGTGGTACCTCCCAGGTGTAGTCTGTAGCTACCTGTGTGAGGGGGGAGTGGGTCCGAGCAAGTTGAATATTTATTTAACCAATGTGAATGCGCACTTTCTCATGTGATCTCCATGATATATTTGCATATTTATTTACCAAAGATGAATGCGCACTTTCCCATGTGACCTCCAGGATATATTTGCATATTTTTTACCAAAGGTGAATGCACCCTTTCCCATGTGACCTACATAATATATTTGCGTATTTATTTAACAAACGTGAATGTGCACTTTCCCCTGTTACCTCCAGGATATATTTGAATATTTATTCAACCAATGTGAATATGCACTTTCTCATGTGACCTACATGATATGTTTGCCTATTTACTTTAGCAGGTTGCAGTCCACTCATACATGTATAGAAAACAAATAAACAAGGGAGAGGTACCTTTAAACTTTTGGAGGCACTGCTGAGATCCCAGGGGGTATCACACCATTGGGCACTTGGTTTAAAATATTAAGGGACATTTGCACATGGTCAAAATGGCGCATGAATATGTATTTCACTGGATACAAGCGGAAGCACTCCGCCCCAAGGCCAGTTTCATACTAGGTGAGGTCTCGGTACACATTACAACATATGAGATATTAGCTATGACTGGTCCTTTTAGAATCCATCACTGGTAAAGTAAAGAGTGTGGGCCGCATACCTGGACAAGATGCCAAATGTTATATGCTATGTTATGGTGGAGTTTCTTTTACAGGCAAGACCTTGCCCATGGGAAATCCAAGGTGGGGATCCTGTGGTTACCTGCCCTGTGTGGCAGTTAGACACCTGGCCTGGCATACCCCTCCGTGCAGAAGCTACTACACCCGCCAAGGATGCCATTGTCATTGCTGCTTTAGTGGCTGAAGCCATTAGAGTAACTATTGAGCGACAATCAGTCTCCCTTGATTGGTGAACATGGAGCATACACCCGGCTGTGGCCCTTTTCAGGTGAAAAACCTGTGCCCAAAAGGGTAGAAGGGTACGAAGTATGGGCCGACCTCGCTCAACTTATGCTACATGACTGGAAAGTGTCAGATCAGGAAAAGAGAGGCGAGTGATAGAGGCTTTGCGAGGACCAGCCCTACAGACGGTACAGTCCCTGCGCACACTGAATCCTGATCCAACGTCCCTACAAGTGATGGGCGCACTGGAAGGAGCATTTGGCACTACTGAACCCGGGGAAGGTTTGATGAGGTTCCAGGCCACCTCTCTGAAGCTGGGGGAGAAACTATCTGAGTTCCTGGTGAGGATTGAAATTCTTTTGCACCTAGCACACCATAGAGGAGGAGTAGAGTCTTCCCAATTGAACAGGTGCAGTTTGAAGCAGATACTTAGGGGCTAAGGACGCTGCCATACGCTTCCTCCAACTGAGACTGAGTGAGAAACTAGACACCCCTCCATCCTCTCAAAATCTACTTCGGTCAATAAGAGCTCTGGAAGAAGGAACCAGCTATGTTAATGCCCAGAGTCATCCGGTGCAAAGCAAAATCCTGGCTCCCGACTCTGCCATTGCTCAACAGAAACAGATTGAGGAGTTGCAACAACTGTTAAGAAAACTGCAGACACCACTGTTACCCAGCGAAAACCTGAATGCACATCAACAGCGAGGCAGAGATGTCTTTCCCTCAGCACGTGAAAGAGAACACCAGGCATTTAGGCGAGCTCAAGAGCCTCAAGACTGTTTTATCCAATCGTCTTCAGCCTTGCCACCATGGAGCTTTTGCCATTGATGCGGGATGACGGCCCTTCAACTCGTCTGTGTGACCAAGACTATGCCAGGGTGGCTGCACGATTTTTCTGCACTATAGGCCATTTCAAATTGTGCCTTGTCGGGAAACGCACAGGAGGTTGTAGCAGAGGACCAGCTAAAACCTCAAATCCACAAGTTAGCTCCACTGTCCATAACTCCAGGACATCCATAAAGACACGAAATCACAACTTACTAACTACCAAGCACCAATTTAAGTCTCAGGAGGGTGCCACAGCTGACCACCTCTGTCTCGTCAATGAGATCTGAAACTCAAAACGGATGTCACCAACGGCTTGCAACAGACTACAAACTCATGCTCATTCTCCAAGCGGCATTCCTGCAGGCCTAATTGGACCCCAACATGACAATCTCAGTTGAACTTGAAGGGCGAAGGACTACAGCACTACTGGACAGTGGCTCACAGGCCACCATTCTCTATGAACCGTACTATCGCCAACATATGGCACATCTGCCCTTAGAACCCCTGGAGGGGCTAAATCTGATGGGGGTTGGAGATGAAGCCTGCCAATATCTGGGTTACATCTGCGTGAAGATCCACCTAGACCAAGAGGTGGCTGGAGTAAGCACCACTTTGACGCCCTAGCACTGGTGTATACAACTAATAACCAACATCCGGAGGTACCCCCTGGTCATGGGCACCAACTCTGCCCTATTTGGTACACTAGCCAGGATGTTTAGGGAGATGGCCGGTCCGCAGTTCGCACATTCTCTGACGATGCACCCAGTAGGCCAACAGGTCTACCTTAAGAAAAGCATGGAGAATGCAGCGCAACCCGATGGGCCCTTGGGAGGCCTGACCACCACTATTCACAGTCAACTTGACATACTACTTGGTCAGATAATCATGGTGCCTGGTTATGTACATCTCCAGGATCGAACCCGTGGTCGAAGATTGGTGATGGAGGCTCCTGAAGGTGAAGAACTGCTTGGAGGCCTGATGGTCCAGCGCACGCTTAACAGTGATACCGGCCCAAACGTGACCCACATTAGAGTCCCTTTCACTAAGGTCACTGATAAAACTGTGCATTTACCCGGAGGTGTGATAATCGCACAGCTTCACGTTGCTGACTCAGTGGAGCAGAAGACTGGAACCAGATGCTTACATCCTCCCTTGGATGTGGGTAAGATAAACTTTGGGGAATCCCCGTTATTGGAGCACAAGAGGAATCGCCTACGGGATCAACTGGCACTGAGGGCAGATGTATTTTCAACCAGTGACTGGGATTTGGGCGAAGCCAATGGAGTGCAGCACTGTATCCGCCTGAACAATATCACCCCTTTTTAGAGAAAGATTGCAAAGGTTGGCACCTGCGGATATGGAGGATATCCGGTGTCATCTTGAAGAATTGCTGCATGCAGGTATATTCCAGGAGTGAAGAAGCCCTTATGCCTCCCCCATCCTGTGGTGGCGCGAAAGAATCGGGATGTGCATCGACTACTGGCGGCTGAACAGCAGAACTGTGTCAGACCAATATACCACTCCGCGAGTGGATGAGGCCCTCGACTGCCTGGCTGGAAGTCAGTGGTTTTCTGTATTAGATCTCCAAAGTAGGTACTACCAGATCCCCATGTTACCTGAGGACAAGGAGAAGACTGCTTTCATCTGCCCATTAGAATTCTACCAGTTTATCCGAATTCCTCAGGGGATCTCGGGAGCGCCAGCTACATTTCAACATTTGATGGAACGCACAGTGGGGGATATGATCCTACTTGAGGTGCTGATTTACCTAGACGATGCGATCGTGTTTGGGCGGACCCTGTAAGAACATCACCAGAGGTTACTAAAGGTTCTAGAACGTCTCCAGCAGCAGGGGTTGAAGGTATCCCTAGAGAAATGCCAGTTTTCCCACACCTGTGTAAAGTATATTGGCCATGTAGTGTCAGCGGAAGGAGTGAGGGTGGACCCGCCAAGATGGAAGCCCTGGAGACTTGGCCGTGGCCGCAGAACTTGCGAGAGATGAGAAGTTTCCCAGGGTTTTAATTATTACCAACGGTTTGTGCCAGGTTTCGCAAGAATAGCTCGACCGCTCACGGACTTGACCAAGGGTTATCTAGCACCACAGAAGACGGCAAAGGAAAGCAGTCCACGCTCTGGTATCGTCCCAAAGAAAACTTTGGTCTGCAATGGAGTGAGAAGTGTGAACAAGCCTTTATCCAGTTTTTAAAAAACGCTTACCGAAGCACCCGTACTGTTACGCTCACCTGGTATCCACGGGGACACCACCCAGCCCTGGTTGGATGATTTGCACTCTCGAACCCTATCCTGGTCCCTTGGTAAGGCCTCTGGTTAAAGATGGGTCTGCAATATAGGAGAGCGGGATTCAATACCAGATTGTCTTTGTTTTCCCACCTCCCTTGGCCTCAACTCCTTCCTCCCCCTTGGGCCCTCTCCTCACCTTAATATTGTAGAAGGTGGATTCTCCGTCCTGCTCTTCGTGGCAGGGGCACGTAGATGTGAGGGCGAGCAGCGACCAAGTTACTTCACTGGTGCAAACCCCCCCTGTGGGAATAAAGGCCTGCTGCGACTCAATAGGTTTGCTGCTTTACAGTCTTTATATGCAGTTCTTATGTTCCTCTTAGTTCGAATAATAATGTCTTGCTTCTTTCCTTTTAGGTATGGAAAGGTATTTCGGAGTTGTCATGCAGTTTGAAGATGAGCATGGGCCGGCAGGCGAAAGCGCAATGTGCGCGATGCTGTCCGGTGAGTAATGCGCTATGCTGTTTTGCCTCTTATATTGCTAACCTGTGTCTTTTCTCTCCTTGCAGGTTGCGATGTTCCTCGCCGAGCGCCGTAATGTTCCAGCAATGATACTGACCAGGAGATGACTACCCAGGTAAGAATTGTGTGGCTTTCTTCATTCGGAAGAAAACGTGAGTAAACGCTTACTAATGCTGTCTTTCTTTCGCCTCTTTCCAGGTTATGGTATTCCAGGATGCATGCGGTGCCGGATGATGGCGTTCGTTACCTTCAGGTGAGTGGAACTGAAGTCGGCATGGATTGAAGACAGAATACTGTTTAAGTTTCGTAGTGGTGTTTCTCTCTCTGCAGGTCCTTGGTTTCAGGTAAGCTGGTATCCAAGAACTGGACACAGTGAGCGTTACGCTGCCCACAGCAGAATAACTCAAAGCATGTTCTGCTGTTTGGGTGTGGTTTAAATAGTCTCAGGTAAAGTAGTCCAAGTAAAGTAGTCCCAGGCCTGCCACACCCAAAAGACTAGGCCGCATAGCTCAGTTCCTTGTAACTGAGCTATGTGTGTGCCTCCATGTTGGCTGAACCCCCCAAGTTAAATAGTCCCAAGTAAATAGTCCCATTTTAATGTTGGTCTTCATGATCGTTATGAGCCTGGAGCCAAAGGCGCCAGGGTTGACTCCAAGAGTGTCTTGGATGAGGTTTTAAGGCTTTTGACCTGGCCCTAACTGGAAGGCTGACTTGCCAGTGAGGGCCAGGGGCAAGGGTCATGACACGTACTGGCACACGCTGATCCCCACCTGTCATACATCATACACTTGGATGCCAGCTCGGATGGGTTGGGCACCGCACTTTATCAAGAGCAACAGGGATCGGTTCGACCCGTGGCGTTCGCCAGCCGGCGGCTGAACCCCTCTGAATTAAACTACCCCACCCACAAGCTGGAGTTTTTGGCCCCGAAATGGGCAGTGTCCGAGAAACTGCATGACTTATCTGTACAGAGCTACGTTCACTGTCAGGACTGATAACAATCCACTAACATACATCCTCATGTCCGCCAAATTGGACGCTACAGGCCACCAATGGGTGGCAGCGTTGTCCATGTACAATATCCAGTTAGAATATCACCCTGGAGTCAACAACACCGATGCCAACACTCTGTCCCGAAGACCCCACAACCGCTCCGACTCCCTCCCTATCGAGATGGTTTCGGTGGCCGCAGTGAAAGCCATTTTCCAAACAGGAACTTGTCAGACCACGGAACCCGCACGTTGTATCGACTGCCTAGGAGTGACCAAGAAAGCGGTCCCTGTGAGCTATTGTGACGTAACCAGTCTAATGGCCACTGAACTGCCACACCTGAATCAGACGGACCTGGGACAAAGCAGCTGCAAGACCTGGAGCTACGGGAAGTACTGCAAATCAAAGAAAACGGCACTCGAGGGCCACTGGAAAACAGAAACCTGACCAACCACCAGATATATCGCAAAGAATGGAAATCGTTAGTGACGAAAAGAGAGTCAAATCCAAGGGCGTATGATACACGCCTTGTGTTGCCCCGCTCCTTATGTCCTCTGGTCCTCCATGCTCTGCATGACCAGCATGGGCACCTAGGGAGTGAACGGACATTGGAGTTGGTACGAAATCGGTTCTACTGGCCTCGCCTAGGCCCAGAAGTGGAAGAGTATTGCCACACCTGTACCCGATGCATTGCCCAAAAAACCCTCCGTCATCCGGCAGCAGCACTCCAGCATCTGCAGAGCTCTGGACCTATGGACTTAGTTTGTGTGGACTTCCTGAGCCTTGAAACTAACAACGGAGGTATTCAGAACATCTTGGTAGTGACAGATCATTTCACTCGATATGCCCAAGCATATCCCACCAGAGTTCAGAAGACGATTACCATAGCAAAAGTACTTTGGGACAAATTCTTTGTGCATTATGGCTGGCCTGCTCGTCTATACTCCGATCAGGGAAGAGACTTTGAATCCAAACTCATTAAAGAACTCATGCAGTTAATTGGGGTAAAGAAAACCAGACCCTCTCCTTACCACCCACAAGGGGATGCCCAAGCTGAACTCTTCAATCGTACACTGTTGGGTATGCTGGGGACACTCGATGCGTCTTGGGAGGATAGCTCAGGGGCAACGTGATCGCCTTGGAAGCAAGACGACACAGAGTAAGACAGGTTCGATCCCCGGGTCCACGCTTAGCAACCTCTGGGTATTAAGCGCGTTATAAATGACCTATCATTTCATATATATAGAAAAGCTGAAGTGGAGCCAACATGTGTCCACCCTGGTACACGCTTACAACTGTACCAGGAATGGCAGCACAAGATTCAGCTAATGTTCAGAAGGGATGCCCGGCTACCCATAAACTTGAGCTTCAGTGTCTTCTCTGATGGGACAGGGGTAGAAAACTACGGCAAGTATGTGAGGGACCTTCAAGATCAATTGTCCCAAGCTTTTCAATTGGTGCAAGCCACTGCAGAACTTAATGCACAAAAGAACAAGAAGAGGTATGATGAGAAGGTCCGGTTCCACACCCTGCAACCTGGGGACCGGGTGCTCATTAGGAGTTTAGGAAAGAGAGGGCGAAACAAGCTGGGAGGCCAATGGGAATCGCAGCCCTATTTGATTGAGCGACAGCTGACAGGGTTGCCTGTGTTCAGACTGAGAAGGGAGGGCCCCCAAGGGATGTGAAGACCCTCCACAGGAATCATCTCCTGCCCATAGGAGATGGTGTGGAAATGGAACAAATGGTTGCTGAAGTTCCTTTTTCCCCCAGTAAGAGGAGCACCAGAAGCATTCCACCGGAGTCCCACCAAGGGGAAATCTCACCACCTGCAGACCCATGTACTGTACCGTCTGTAGCCTCCAAGTCAAGAGAGCTGAGAAATAAAGAGGACCAAGAGTCGCCAACTACTGAAGTATCCGAAAGGCCCTCAGTCATTTTGGTCAATCCAGGAGAAGAGGAAGGGAATGAAAGTACTGAAGGTCTAGTAGTAACACATAATATTGCAAGCCTGGATACAAGATGAAGATGGGAACAGCATGATTCAGGGCCACCATGAGAAAGGGTGACGCACCGTGAATCAATGAAGTCCATAAAAGTCAAATCCAGCATTGCCCACAAGACGGTGATGGTGAAACCAGAATGTACCAGGACAGACTCCTGCAGAAGTAGACCGGAGGGGGGCGAGGGGAAGCAGGGTTGAAGAATCAAGCAAAACAGGAAACACCTGTGTGCGAGAAGGGGGGGGCACAAGGGAACATCGGGAATGGGACGCTGTAAGACTGCAGGTTTAGCAGGAGAAAGCGCGATGAGAAGGTTGTGTCTCCAGAGAACCAGAGGAATTGGCAGCTGGGAGCCGTGGGGCGTGCCAGTACCATACTCTGTGTGGCTAGAGTGGTGCCCGTTCCTCTGGGTAAAGCAGAAAGCCCAGGAGGGTCTGAGAAGCAGGTGGGGAGACCCTGGCCTGAGGCAGGAAAGCCGCTTAAGGAAGGAGCGGCGAAGTCCATGACCGGTGAGTTTCTGAATGAGAATGAAACCCGGCACCAATTGAGAAAAGGCTGTATACTTTGTAACTGTGTGACTGCGAGTGAAAGAGCACTTGTTCCCGAAAGCTGTTGGGACACCGCTGAGATGTGGACAATGATAAAGTATGAAAGGACATAAAGTAGCAGAGTGGTCCTGTTTAACATTAGATGCATTCAAAAGTCTCTCTGAAGGAAAAGAATCATTGCGGTAACATGGGGGAGCTGTGCGGGAGTGAAGTGTCAGCGAAATAGCGATCCTTTTGTAAAGCTCCACAGCAATAGGGAGCTCCACGAAAACTGAAGATCTAAGCAGCAAAAACTGATAGTGAGAAACTGAGTGAATTAGAGTGTTGAGAAGCATTGGGGTGGCCCCCAGGCAGGAGGCTGATCCAGGAGGGCCAAAGAGACCCCACCTTAAAACAAAACCAGAGACATAAGCAAAGTTAGGCATTTGGCTGCGCGACCTGTAATGGGTAGATTGTGTGGTCTGCAAACAGTGCCACGACTAGGGGGGGGGGCATAGGTGTGAGAAAGAATAGTTTGAGATACAGAATTTGAAAGTCAGAAGAACTTGGTTTTGCATGGGGAAGGGAGTCCCGCAAGCAACAAGTGAAGTGAAGTGATATTTTCTGATGAAACATTTGTGAGTTATACTTTTGTGCTTGAAAAAGAGGTAACTTTGAACATTGGTACGTTGAAGGATAACCAGGAGGGTCTAAGCTCTGGGCAAGTGAAGCCTGAGAGACCCTGTGAGAAAGTTAATCCAGATAAGGAAAAGGTACTGTGAATTTTGCCAAGTGAATCTTGAGTACTTGTGTAACTTTCTTATCAGAGTCTTTAACTTGGAGAAGGGAGCCATGGAAGAGCTCCATTTTCACACTGACTTTGATTTGAACACTATGAAGTTGGCCAAATCCCACATACCCTATTACATACTTTGTACCCACATACATACTTTGTAGAAGTGAGGGCAAGCATAGTTTTTGACATAGACACTAGTCTACTTTTAACTGATGCACTTAGTTTCCTTAGTTTTTCTTTCATTAGGGAACATTCCCACCTTGGAGTTAGGGCAAAATAGATATTTCCCCATCCTGATCACCAAAAATAAAGGTTTTCCAAATGTATCTATTTCTCTGTATCATCTCTTGATACTATGCCTGTCGAGTATATGGTATCAGGAGTTGGATGCAGTTCAACTGTCGCTAGTTGAAGAACCCCATGCTATTGATAGTGGTTCTCCCATTCGGAGAGAAAATCATCCGAAGTGTTGAGGAACAGGAGCAGGTATCCATAATCGAACATCACATCTTACTAAAAGCTATGATACCTATTAAAACTAAAGATCTGTTCTTCCACTCGCAATTCCTCCTCCACACTAGGACCATTTACACATACCACTGGGATAATATTGTCCTAAACATCAGACAAGCCCAAACCTACATCAAGCCCAGTGAATTGTGAACTACCCTTTTGGGAAGGGGACTGACGGCCGTGAATCTCTAATCTGCCTCCACCCAGTTAGCCCAAGACCGCTCCAGTCTTTACACCGTAAGCCATACCGACTTAGACCAAGGTTCTGACAAAGGGTCAGAAGCATTTTCTGACTACGAATTAGAAGAGGGATCAGATAAAACTCTCACCCCTCATTACAAAATGGCATCAATTGAAGAGGCCTTAGCTTGGTTGGCTGACCCTCAGATCAAGGCTGAAGAGTGCCCACAAAGGGGTTTAGAGAGGTTAATAGTACAAGAGAGTCCCAATATTCCCCACAGAGTCCTTCAGCACTACAAGGAGGGAGAAGATCTAGTATTTTATTTTCAAAATATTGAACTACTGGCTACACAATTCCATTGGGGCGATGATTTAAAACTGTTACTTAGGCACTTTGTTTAAAGGCAAACTCTAAAATTCTTACCTATTACTCCACCTCCCCGGAACTGCTACCTTTGCAGAAATCAAAGCGAATCTTTTACAGTGGCTGGGACAAACTAGTAACATCTATCAGCAAATGTTATGAGCCATCAAGTTACATCCTGGGGAGACTCTTGTAGAATTATGGCCAAAGATAAATAACACCTCCCTCTGGTTAAAAGGGAAATCCTTCATCGAGATCACTGAATTAATTAAACTAGAACAGTTCAT
The DNA here is from genome assembly GCF_040938575.1 of Ambystoma mexicanum. Lineage (NCBI taxonomy): Eukaryota > Metazoa > Chordata > Amphibia > Caudata > Ambystomatidae > Ambystoma > Ambystoma mexicanum. Next base: position 669,544,699 of record NC_090929.1, read on the forward strand.
TCATTCTCTACCCTCTTGTTTTACAACGAGCAGTGTTGGAGTTAAATAAACCTACCCTGGCCTTAGCCATTGAAACTGCTCAAAATTATTCTGATGCCAGTCTGCACTTTTAGTTCCTACGCCGAGGTGATGAAAAGAAAGAAGTCGAGCTACATCTCGCCCTCCCCTAACCAGAGTCCCTGTAAGGTCAAGGGAACAAATAGCTAAGGATAGAGAAAAGGGCGGGTTTCAAACGTAGGGAAGAAGCCAAGAGATAGGAGGTTAAATCCAGCAAACCACCTCCCCTCGTTTGCTTCTCTTGTAAAGAACCAGGACATCTAGCTCAAAACTCCCCCCTAAATCGAAAGGAAGAATCCATGGAAATAGGTTGTTTAACGGGGGAGGAATCGGATGGACAAGAGGATATTGAAACCTTAAGTGTCTGCTTCTGCAACTTCCATCAGATACCACCTATGAACCTACCATGGTGAATGGTACTCGCTTAAAAGGCCTTATAGACTCTGGCAGCAAGCAAACAGCCATACAATCGGACCTCTTATTCGCTGAAAATCTCAAGCACGCTCGATAGGTTAGGATCACCTGTGTTCATGGGGACCAGGAGATCTATCCAAAAATACCCATCCCCATTTACATCAATGGTAAAAGGGATGTAATACCGTCCGCTATAATACCTGGCATACCAGAGGACATCATCATTGGTAAAGATTTCTCCAAGTTTTCATCTTTTTTTTTTTTACCAACTTTATTTAAGTTTTGGAGCACATAGATATGTATACATTAATAATAAACCGATCAAAAGCATATATGTAATACTTCTTACATGTCGCTTCCTCATTACCCCTACTTGGAATTTCAACACATTTCAATGCTAGTGCTCATTTATGATAACAATACAAAGGAAAGGAATAAAAGAATAACATAAATGTTGAACTCCCTGCCCCTCCCCCCCCAAAAAGTATCTCCCCAACTTAAGGTGAAGAAGTGGTTTGATCTGTTTTATTATTTCAGTCAGATGGATCCTTTTAAGTTCAGTTTTCGATTACATCAGATAACAGGTATTGCACGGAGCAATCTGGGCTTAAAGTACATCTGCTCTCTGTCGTCTGTGAATTCATGCAGTGGTAGCCAAATGTTCAGGTATTTGGAATAAGAGCCGTGGGCCAAAGCAGTCACTTTCTCCATGGCATTACCCCCCATAGCCGCATCCACCACATGGTCATCACTGGCCCATCTTTAGATTTCCATGCCTGGGCGATTGTAATTCTGGCTGCACTCAACATATGCGTAATTAAGGTGGCCGTCGGCCCTGAGTTTGCATAGCAACCCTCCACTGCTTCTCCCAAGAGCACCACTAGCGGGTCAAGAGGGAGCTCCACGCCGGTTATATCTTTAATGTGATTTAGGATCTCTTTCCAGTAGGTTTCTGCTAATGGGCAGGACCACCACATATGTATAAGGTCCCCAAGTTGTCCACAATTCCTCCAACATTCAGGCGGGTATTCTGGATTAATGGCATGCATGCGTGTGGGCGTCGTATACCACCGAAGACAAAGTTTATATGCTGCTTCCTTAATCAAGGTGCATTTAGAACTCTTCGCGGCTCTATGCCAAATTCGGCCCCATGTGTCCCAGTCAATTGATCTACCCAGATCCGCTTCCCATTTCCGCATATAAGTGAGATTCTCTTCTGGGTCCCCCTCTCCCACCAGGCGATATAATCTAGTTATTCCCTTATCTGGGTGGCCTTCCTGTATGGTTAACTCCACTCCTGTAGGGTTCCTAGTTGCCCCTTCTTTCACCCTCGCATTTGAGACCCAGTGTCTGAGTTGAACATAGTGGAATCGCTCCTGTTCTGGGATATTGAATCTGGTTTTGTATTCTTCGAATGTCAGGGGTATCCCATTTGCATAGAGATCTCCTAAAACAATGCTGCCCTCCCTGCCACCCGAGTTAGCCCAGAAGTTAGCATGTGTTCCAGGGGTAAATTCTGGGTTGTAAGCTACTGGCGTAAGAGGCCCTCCCCCCTCTCTGATCTTCTTGTTTCTCAGGACCCTGTCCCAATACCACAGGGTAGTTCTGGTTGATTCCAACAGTTGGCCCCCTTTTTCCCTATGTCGTGTGGCAAGGAAGCCGATACCTCCCAGGGCTCACTTAGTTGCCAATTTTTCGAGTATCACCCACTGGTTTGGTGTCTCCCCCGCAGACCATTGCAGCATAGGAGCTATCCGTGCTGCCCACAAGTACCTACGGAGGTCCGAAACCCCCAATCCCCCCAGGACCTGCGGCCTAAATAATACTTTCTTGGAAACTCTCGGTTTGCGGTATCTTTTAAGAACAAGAGAATGTCATCTGCGTAAAGTGCCACCTTCTGCGGACCTGTATTGCCCACTTCAACCCCTTGGATATCTGGATGGCTACGAACTTGGCATGCAAACGGCTCCATAGCCATTGCAAAAATTTCTGGCTTGTCCTCCGTCCCCAGTCGATTACATTTATGGCTCTGCGGATATTATCGTATGTGTATCGCCCCCTCACAAACCCAGCTTGAGCTGAGTGAATTATTTCGGGTAATATCATTGCCAGTCCCCGGGCCAATATCATGGAATATATCTTTGCATCTCCATTTAGTAAAGAGATTGGACGGTAGCTAGCACAGTCCAATGGGTCCCTGTCTGGTTTCAACAATAATGATTGTGGTTGCTGGTCTCATATCTCCAGATGTGCGCCCCTTATCTCTAATAAAATTAAATAGGCAGGTAAGGGGGCCTATCAACGTGGTTCTAAAGGTTTTATAATATGTATTGCTGAGGCCATCTGGGCCTGGTGTTTTATGCCCTTTCAGTGCCCTTATAGCGTCCCCCACCTCTTCCTCCGTTATGGGGCCTTCCAATTGCTGTTTATCCATCTCACTAATTTGTGTTAAGTCTACCTGGTCTAGGAATGCAATCTGCTCCTCCTTTAAGTTTTCTTTAGTTATTGGTGTAATCTGAGATCAGAACCTCCTCTATTTCTCCTTCTCCCCTCACTACCTCCCCGTGGCCATTACGAAGTTGTGTTATTCGATTCCTAGGGTCTGGTGTCTCAATTTGGCAGCAAGAAACCGATTAGCTTTGCCCCCGTGTATGTAATAAAATTGTTTAGTTTGTACCAGAAGGCGTGCTGTGTCGTCTGCTAGGTGAGTTTCTAAGGCCGCTCTGGCTTTTTTCAAATCCCGCCAAGCCTTCTGTGAACCTTTGTCTTTGTAAACCACCTCTGCCTCATGTATCTTTGCTTCCATGTTGTGCCTTACCCTCTCCCGACTTTTAATGTAATTCGAGGTTTGTGCAATGAATTCCCCCCCCTTATTACCACCTTACTGGCATCCCAAATGGTTGACCAATCCAACTCCTGGGTCTTGTTTTCCCGGAAATAGTTCTGCAGGGTTTGTTCAATACTTGTCCGGACCAATTGGTCGTTCAATATTACCTCATTCAGTCGCCAGGGTTTGCGAGATCGTTGTTGTGAGCAAGCCAATTCTACATTCAAGAGTACCGGGGCATGGTCTGAGAGGCAACGCACCCCAATTTCTAAGCCCGTGACTTATGGGACAACTGTTTCGGAGATTAGTATCATATCGATATGGGAGTAACCCTTGTGTACCGCTGAGTAGTGGGTATATGCCCTCTTCTGTGGGTTAAAGAAACAGCAGGATTCTAAAAGGTGCAGTTCTCTCAGAAATTTCGCCAGGGCTTGTCTAAATGTGTGATCATTAGGGGTAGCCGGTAGAGTCTTATCCATTGTTGCATCCATCACCCCATTAAAGTCACCTCCGATCAAAATGTTTCCTATTCCCCATTGTGCTATTTTAGGCAGCAAGTCAAGTATAAAGTGGTCTTATTTTATATTGGGGGCATAGATCGAAATCAGAGTCACCAGCTGGCCCATCAGTCCCCCCCCCCAACATCAGGAAACGCCCATCAGGGTCTTTTTCCACAAATCTTCTCTCAAATGTTACATTTTTTGCTATTAAAATGCCCACTCCCCGCTTTTTAGTTCCACTAGAAGCTAGATATTGTATAGGGAAGGCTCTGTGTCTCGGCCTCAGCGCATCTTCAGGAAGTAGATGTGTCTCCTGCAACCATACCACCGAAGCGTGCATATCAACCAGCCTGGTCAGCATGGACTTCCGCTTAATTGGGGAGTTGAGCCCCTGAACATTCAGCGACACAAGTGTTAATTCAGCCATTATCGTACATTAGCCCTCATGCCCTTTCTTTATGATCCAACTGAACATTGTTGTAGATATAGCATGTATGTCATTCACTTCTTCACCAAAGAATAGAAAGTATGAATACCCATTCTCCCCCTCCAACGTTTAAACTAACATTTTCAAATAACTGTCTCAACATAGTATGTTCACACTAAATCACCGGGTTCTATTCACCCGGGAAATTTGGGTTCCGGTTCCCTTACCCCCCCTTTCCCTTTTCTTTTCTACCTCATTGTATTCATTCCTTTTTTTTCTGTTTTTCCCCCCGTAGAGTGAGCTTGCTTCGGGCAATAAAGTCAATGCATAGGCCATTTCAATTGCAGAGCCCATCCTTCTCTTTAGAGATTCCGGTATATCAGATTTTAAGTGAATGGTCCCACATCGCGAATGTTCAGCCGTTGTTCAGGTGGGCTCAGAAGGTTTCTGTTCTTTGTTACGTCCCCGCGGACGGGAGTGTCTCAGATTCCTTTGGCCTATCCCGTGTCTGCCTTCTGATTCTCCGCTCTGGGATGGGGACTCCTCGTTGTCCGTGAAGTTGCCTCCTTTGTCTACTTGCATGAGGTCCGCCATCTCTTCCTCTTTAGAAATAGAATGTCGCTTGCCTTTCAATTCAAACCGTAGGCAAGCTGGGTGTCCCCATCGGTATTGCACGCCCTTAGTTCTCAGCCAGTCTGTGACTACCCTCAGTTTCTTTCTCTTGGCAAGCGTCACTTGGGCCAGATCCTGAAACAGTTGAATCGCAATTGAACAGAACCTGATGGGTTCTTTTTTCCGGGCTGCCCGCATAATGTCCTCCTTCAGTGTGTACAGATGTATCCGGATTAGAACATCAGGAGTCAGGTTCCTATTAAGTTGAAATGTGGAGTATACTCTGTGCGTCCGATCGAGCACTATTTCTTTATTTTCTTCTTCTGTGTCCAAGATGTGATGGAACAGGTCAATCACGTATTGCTGTAGGTTAGAGTCCGGTATCGATTTCGGAATTCCACAAATTCGTATATTGTTTCGCCTAGATCTATTTTTGGCGTCTTCTTGCTTGCTCTGGATTTGTTCCATCTGCTGTTCTAATTCCGTGACTCTACTTGCCAAAACATCGTGATCATGACCCTGCTCAGTTATCACCGTTTCTATTTCGTCAACTCTTTTCCACGGCCAGGACTCCTTTATTGAGGTCTACGATGGACTTAGCTAGGCTGGTTGCACTTTCTTTTATATCTTTTTTGAGTTCCAACAGCGCCTCTACTAGGTCCGATTTCCGGATGTGGATCTTCAGAGTCTTTTGCCCCCTCCGTAGGGGGATTATGCACTTGGGCTGTCGCTTGCAGTTGATTGCATTTCTGGGAGTCCGCTGTCTGCAACATAGCTTTGATATCACCAGAGCCCTGACCTTTACCTTTTGTCATTTGTTTGGTCATCCTGGGCTACGTGCAGTGTTTTGTTGTCCCTTAAGCTGTGGCCTGGAAAATCGCAAATGATGAGCTTTCAGGGGGGCAATCAACTTGGCTTTCGTATCAGGTTATGGTGGCGTGACACGGGGACCCCAAAAGTATTATTCATATTTGTTATTCGGAGCTCTCCAGATTCCTTAAGGGAATCGCCACACGCTTGTCCACCTGCATAGCCCGGAATGTTGTCAGGGGTCTCCAGGTAGGGTGGGTGCCCCGCACTGTAGCCAATTCCACCCCCAGTTGGTCTGTTCACCTCCAGTCCCTGTCTCCGTCGCTCAACATGGAGCTGCTGCTTCGATCCAGTCCTGCCAGGCTCCGAAGTGTGTGGGTTCTCGTCGCTGTGGCGGGCCGGGGGATGAGGGGAGGAGAGGGGAGGAAACCACAGGTCACCCAACTTGCCTTCGCGGACGCTGAGTTGTTGGGTCGTCCGCGGTTCCGAGAGGCGATCACCGACACTCTGGATTCCGCTGTGCCGCCGTGCAGCGCTGTATTCCTGGAGTCCCGCGGTCCTCCTCACCAGGCGAGGACCTCGGAAGCCGCCATCTTGGGCAATCGCTGCTGCAAGAGAATCGGGTCTCCGTATAGTGCTCAGCTGCTTTGGTCATTAACTTTCCTGCCAGCGTCCGTTCGCCTCTCTCCGCCTCAGTCTCAGGGGAGCCAGCCTCTCAATGCGATCAAACTACTGCATCCTCTCCCCGACTGGGAGATCTTCTCTGGGTCCTGTGGTACGAAATTACCCCACAGGGGCATAGAGGCGGGATGGCGCCAGCAGTCCTCGGTCCGAGCGACCTAAAGACGAGTGTTCCGACACCTCCGGGGGACCTGCCCGGTTGAATTCGTTCCTTACCAATGTCCTCATGTCCTCATTAACAGCCTGCAGCTGAGTCACAGGCGTCGCAAGGGAAGACACCCAGTCCCGTCCGTCATCTTGTTTTCGGGCTTCCAAATTCAAAACTTCATTTTCTTCGTCGTATGGGCTTCAATGCTCGCCCAAGTCGCAGCTTCTGCTCACCGAGGCTTCCGACGCCCGCTAGGGTGTTTTAAGGAGTCGGGTACATATTTTTGGGGGGTTTAGAGGTCTTGGGAAGGGAAGGAAGCACGGAGCTCACCGAGGAGGCATCCGATGGCGCCCTTGGCTGGCCACGCCCCCAGTTTTCATCTTTTATACAAGATATTAATACACAAACACCCATCTTCTCTCCACATAGTAACTGGCACGAAGAACCGTTTTCGCCACAGGCCAAAGTATGGGAATGGCCAATATGGCAGAAAGCGGCCTCTAATCAGCTTTCTCCTCCCAAGCGGGAGGCCAGAGGTTTAGGGGAAGGGTATGTTAGAAACCTAAGGGTGTTCTCACCAGAAGTCCCTGTGGGTCCGTTGTTCAGATGTCCAGGGAAGGGTCATCGCTATTGGATCCTGACCCTGGGGGCGGATAAGTGAGGGAGGACCGCTTGAGTGGAGTGTCTTTGGGGATTGGAAAGAGGGTGCCTGGGGACGAGACATGGTATCCCCCTTCCTGATAGTCCTATTCCCTTAACCCCTGTAACTCCCAGGGGAAATACAGAGATGGCGAAGAAGAGGTCAAGAGGAGTACAGACTTCCTATGAAAAACAGCACTATGGTACTGGGATAGGGAAGATGCAGATCAAGGCACATCAACTTCCACAATGGGCCTGTCCCACTAACTAGGCCTGGCAGGGTCAGACAATTGATTTCAACTATGCCCACCTGCAGTTCTAAGTTCTCAGGTGAATATAAAAGGAACACACATGCTTGGCAATTAGAACGAGCTGGATGGCGATCAGGAGAGGTAGTGGAGCCAGAGCTGCTCAAGCCAAGGCAACCGAGAGCAAGACACCGGGATGCTGTAAGACTGCCAGAACCAGAGAAAGAGCGGTGAGAAGGTTGTCTCTCCAGAGAACCGGAGAAATTGCCAGACTGGAGCCGTGGGGCGTGCCAGGCCCGTACGCCGTGTGTCCAGAGAGGTGCTTGTTTCCCCTGGGTAAAGCAGAAAGCCCCGGAGGGTCTCAGGAGCAGGCGGAGAGACCATGACCTCAGGCGAGAAAGCCGCTGAAGAATGGAGCGGCAAAGTCCATGACCTGTGAGCTTCTTAATGAGAAAGAAACCGGGCACCAATTGAAAAAATTATACTTTGTAACAGTGTGACCCTGAGTGAAAGAGCACTCGTTCCCAAAAGCCGACGGGACACAGTTGAGATGTGGCAATGATGAAGAAGGCATGAAAGGATATAAAGTTGCAGAGTGGTCCAATATAACCTGATACGCATTCGAAAGTCTCTGTGAAGAAAAAGACGAATCGCAACAGCAGGGGAGCTGTGCGCAAGTGAAGTGTGAGCGAAATAGAGATCCTTTTGAAAATCTCCACGGCAGTATGGGACCTACACGAACACTGAAGTAAGAGCAAAGCATCACAAATTGATAGTGAGAGACTGTGAGTGAACTAAGAGTGTAGAGAAGCATTGGGGAGGCCCTCAGGCAGGAGGCTGATCGTGGAGGGCCGAAGAGACCCCACCCTAAAAATGGAACAAGGGACTTTAGCAAAGCTAGGCATCTGGTTGCGAGACTTCTAATGGGTGGAACGTGCGGTCTGTGAACTGCGCCATGTCCAGGGGAGGCGTAGGTGTGAGAAGGGTATTGTACGATCTGACCGAAAAAAAAGGTCCGACCGTACAATACGACTGAAAAATGCTACCACCAAAGGTTTGAACACCAAAAGTTCTAACCTTTGGTGGTAGCATTGCAGGTAAGTAAAAAGAAAAAAGACTGCTGGGGCTGCAGGGGTGTCCCCCGCAACACCCCGCTCACTATACTGTGTGGTATAGTGAGTGGGGGTTGCAGGGGAAACCCCTGCAGCCCCAGTAGTATGTAAGTGTGTTCGCATGAGAGAGGTGCAAACTTTTGGTAGTTCGCACCTTTCTCATGTGAACTTTCCAGCCGCGGCAAAATCCGCCGTGGTCGGATCTCTTAGAACCGTGAGAAGGAATCGTTTGAGATACAGAAGATGAAAGTTAGAAGGACTTGGTTTTGTATGGGGAAGACTGTCACTCAAGCAACAAGTGCAGAGTGATATTTTCTGATGGAACTTTTGTGAGTTGTACTTTTGTGTTTGGAAAAGAGGTAACTTTGAACATTGGTACATTGAAGGATAACCAGGAGGGTCTAAACTCGGGGCAAGTGAAGCCTAAGAGACCCTGTGAGAAAGTGAATCCAGATAAGGAAAAGGTACTGTGAATTTGGCCAACTGAATCTTGAGAACTTGTGGTACTTTCTTATTCTGAAAGTCTCGAACTTGGGGAAGGGAGCCGTGGAAGAGCTCCATTTTCACACTGACTCTGCTTTGAACACTATTAAGTTGGCCAAATCTCACACACCCTATTACTTTGGAGATGTGAGGGCAAGCATAGGTTTTGACACAGACAGTAGTTTACTTTTAACTGGTGGTTTCTTTAATTAGGGAACATTCTCACGTTAGAGTTAGGGCAAAATAGATATCTTCCCATCCCAACCACCAAAATTTGTATTTGTATTTTATTTATTTATATAGCGCACCAGGCCCAAGGGCAACCGGGCGCATATCTTGGCAAGTAATTACATCACAATAATAGTTACAGATAAACAGAGACAACAATGCACAGGATATACAAAATGGTAAAATAACAATGTAAGGTGTACGCAATATATACAGTAACATTATATATTATACATAGTATACAGTATGATGTGCATCAATATTTACAGTTAGCATAATCTTGAATACGTATGCTGAGCAGGTAATGACCAAAAAGTCCTAAGTGGCATTAGGCTTGTGTGGTGGATAACCACAGTTTGGTTTTTTGTTTGAATAGGGTTGGAGAATTTTCATATCTAATGGTTAATGGAATGGAGTTCCATAATTTGGAGGCAATGACTGGGAAGCTAGTGCCCCCAGCTCTCTGCAGTTTATATCTAGGGATGGTCAGGCAGTGTGCTTGAGCCGATCTAAGTAGCCGGTTAGGTGAGTAGTGAGAGAAGCAGGAGGCAAGATAGATGGGGGCCTGATTGTTCAGACATTTGTGTGTGAGAGATTTCAGAGAAATTCTTTGTGATACTGAAAGCCAGTGTAGGCTTCTCCTAGTTTCAGAGATGTGTGCATATCTGGCGATGTTTAGGGCAGCTCTAATGGCGTTATTTTGGGTAACCTGTAATTTGTTAAGGTTACATTGGTTGGTCCCAAAATATAAGGCATTGCAGTAGTCCAATTTGGACATAACCAATGTCCTGACCAACATAGTGCAGTTCTGTGTGGTTAGGTAGGGGCGGCATGCTGTGATAAGCTTACATGTGTAAGCGGATGCCGAGACGACAGCATTTGTTTGTCGGTTAAGTGATAAGGTGGAGTCTAGGTAGATTCCTAGTGCTTGTGTCAGTGGACACTTTGATAGAGTTGCCATCAATGTTGAACGTTTTAAAGGAGGGGTCAAGTCTATTCAATCGGTGTTGAGAGCCCAGGATGAGGAGCTCTGTCTTGTCATCGTTGAGACAAAGCTCATGCTAGGCCATCCAGGCTTGGATGACTAGATAAATGTCGTTCAGGGCTTTAGAGTCCACCAAGTAGTCGCCTGTGATTGGAATGAGTATCTGGGTGTCATCGGCGTAGTGGGTGTAGGTGACACCCAGATAGTCAAGTATGTTGAATAGAGGTTTATTAAAAACGTTATAAAGCGTAGGTTAAACGCAGGAGCCTTGCGGCACCCCGCAGAGCACCGGTGTAGGATCTGCTGTGGCGGTGGGCGAGAAAACCCTCATCTGTCTGTTATCCAAGAAGGAACTGATCCACTAGGTGGCTTTTTCAGAGAAGTGGGCCGCTAGTTTCAAGTGGCGCCAGAGGATTTGATGACTGACCAGATCAAATGCTGCTGATAAATAGAGGAGTAATAATAAGGCCATTTTCCCATTGTCTTTTAGGTCCTCGATTTGAGTTTTAAGATCTAGTAAGGCCGTTTCCGTCCCGTGCTTGGGTCGGAAACCAGATTGTCTTGTGCCAAGAAGATTGTTATTTTCTTGGTACTACTGAATCTGAAAATACAAATCCCTGTCCAAAATTTTCAATAAGAATGGGACCGTGGTGATCGGCCTGTAATCAGTGGGGATACTGGGATCCAACGTTGTTTTTTTTTTTAACAGTGGGATGACCCATGCGTCCTTGAGGTTATCAGGAACAATGCCCGAATGGAATGAGGCATTGATAAAGGCGGTAATGAAGGGGGCAAGTTCATGTGCCAATCCCTTTATGATGGGGGCTGGACAGGAGTCACCCTGACAGTTGGACGATTTCAGTTTACTAATGATGCTTTCTACCTCAGTTATAGTAAGTGGAGCAAAGCTAAATGGGGTGTGTGAAGGTATGGAGGTTTATTAGTCATGCGTTTAGTTTGGAGGGAAGTTTGAAGGCAGTTTTGTTTAGCATTGATTTTGCACGGTAATGTGGCCATTTTGTTGAGGAAAGCTTTTTGTATATTCTCGCACCATGTGCTGTCCTTATTGCACATATCTGGGGTAGTGGAAGGGGTTTCTAGTTCTTTAAGAATTTTGAATAGCTCCTTCGTATTAGATTCAGCTTGAGAGATACGTTTATTGTACATCTCTTTTTTAGCTTGTGCAATTGCTTCCTTGTAGTTGAGTGTTGCAATGATGAGGTTATCTTTATTAACCTCGCAAGGATGGCTTTTCCAAAGTGCTTCGGCATTCTGTTTTTCTTTGCGTAATGTTCTAAGATGTGGAGTAACCAGGAGTTAAGATGGGCACACTGTTTAGGTTTCCTGATTTTGAGAGGTGCTATGGTATTGATAGCTTTGAGCAAGGTTTGGTTGAATGTGTCTACCAAGACTGTTGGGTCATCATGCGAGAGGGCACGATTATTAAGAATTGGCAGGATGAGAGGGAGGAGTTTGTCCTTGGCAATGTCCTTTTTGTTTCCTGTAGGGACAGATGGCGCAATATTAGGTTTGGTGCGTGGTTCGTTGGCTGGTATGTTAAAGATGATGATGATGTGGTGGTCTGACCAGGCACATGGGTCGTTGGAGGCGACATGCGTATTGCAATTTAAGTCGGCGATCCAATTGAGTGTTCTCCCTTTGGAGTGGGTGGGTTTGAGAATGTGATGAGAGAATCCTAGGTTTGAAATATTACTCGCTATCTCTTCGGCGTGGGAGTCGTTGGGATCTAGTAGGCCGAGATTGAGATGACCAAGAAGTAGAACTTGCGAGTTAGGTTTGGTGTTGTCGGCAAGGATGGTCGTGATGTCATTCGAAAATGTGGCGAGTGGGCCCGGGGGCCTGTCGATGAGGTGCAGGGTGGCTGTGTTATTGTGAGATAGAGAGAGTTTGACTAAGAGGGACTGAGCAAAACTGAATTGTATGTTGGGAATCAATCTCATATTGATGTCATCTTTGTGGATACATGTGACTCCGCGCCCTTTGGAGAGGTTGGAGTTGCGGTCACTTCTGATAATGGAATATCCATTGGGAATGGCTAGTGCCATTAGAGGACCTGAGGCTGCGTGAAGCCATGTTTCCGTAATGGCAATAAAATCCAGGTTTTGTGTGATAATGAGATCTGCGATGTCAATCGCATGGGCCGGGAGGGATCTAGCATTGATGAGGGCGCCCTTCACCTCATTTTTGGGTGGTGTCTTGGGGTTGTCGGGTTTTGCCTGGGCCGTCTGGGTTTGGTTGGTGTTTGTTCGCTGGTGGGTGGCATGCTGGAGTTTGGGTATGTGGAGGAATCTAGTTCTTAGTCTAAGGTTTCTCAGATGTAGCGGGCAAGGTTGGTTGGGTGTGGGTTTAGTTGCGAAGTGCTGGAGCCATAGGGCGGGTGAGTTGAGGTAAGGATTAGTGGAGTCAGGAAGGTTAGGATGTGGTGAGAAGCAGTGTGTAGGTGTGGCAGGAGAGATGGGTGTAAAGGTGTAGTGAGCCAGTAGTTTGGTGACCAGGTTCAATGTTGGGGGCATGGTGGTGGGGTAATGGGTGTTCGACTCTGGTGAGGTGGTGGATGGAGGGTGTGAGTCAAGGGAGTAGCCAAGACCCACAGTACAAGGAGGTGATGGGCTGTCAGGAAATGCAGCAGCATAGCTAGATCCAGATGTAATGAAGGTTGCTAGTTCTTTACTAGGAGAGATAGGTGTGGTAGTATGTCTAGGCCCTGGGTAGCACGTTAGCTAGTACTATACATGCACATACTATGCCGCATAGTTGGTAAAATACATCTCAAAGGCATAGACACACTTGGCTGGGTAGACGTAATAGTAACGTTGGTGGATCAACATAGAATGTTTGGAATAGTAGACAGTGATACTAGCACAAGTTGCTACGGTAGCTTTGTGAGACGCAGTCGTGCCAGTGCACGGATCTATTGATGCTGGGTAGAGGTACAGTACATTATGCATGGAGTAAAAGTACAATGCAAGTCCGGGTTTACGTGGTTCATTGTACAGAGAGTGCAGCTAACGGCGCAAGAAGACTAGCGTATTTAGCATTTTAAGTGGCGACTGTAATTCAGAATGAGCATGCAACATAATCCTACAAGTCAGTAACGTACATGCAGGTTAATAACGTGCAATAATGGAGCTTTTACAATGCATATTAGGGATACAGCAGGTATTCAGATATCGTACATGTGGGCACCCGTATTGGCGCCATTGCTATGAAAATTTGTGGTGTTAAGTGTTTTAGGGACCGGGTCTGGGTGCTTGCAATGTGATTAGTTAATAGTGCAGGCAGACTCTTCCCCGAAGTTTATGGTAGTTCAAGGGTTGCGGTGAAGGATGGTAGATGACTGCAATGGTTCCGTTACAAGTCAGCGGTAGGAAGGATATGAGGCAAAGTGTCCCGCGCCGCACTGCCGGTGCGGACAGGTGCAGACAGGGAATGGCCTTGTTCCTTGTGGGCCTTTGTCTGGGTGGGCCGGCTTCCGCCTCCGGCTCGCCGTGCGGGCGGGCTTAGAGCTCCTCGCACTGCGGTTGCTAGGCAACCAAAGGTAAACCACTATTGCTGGAGCAGGGCGGCAGCCATCTTATGGATCAGGGTCGTCGGCTCCGTCTCCTCGTGGTGGATGAGCGCTTCATGCAGCGCTGGCCTCTGGTGCAGGGTGAAGGCAGCACCAAAGGATCATGCCACAGGGGGCAGATCACAGGATCAAAGCTCTGTGTGCTGGAGCGTGTGAGCAGAGCTGCTGGGCTGAAGTCCAGCTGCCCCTGCAGCACACGATCTCCGTCGGCAGCACAGTGCTGCTGGATGGTGCAGGGCTCCTGCCCTGGCGGAATGAGTGCAGCTGTAGGTGCAGACAGGTTTCCAGAATGAAGGTTTTCCAAATGTATCCATTTCTGTCTCATCTTTTGATACCATGCCTCTTGCATGATGAACTCTTTAATTTACAAGGACATTCTGACAGACCCATTAGCACTTTAATTGAGGTAGGGAACCCTTCATAGTGATAGAGAAAGTTAGGTTTTCTCGTTATTTTCTTGATGAATAAGTCTATAACAACCACTATGCCACCTGTGTGTCAGTCACCTTCTTCTGCACCCTTACAATGCACACAGCACACAATTTATTATTTGCCAAGAATCAAATATTGCTAGCCAATGCCTAGTGGCGAGTGGAAATTTTGCGTCCTGCCATGATACTGTACTGATGGTCATAACATTTTGTTTTCTATTGATTGACTGCTTCTCTTATCCTCTCAAATTTTTAACCACTTTCTTTTCACAAAAGACCACTGTCTGGTTGATCCAAGGCAGGGACGCAACGCTACACAAGCCAGTCCAGCCTTCGCACCGTAAGACCACTGAGTTGGTGATGGGCACAGTATTGAAGCTTTTGAACACAATGTAGCATAGTGTAGCATTGATATTACTTTATCCTACGAATGTAGCTTTGGAGCATTATCTGTGTTCAAATAGTTAGTACTGTGTCATCTATATAGGTGATCAGACTCCTCTGGAAAGTTCCTATTTTGGTGGGGGGAAGCACCTTGGTTTTGCTAAACATTCAGTATAGAAACATACCCAGGTAACTGTTTAAAATACTGACTGGATTTGTAACTAGTTAGCCAACATCCCCCTGGCAGACAATGGGCCTCGTTACAAGGTGTCCGGTAACAACGGTACCGGTAAGATTGCCGGTACCATTATTACCGGACCGGCAAACTACAAGCTCGGCGAGCGGGTGCTTTTCAGCCCACCAGGTCAGACCTGGCAGGTGGAACCGCACCCGCTCGCCAAACTCGACGGATGCACCGGCACCATTCATGAATGGTGCCGGTGCATCTGACCTCCCATTTAGTCCGGGCAATTACTGGGTGCGGCGGGGCTGGAATGCCCTGGTAATTGCCCATTGCTGGGTGCCGGTAAATTCATGACTCCGGTATTTACCAGCACGACTACCGCCAATGTCATAATGAGGCCCAATGTCTCCCTCTTAGCACTGTTGAATGCTATAGAGTAGTCAGCAAGGTTTGTTAAAGGACAACTCGATCTTGTGTTAATCCACTGACCCAACAGTTGTATGGTCCGATTACAAGCCAAATCCTTTGATTCACCCAAATCACAGAGGCTTCCTTCTCTATATGAAGAAGACCAGATTATATTGTTTGCAGAATACTTGTATACCTTAAAGAAAATCATTTTTTGCTATAGGGTGTTAACATGTATTAATGGTTAGAAACATCCACATTTTCACAATCCTAAATCCAGTTATTATATTTTTTTGTTTGCAGCAAGAGTTCCGGATTGGTGTGAGCTTTTACACTGAGGAGGAGCCTGCACCAGCTGTGGAACACTTTGAAAAGGCCCTGGAAGAATATTTTATAGCTGAGACAGAATGCCGAAACCTCTGTGAGGGTCCCTACGACTATGAAGGATACAACTACCTGGAATACACTGCAGACCTTTTCCAGACGGTTACAGGTGGGTTAATAATGTTCATGGCTTGATCTGATGATTAATAAGATCAGCTCTTAAGTGCACATAATAATACAAATACCCCTCAATAAAGGATTACACATTTCCAGTTGACAACGTGACATCAAATTAAAGAATACCAGTATTTTAGGATAGTTGAGAGGAAAATCCAAGTTGAGTGACACAGACGAATATTTTTATATTTTATTCTTGATGTGCTCAGCTAGTGGTGTAGTGTGGTATTTACAATACACTTCTGCTTGTTTAGTACACTGATTAAGAGTGGGGGTATGTGTATACATCCCTTTTCGGCATCTGTATTCCAAGCTGTTGGTCTTTGCAAGACCAATCATCTGAAAGTTAATGGTCCCATCTGAATTACTGCCAGTCTCCTGGAAATGGAATCAAACATTTCTCGACTAGTTAGCAGGGGGAACGAAATAGACCTTTTTACACCTGACATCAAGGTACAACCCTATGATTCTAGTGACTTTGTGAGGTTTTGTTTTGCTTTGTCCTTGCCTACTCACCTCTTCTGACCCACTCCCCTTTTTATACTATTATATAATTCGTTTTTTTCATGTTTCTAACTTTTTTCACCCTGGTTACAATAATGTCTCATTTTCAAAGAAAAAGTGTTTCATACTGCTGATGTTCATTTCATTAGGCCAGAACGTTTGCCAGTGTGGTTAAATTGGGAGACATTTATGTTTCCAAACATAAATCCGAATTAGGCTATGGAAAGATTTCTTTTAACATGGTAGTAGCGACTGTAAGACCTGTAGTATTTAAGGGGGTAAAGTGACCTAATTGAATTAAATGGATTTAGTATAAGGTTGTTTACTCTCGAATATGCATGATTAATTCATAGTTTAAAAAAATAGTTTTAACTGAGGAAAGATGATAACCTACATGCTGTTGTAAGAATATATCGATGATGAGCTTGTCAATAACGTTATTACTCTTTCACGTGGGTGTCTAACGAAATGTACCATTGACTAATGCTAAAAATGTAACCCTATGTGTCCGCGACATTTGGTGCCATTATAGACATTCAGAATGTTAGGCAGGTTTTGGCATCTAAACTAGTTCACTGTGTTTGGCTGCTTATTCTCTTTAATGCCACCTTTTTCTTTCCAGATCATTATGTGCAGGTGCTGAACTGCATGCAGAACTGCGTTTTAGAACTGGCGATGCAGCCTGGACGTAATAAACCCATTGAAGACTTCCTTCCTTCTCAGTTTAACTACTTGCAGTTTGCCTACTACAACAGTAAGCATGCCTTGATCTTTCTGTAGCCCCTTGACTAGTTATGTCAACGATTTGCCTTATGCATGTAGTCATATTTGAACAAAACTCATAGTTGATGTGGCATTTTTCATTATTGCCGATATGTTTACTTTCATTCTCGAGGCACCTGTTAAAAACATTGCTTTGTATTCCTAGACACTGCTGTTTTATCTGCAATAGTTGATGGGTATCTCATGGCCGATTATAATCCTTACGAATTATCATTTTCCGGCTTTTACAGAGGTTCACAATAGGTACAGGTTTCAGAATACACAACCGTTTACAGTTCCCAAATCATTTATTTATACCCCTGTAAAGTCAAAATAAAGATTTAAAGAGCAGGACGAAAATAGCCACAGGATATCGGTTATCAAAAAGTTAGCAGGACATACAAATGGATAACAAGGCACTATACCATTCTGCATATAACTGTGCCCTTTAAACACGACACACATCCTTTAACTGTCTTTAACAGTTCATGTTACTTGGCTATATTGCTATGGGACCAGCTCTCCAGAAACGTAAACCGTTTCCTGCAGCAGTTTGTGTGGGATAGCTAGGCTTCTCGAAGTTACAGCCGCCCAGCAATTATGCTCCCCGCTCTTACATGTTCTGTTTGCATTATTCACATTCATTCCGGAGATGCATTATTGACATTCATTCCGGAGAATGTGACATTTCATATTTGTTGTCACTTTTTTATTGTTAACTTAATTGTTAACTAGAGACCTAAACCTACTGAAGTCCTGCATTATTTATTTAGTTTAGACAGATGTGTTTTGCGATATAAGGGCCATCCATTTACCTCTAGTTATCGTATCTCTGATTAAATGTCCCCATCGCACCCCGACAGACAGAAACCTGTGAAGTCTGGATTTGATAGTCACGTGAGCGGCTCTGTGGAGAATGGAGAAGCTGCCAGAATATTGGAGAAGAAAGATCTTGCCAGAGCAAAAGAGGGAGGCTGACAAACCTTTCCCACTGAAAGGCAGAGGTTGGGCAGCCGAGAACTGCAGAGAAAACTGCATTTGCCATCCTAAAAAAGCCACTGAGGGCTGCTACAGATAAAATGGGGAGTGAAATAGCAATATGATGATAATGTTGGATGAATTTAATTTTATTTTATGGCACCAGTTGGCCAGGGAAATAAAAAGTATCTCCTGGTAGCTGTTGTTGTCAAGCGAACCAGGTTCTTGGGCTACAACGTGTTCATATGCTCCCAGCAATTTCGATCCCTCGGCTTCTCCAATGCGAGCTCCAGCTGCTGAAGGAGAGAACTTGATGTTCTGGTACGTCAAAATCCTTTTACGGGCTCAACGCAAACTATTTGTTGTTAGGCACAGTCCTCCGGGTAAGACACTAAAAGGAGTGGGTTATGGTGGACGAGTGAGCCGTCTGTGACTGAGCAGTAGGAATTGAACCGAAGAGATACTTGGAGAGAGAAAATTATATTTCTCCAGTATGGGGTCTGGCATGGATTCACATGCTCATGAATATTCTCCGTTGTCAGGCTGAGAATCCTAGGTAAAAGAAAAAAGTTTAACTTTGACTTAAAAACGGTATTTCTCCTTTAAACCAATCACTGTCCTCTCGGCCATATTGCCCCATCCAATGACAGTCCTCTCTCCAAGCCCTTCCTCCGGCAAACATTGTCAGATTTTTACTGCATGCTTCATGTTTTGGGAGTCCTCGAGTTTGCTCTGCGAGCTGCTTCTACATTTTTTTCATGTTTTCGACAGATAAAGGTTTGATTTTTGTTCCAAAAAGAGACTGTGTACTCTTTTTCTCCATCTGCCGACAGCAGGGATCTGTTGTCAGTGAATTTCCGCGCTCCTCAAGGGCGAAGATCATCAAAGTTTCCAGATGGCCATTGGGCCTACTTCACGCCCTCGGACCATGACGGAGGAATAGGAGGGAAGATACCTCTTCAAGCCCTGCACCAAGTGCGGGCTACGGAACATGGAAGACAAACACCTACAATGCCTCTACTGCCTACGGAGACCCGGACCATAAGAAGATGGAGTGCAAGATTTGCCTCAGTTTCTCATAGACGACGAGGGACAGGCACAGTAGACCGGCGTCGTGGCTTAATGCTAAATCCTCTGCCCATGCACCGAGCAGGGTCATGCCTTACCCAGGACCTGCCGGTCCGGGGAGCGGTCTTATAATTCCTTTAAGGGCGCCTCAACCCGTGGGGGCCCAAAACCAGTCCAAGAACTAAAAGTCCGAGTCCACCGGGGTCGCTGCGGAAGCGGGTCCCAAGGCGGTGGCTAGGGCACGATCGACGTCACCCTGCGCCTCCATTGCCAGCCGGCAATCGAATTCTGCCTCAAAAAGCAAGTCTACCCGGCTAAACTGCAGGAGAAGCCTGAGAAGCCGCAGACTGAGGAGAAGAAGAATGCCAAACTGCCCAATCAGGCACAATCGGTGCAGGCTAAGACTTTGTCGACGATAGAGGAGGTGGCAGCTGCTCTCATGACTTCTAAGTGAGCTGACCCTGTGAAGGTAGTCCACTCAGCACAGAAGATATCCTTGCCCCTAGGCGTGACAGAAAGAGACACCGGCTCAGGCCCCGGTTCAAGCCCCGCAGGGGGTAAATTGGGGGGGGGGGTGCGAGGAGGCCCCGAAACAGCCCTCTCAGGCTGTGGCTCAAGCTATGGAGGTCTCGTCCTCAGACGACGAGAACCAGGAGTCCTTGCACACTGTCCATGAGGACATGTAAGAGGACGACGAGAACCAGGAGTCCTGGCACACTGTCCATGAGGACATGGAAGAGGACGACGACGGCGCAGGGCCTAGTTTTCCAATTCCACCAGCTCAGCCGAGGGATGTGTCTCTGGACATTGTCGACCCTTCACACGTTGGTGTTGGAGATCCAGCAGAGGATGCCACCGGGCCTGGTTCCAGTGGTCCCCCAGGCCCCTGTTCAGCCTCCAACAAGGTAGAGGAAGAATCATCTGACCCCCCAACCCCCATTTCAGCCTCTGCACCCGCGTCGATCCCCTTCTCCCCAGCAGACCCAGACACGACTACGGATAACCAGGCTATCGTCGTAGCAGGCAGCGATCCGGCATCCCCATCGGGTGAGGTGGGGTTGTTCCACTCAATGATCGCCAGAACCTCCAAGCTTTTTCAGCTTGTGCCTGAAGAAACCAGGAAGGAGGGTTTCTTATACCAGAGGCGCAATGCCAGGAGGAAGACGATCATTGTGGTGCCCCTTCTGGACGATGTGTGGGATGAGGGCCTGGCCCCCAAGAAGAACCCTTGCACGGCTGCAGCCAAACAGGATAGGCTGGAGAAGAAGTATTGGGTGCCGGACTCTGCACCCATGTGCCTGAGGTCGCAACCATCACCGGATTCAGTGGTATCGGCGGCTGCAAGGAAACGGTCGGCTAACCCGTCGTCTTCGGTCCCTCCAGACAGCGAGGGGAAGAAGTTGGACGCCATGGGAAGGAAGTAGATTTACAATGCGGCGTCCACTATCAAGGTGGCCAACACACTGGCGATCTTAGCCAAGTACGACAGGGAGATGTGGGTCAAGCTGGGCCCTATTGTGGAGATACTCCAGACGATAAGAGGATGGAGGCTACCGCTCTTTTCCAGGAGGGTGAAGTTACATTTGATCATGCCACTACAGTGGCATTGGATGTCGCCGACACGGGGTTCCGGCAGATGGGGAACGATGTCTGCTTTCCCAAGAATTTCCAGCAGGAAGTCCATGTGAAGGTGTTGGACATGCCCTTTGATGGAAAGAACTTGTTTGGGAAGGTCGATGACGAGTCCCTCCATGCCATCAAGGTGGACACGGAGACGGCCCGTTCCTTGGGCACTCCCCAACAGCAGCGCTCTTCATTTTACTCCTACAAGGGAAAGTCGAGCAGGTCTTCCAAAGGTTTCTTCGTACCGTCGGCCTTGCAGATCCAGGACCCAGGAAGCCTACAGGGGCCTTTTCCAGGCCTATGGTAGCAGAGGACAGCTCCGTCATTGCCTGCAGGGCCGGATGCCGGCCTCGAAACAGGCCTGAACCGGCCGAGATGTCGAGCCCCTACACGTGCGCCCCGGTGGGCGTCCAGCTGACGAGGTTTGTCGGTGAGTGGAAGAAGATGACCACCGACAGATGGGTGCTGGATGCTCTCACCCAGGGACACACCCTGCAGTATCAACACAGGTGTCCGCGGATCACTCTGTGTCCTGTCAGGAGCAGCACATCTCTCAGCTCCTGGAAAAGGTACGGGCCATGCTGTGGAAAGGGGCAATAGAGCTGGTTCCCCAGTGACCCTGGGACTCTATTCCAGATACTTTCTGGTCAGAAAGAAGACAGGGGACTGGAGGCCCATCCTAGACCTATAATGTCTCAACAAGTACTAAAGTCCCAAAAGTTCAGGGTGGTCACGCTGCAGCACGTGCTCGGCCAACTGGAGGAAGGAGACTTCTTGACATCGCTGGACCTAGAGGATGACTATTTCCACGTCCCCATTCACAAATCAAAGATTTCTGTATTTCATAGTGCAGGGCAAGCACTACCAATTCAAGGCCCTACCTTTCGGATTGAAGTTGGCCCCCAGAGTGTTCACAAAATAGTTGGCACTGTTGGCGGCCTATCTATGTCTGCGTGGTATACACGTATAGCCATATCTTGACTACTTGCTCATCCAGGCCTGCTCGCGGGAGTTGGCCGTCGGACACACAGAGGCGACCGTCCAGCTACTGACGGATCTGGGATTCTCCATCAACTATCCTAAGTCCTGCTTGACACCATCGCAGAACGCACTGTTCCTAGGGACCAGACTCAATAGGGTGCCCTGCCTGGCGTCGCCCTCAGAGGAGAGGGTAGCAGCCATTCAAGGGAAGGTGCAGCGACTGTTGTCGATGAAGACGGCCATAGTGTGAACCATTGTCGTTGCTTGGCATGTCAACCTGCATCTACCTCACCGGTCTCTGCAGGTTGCAGATGCAACCTCTTCAGTAGTTTCTGGATGCTTGCTGGATACAGCCGCCCGGGAGCTTTGAGGACAAATTCACGCCATATGACGAATTCCGTCAGGCGGTAAGGCGGTGGGGCATCCGCTCCAACATCGCACAGGGTTTCAAAACCCTCATACCAGGAGACGGTCACCAAATGCTTCCCTGGAAAGCTGGGGAGCCCACACTGGACATCTGCACGCCAGAGGCCTGTAGCTGCCGGAGGAGAAGGATCTCCATATCAACATCCTGGAGCTACGGGCAGTGTTCTGGGCCATCAAGTAATTCCTTCCATCTCTGAAGGGCAAGGTAGGGAGGATCTTCACTGACCACACCACCACAATGTTAACCAGTTAACTTGTAACCAGGACACAATGTTAACTTGTAACCAGGACTCATTCTGGCAGAGAGTCTCCCAGGACCCCCCTTGTTATTTGCATATTTCAAGTAACTTTGGGTCTCACCCTAAGTTACTAGGGGAATCCAGACGTGGACCCCTTGCTCACTATTCTTAGAGAGGCACAGCTACACCCTACTGATGAGGTTCAACCAGACCGAAACACGTGTCTGGGGTTGCTGTTGGTACTCTTGCTCAGAGGAGAATTGCCTAGCATTTCGGTGCTGGACTGCCCCAGGGCAGGACAAAGACTGATATGTTTAGGATAGTTCTCCTCTGTGAAAGATAGTGAGCTAAAGACTCTGGGTAAGGCTCTTGTAACCAGGACTCATGTCTGGCGCTGTCATGATGCCTACACCCGGAGCACCAGGCCAGGCCCAGCACCCCTGGGAGCAGGCATCACACCCCCGGGTAAAAGCCCAGCGGCCCTTTATAGGGGCTCTTTGGATTCTGTCCTGGCGCCGTTGGCGCCAGGCTCATAAGGGGAAGTGTTTGGTGCACTTACCTGATGCAGACCATGCTGCATGAAGAACCCCGCCAAATGAGTCTTAGGAGGAACTATTTTTCTGATGGAACTATTTTGTTACTTGGGTGGGGCTGTGGAAGAATACTCACCTGGAACTTCTTCCAAAGCTATTTAAGCCACGCCCGGACAGCCACACGTGCTTCGCGTTGTTCTGCATCCCAGCAGCTGAACGCTCACCGTGTCTGCTCCTGCACCCCAGCCACGCCCGCCTCGAGCCTGGAACACCTGTAAGGGAATAAGAGAAGAGAAAGGTGAAAACCAAGAACTTATTCAACCTTCTTACCTGCATCCAGAATCTTCACGCCAGCATTCCTGAAGGAAGACTTCCATTTAAAAGCACCGCGTTGCTCGCTGCAGCGCCGTGCTTCACTCACCTGTTCCCGAGACGCCGCCCGGCTCCATCGCGGCTCTCAGCACCAGTCGCCACATCTCTGCACCTAGGGGAGAGAAGAAGAGACAAAAGGTGAGCAAGGGAACACAAGAGGAAAGCCGAATTTTCAGCCATATTACTTACCGGCTTTTCTTGGTGAACCATTCCACATCTCGGGTCGGCGCCGCATCTTTGGCAGGTACCGCACCCCGGCCCCTAAGGGGAAAGGACATTTTCAGCCATATTACTTACCGGCTTTTCTTGGTGAATCATTCCACATCTCGGGTCGGCGCCGCATCTTTGGCAGGTACCGCACCCCGGCCCCCATGGGGAAAGGACAAAAGACATTACTGGGGAATTATAAAGTCATTTAGAGGGGTCGCCCTCATCACTAACTCACCTGATTTTACCACCGGCAATTTAACCCCTCAACGCATCGCCTTTGTTCTGCACCTGAAATAAAGGTCAGGAAAGACAACATAAAAGGAGGCTCACACTTGAACTTTTGCATCTTCATACTTACGGCGTATTACTCAGAAAAGTCAAGTGGATGTGCCAGCGCCATTCTGAAAACCAGTGAAGTAACTGGACGAACGTGCGCCCCTGCACCAGAAGCAGGATGGAGAGTTCATCCTTCCAAACCATAAAGTGAGCTTAAACCGGGGGTATTGGAGGAATCGGAGAAGAACGAAGGGGGGAAGGGGGAAGCAAGCACACTATTCGGCGGACAGTTAATCCCCTTTCTCATCTGCAGAAGGATAATCCTATGGGCCCGACAAGCAAGATTTGGGGGTCGTGTTCAATCGGTGGTCCGAATTCTGCGCATCACGCTTGAAGAGGCCACAGCAACCCAGACCAGACCAGCGCCTCCGTGGGAGCCAGGTGAGCGTTACAGGCAGAGAGTCTCCCAGGACCCTCCTTGTTATTTCCACCACAATGTTCTACATCAGGAAACTGGAAGCACTCAATCCCCAGCGCTCTCCAAGGAAGCGCAGGACTTGTGGCCTTGGGCCGTCGGACAAGAGATGTTCCTCGTTCCTCTTCACCTAGCTGGAGTCAAGAATACCATTGCAGACTCCCTCAGCAGGGAGTTGACGAGATGTTCCTCGTTCCTCTTCACCTAGCGGGAGTCAAGAATACCATTGCAGACTCCCTCAGCAGGGAGTTGCGCTCCTGCCATGGGTGGGAACTTCGGCAGGAATAGGTGAACTGCATCTTCAAGTGGGGCAGGCCCCAGATCGATCTGTTTGCGATGGCGATGATCTCCAAATGCCAGAGGTTTGCCAGCAGATTCCAACAAACGAGGAGCATGGGGGACGCGTTATCCTTCCTGTGGGAAGGCCTGTTCCTGTAAGCGTTTCCTCCATTGCCTCTCCTGCTACGAGTCATCTACACACTTCAACAGAGCCAATGCAGGATGATACTCATGGTCCCTGCGTGGCCGAGACAGATTTGGTATCCAGATCTTCTCAGTCTTTCAGCGTCACCCCTGGTCAAGCTGCCGGTAGTTCCGGATCTTCTCACCAGAGAAGGGGGGGGGCAATCCTGCATCACGACCCAGGATCGCTGAACCTGAGGGCTTGGCTCCTGCAGCCCTAGAGTTTGGTGGATACGAGTTGCCTGTGGACTGAATAGAGATCCTCGCCAAGGCATCGTCGACTTTGAAGTGCTATGGTCACTAGGGGAAGCATTTCGCTACGTGCTACCGGTCGAAGAAGATTACCCCGCTGAGGGTTACAGCCCCTCAAATTCCTCCATACTTGCGTTCCTTGGCCAAGGCCGGCCTGGCACACTCTTCTATCGAGGTGCATCTGGCAGCTATATCCTTCTACACCAGGTCTCCAGGAAGATCTTCACTGTGGTCTCACCGACTCATCAAGGAGTTTCTCAAAGGACATTTTCGATCTTTCCCAAAGAAGAAGGCTCCTGCCCTGGTGTGGGAACTCAACGTGGTTCTGACAAGGCTCATGGGGGGGGCCTCTTCGAGCCGATGCATCAGGGCGCTCTCAATTTTCTTTTGTGTAAAATGGCTTTCCTGGTGGCCATCACCTCTGCCAGGAGGGTGAGTGAGATCTAGGCCCTATCCTGCAAGCAACCCTACCTGACTTTCCACAAATCGAGGGTGGTGCTGCAGATGCACCCCTCTTTCATGCCGAAGGTTCCGTCGGAATTCCACCTCAACAAGCCTTTGGTGGTACCTGTTTTTTTCCCCAAAAGCTTTGTCACCGGCTAAAAGGGCTTTTTTTACTCGCTGGATGTTTTGCTCGTGCCTTGAAGTTCTACGTGACATGCTTGAGGTTTTCGGAAGACTTCACAACAGTTCGTGAACTTTGTTCTGTGAACCATGGGCAGGCCTTGTCCAAGGCTTCCATTACAAGGTGGCTCTCTGGCTGCATCATGCATTGTCATCGGTTGGCGAACCGACCGCTGGCCAGCCGTCCGAGAGCCCACTCCACCAGAGCGATCACTGTGACGAAGGAGTCCCTTGCTGGTGTGCCCCGGCTGGACATCTGCAGAGCTGCTACGTGGAGGTCCATGCACACCTTCACAAGGTTCTACTGCATCAACCGGGATTCCTGGGCGTCCAGAGTCGGCCAAGCAGTGCTACGCTACCTGTTCGCTTAAGGGGAGTCTGTTTCGGAGGTAAGAGTTAATTGCTTCTGTTGAGCCGTGCCACCTCACGTGGTTGTGTAATGTTGTACTGCTATGTATTCGTTATTCATGTTTGAATCCATGCCAGACCCCATGCTGGGAAAGGAACAAGTTACGTACCGGTAACTATTGTTCTCCAGCATGGTCTGGCAATGATTCACATGGAAACCCTCCCTCCGACCCCTATGCGGCTATTCTTGGTCAAACTGCCACTTTACGTGCTTACCAAATCTGAATATGGCTGCCAGAGGAGGGGCTTAGGGAGAGGCTGTCATTGGAGGGGGCCAGTATGATCCAGAGGACAGCAATTTGTTTAAAGGAGAAATACAGTTTGTAAGTGAAAGTGAAACCGTTTTACCAAGGATTCCCAGCCTGACGACAGGGAATATTCATGTGAATGTGAATCCATGTCAAACCCATGCTGGAGAACAATAGTTACAGGTAAGTAACTTCTTCCATAGTTATCATAGAAACAGACACCTTTCAAAAAGGCTGTTATTTTCCTCACACTAAGGAATACTCTGATTGTTCCCCTCTCTCCCATTGATGACCTGTAGAGAGCTTCCCTGCTCTTTTCTCGTACTAAAAATACATTGTGCACTTTTCACAGCAAGGATCTTCGAATGGCATTTGTAGTGGACTATCTGCCAGGAAATGCATCATTATTTCCCTCAGAACAAAGACTTCTGGAACTATGACATGTTTGGTTTTATGGAGGGGCTTCCCATTGATGATTAAGATGACCGCTCTGTAAAAACCATCCATGACTCCTTAAGGACTTTCTGGCTGATGGGTGTTGGGGAGTTGTGGGGGGGAGATTTGCCTACCAGCATAACAGAGAGCTGTGTTAGAGAAGGCTGTATGGATGTGTACCAATAAAGCATCGAAGACCTGTTATCAGCCAGAAGAGAGACACACCCACAGCAGCATGAAAAACAAACACTGTCTCTCCTGTGAATTTCAGCATTTTCCGTAATGGGTGGGGCCTGCCTTGCTGAATTCAGTGGGGCGGGTGAGAACAGAAGCAAAAATGCTCCTAGCGGAGTGAAAGTGAAGCGGAGAGCCATGCCCAGGAAACCTCCAGAGCGTGATAGAGACCCAGATTCTGTCTACTGAGGGATCTGACACTAGTGTGGCTGACAAAACCCTGAATTGAGACCGTTCTCTCTTCAAGCCCCACACTTGCATACATAAGTGGGATTGAGGATGATCCCTGTGAGCAAAGTGCTGGTTTAGCCAGGGAACATGGGGAGTGCACAGCCCTCATGAAGGTTATGAATGTAGAACTTGATCAAATGAAAAGGTTTTGCCTCCATTGAGTCCAGACTCGAAGGAACTAGAAGTAACTCTCCAGATGGACAGACAAGCAAAAGCATTGGGAGTGAAAATAGGAATGTCATCCAGGGTCTGACTGAATTTTGTCAGAAAATGTTTTGGGATCAATAATGCTCCTGGATGCAAAGTTGAAGAAGATTGAAAATGCCAAGAGGTTGGGATTTGGGGGATCCGTCCTCTGTTGATGACACCTTGGTTGCAAGCCACTCTGCAGTCCATCCTAGACTTTCATCTATTGTCAGAGGAATGTCTAGGTCCCTTTTATATCATGAAGGCCTTTCATATACCAGGCAGGGCAAAAGGAATTGATCCTGCAGTGAGAGTAAACAAAATGATAATTACACTGAAAGAAGCAATGACATGGACATGATTTTTGAGGTAAAAACGTTGTCTCTGTGGAGCAGTAATATGTTTCCTCCTCTGAGGTCAGACATTAAGGCAAAATCAGAAATGTTCGATATTAAAAAGGTCTTGGAGCTTAAGTCTGTTTGGTACCATTACTGGTTCTGGCTCGTGGAAGTCTGTTTTTATATAAAAGCTGGGTGAGCTGTAGCTAGTTTGGGTCACAGAAAGCATGTTCCTTCATGGTGGCTTTCAAAACAGAGACTCTGTTGTGAAATCCAGTAGCCAGGCCAGTTCAGTGCTAAAATGTTTTCTACTTCTTCATAAATGACCCTTCGGTTAATCTTTGCTTCAGAATCACTTTTGAGCACATATGATGAATCCTTCTCTTGTTTTCTTCAGTTTAATATTCAATTAGCGGGATTCCCAAAGTCTCATTCATATGCTAGTGCTACCAGCGAGTTTTACTCATACGCGAGTGCTACCTCTTATTGAATTCCAGACAATTAATGGCCTGGTTAACAATGCTTTCACTCACACGTAAGTTACTCTCCTTAGCTACAGTTGCCTGCTTTTCTTTGTACAAGGGATCAGAACGTTCGGTAACATTCACCGGCTTCTATTTTTGCTCCCTTTGTGTAGTGCAGGACTTTACTGCTTCTGGCTCCTTTTGAACTGACACACTTCCAAGTTGAAGTTGTCGTCGTCCCGCCACACAATCACAGAGCTCGCCTTGCTCCCGAGACCCTGGGCCGCACACCAACTTCTAGCCACGGTCTCCAGCTTGCATCTTGCTGTGCAGTCTCTGCAATCGGGTTCATATGGGGAAAGGTCGTCGTCCTTCACGCTTTTTGCTGCGCAGCCTCTGCACATCAGATTCAGGGTGAAAAGGACCCTCTCCGGACCGGCAGCTGAAATCTGGTTCACAGTGGTTCCGGCGCCCTCCCTTTCCACCAATTTCTGTTTAGACTGCCAACAACGTACTCCCCTTCTACTGCTGCTACTACTGCAGCTCCACCGCCATCTAATGGCCTGCACCTGAGGGGGCCTTTTAAAGCTCTCTACCTCCCTCCGGTGTGGGTCATTCGCCTCAACAAGCTGACCACTCCTGCAACATGCTCTGGGGCCCTCTTCCTTGGTTACATGTGATTTTACTGAATGGAAAAATACTGAAAACTTTAAACATTTTGAACTAAAAAAATACTGTTTCCATTTGTTTATAATCCCACCCCAGCCCCTTCCCCACCCGTTTTAACCCCTTACTCCTCCTACCCCCCCCATACATATATTGTAAAAAGTTTGGGTATTTTTTTCATTAAAAATGTTTAGGTAAAAATGTTATTGGTTATTTTCCATTCAGTAAAATCACTGCATACCCTCTTCCTCGTCCCAGTACTTGGGGAATTATGGGACTTGAAGTCCCCTACAACAAAAGTAGGTTTCTAGTCAACTTTTTACTTTTTCAACATAGGTTTATTTCTCTTAAATGTATTTAAAGAAAGTTCACAAGAGTTTACTTAAAAAGGGGAAGGCAGTTCATATAGGCCATTATTTATAGCCTTCCCGTCACTGTACCTCTGGGAGTTAGGCTAGTTTATAATTTAATACGTCTCGGACAGGCTTTCCTCATATAGGATGTTTAAGGATTTCACATTAGCTTTACCCATATCAGGATGCTCAATTTGTGGATTAGACAAATCATAACTACAGTAAGCCATTACATGTCTTGGTACTTGTAAAAGGTTCTTCTTTTTTAAAGGCAAATACTGTGTCTCATCCCACGGGATCTCCTCACCTCCCTGAGCATTGTCTCCTCCCACGCGATCCTCCCGCAGAGCACCACCCCCAAGGCCAGGATCAGCAACCGACTGTTTTTCCCTGGCCCTCTGGAAGGAGATTTTATGCAGGTGTTTAGTGAGGGATCTGCAAGATTCATCACAACTTGTTCTTCCATGGCTGTTCGCACCTGTGCTGACACTGCCCATCCAGCACAGAACTGCAGTAGTTTCTGGTGACATCACTGCTCACTGTGGCAATCTCTTATCCTAGGAAGTTGTGAGTTGATCTTTGACTGGATTTATTCTTTCAGACGCTCTGGAATTCTTCTGTGGGTCCTTCTTGCTTATGGGGCTCCGTGTGCAGGCCTCCTACTTTCCTCCATTGGTTATGCTCGGCGCATTGATTCCATTCTGAACCAACCACTACCCCTTCCCCCTCACATCCGACACTACCACCCTAGTTGAGCACTACAACGCCTTGTTACATTCAGCAGTCAAACAACTAGCTCCCCTCAAAACTAAAAAAGTGAAAAAATCTGCACACTTCAACTCATGGTTCACCCCTTGTATCCGCGCTATTAGAACAAGAGCAGAGGAAGCCGCATGGAGGAAGGAACCCACCACCATTGAGAAAGCACTTCTCACAAAGACATCCTACAACGAGAGAATCTCTAAAGCTACTTCAAGCTACTTCAAGTTCCTGTGAGCTCTTCTCCATCCTCAAAGAACTAGAGACCCCCATCTGTCCCCCCTTGCCTTCATCAAAGACGACACATGATGCAACAGCATCAAAGACACCCTCATGAGAAAAATAAGCCAACTACAAGGGAAAATAAAAATCAAACAAAACACCCTTGCCACCCCCTGCACCTCCCCCTCTTCCCTATCCCTACCTGCCATCCCCCCCTTAGAGTTCCAGCCTATCAACACCACCTGCCTAGCTAACATCATCAAAGGCCTTAAGCCATCATGCTGCAAGGAAGACTCCTGCTCTGCCTCACTAGTCAAAGACTGTGCAGAACCCCTACAATCCCTCATTGCTGTCATCAACAGCTTCGCTTCTGGCCTAGTTCAAGGCATAAAATAAGCGGTGTCGCATAGCAATTTGCTATACAATTTCATGTTTGCTAATTAAATTGGCACCTGTGTAGCAAAGCTAGCTATTTAAGTTGCCCTGTTCAACGAAAGCACAGCTTGCCCTGAATTCCGCTCTTGCCTTCAGGGCTCTCTCCACTCTTCTCTGTAATTTCAAATGGAGAGAGATAGTGCAGGAGCCTCCAATCTCATCTTAAGTGCCAGAGGCATGTGTGGGAGTGCTAGGCAAGCATTTTTTATTTTTTTTTTCAAATTGCAAACCAGAAGTAACCGTGATAATACTGTTATTAAGCTAACTATACCCTGTATTTATTTTTATTTATTTATAGGGCGCCAAAAACCCACGGGCATCGGGGCCCCCGAAATATAAACATAGGAATACAACATAGAGACGAGACAGACAGTTTAACTAGACCTAGCCATCAGCAGAAAAAAGGGGGAGCTTAGAGATTTTAGCTGTCGGCGGACCATATTGTACTCCTTTTTGTTGTCTAAGATCCAAGAGGAGGAAGTTCCATATGTTGGCTTGAAGCTTGGATTTTAGACCAGCCCTAATGTCGTTGATCGGAGCCTTCTCGGATTGTAAGATGACACCATGTTTTTAATAGAGACTGGTAGCATTACATGAATGCACCTGTAAACAAGTACAGTTGCCTTGAATTGTACATATATCCACGATCTGGAGCCAGTGCAGATCTTGTCGACTGCTAGTAATATGCTCTCTCCTAGTTTGTCTTGTAAGCTCTTCTTGTTTGTGCCTATTAATAGGGCATTTCCATAGTCGAGTCTAGATAGTACTATTGCCTGCGCAATGGATGTACCATGGGAATCAGATAGGAAAGGGTGGATGTTCCTCAGCAAACAAAGATAACACTGTTTTTTACGATCTGATTAACATGGACTTTGGAGCTGAGTGAAGACTCAAGATGAAAGCCTAATGTTTTGACCTTCTTGGAAACTAAGATACTACAGTCTTGGATGGAAAAAGACTGGTACCGGAGTTCAAGTTTAGCCCTAGCCTGAGAGGCAAAATCAGGTGTGTGTTAACCATATTTTTTTCTTTTTGAAGACAGTCCGGCAATTCTATTTCTAAAAATGTAAGTTATTACATAATACACAATTACAGTATTGCTACTGTAAAACACTGCATTGTCTCAAAGCTTTACAGGGAAGTTTAGGTTTGTGTATCTAAATCTCACTGTCAACTATATTTCAATTTGTTGGGGAAGATGCATCATACTGACGAGTGAACACTTTTGTAAATGTAAATGATCACACAGCCAAATGCATTAGATGGCAAACCTAATTATGTGACCTGCTGGTTATATCGTGCAACAGGTGCCCATGAGCGGATTCCATACTCCTTGACATTCTAGCTTATCACCCTCTTGCTTTATACCAGCTCCCTTGAAAGTGAGATGGCCGCAAACTACAATATTCCTCCTAATTTTCCCAGTTCTCTGCCTGCCACGCTATCCAATCTGCTTTGTCTCTTACTTTATTTCCTATTACATAATAAATACATAAACTCACTAGATGTTAACGCAAAGTAATGATCAATAGTTCCATCCAGTCTGTACATCTACACATCTACTGGACTAGAATACACTGTAGTTAGCCTCCAGTGCTTGCTTTGCTCTATGATTTAGGATTGCATGATATATTAGCACCTGTTTTCAGAGCCTTTTTTTCATCTCTGTGGCCTGTCATGCAGCTAACCTTTTACATTTTATAGGCACTCTTACAGGGTTTGCAAAGTCTCTTTGACCACTCGAATCGTAGAGTAGATTTTATGAAGGGCAAGTACCATTTGCAGGGGATGTTTGAAACTTTTATTTAACATGTACTTTGCGTTAAATGTCAAATAAGTTTCATTGTGCATGGCTGGCCTCTGATTGGCAGCAGTGTGCCAAACAAAGTGTGTTTATTGTCACATACAACATTTTACAGAAAGCACATTTAACTTTGTTGTCATCCGTTGCTATGGGCCTAGTACATTTCTTTTAGGTTGAGTAGGTAAACTAAGTTTTTCGACCTGCAGGTCTAGTGGAATTTTAAAGACTTTTCAGGGCCTGACTCATCTCACTTTTGTCTTTGGCTGTACACAAAACCGCTGTATTGTTGCCCACACTGTCGTGTGTACAAAGCTTCTTGTGACATATTAGTACAACATTGCTAATCAAATGGGTTTGTTTGCTAATCAAGAATATTTTAATTGGCAAACTTTGCTAATCAATTTTTGAAATCTAATTTATGCCTTGTTGTTCCTGTCACGCTTAAAGAATCATGGGTAGCCCTGCTGCAAAAAAAAATTACACTTGACCCCCACCATCCTCACCAACTACCGCCCCCACCAACCTCACCAACAACTACCCTATCACAACAGTCCTTTTCCTCCTCAAAATCATGGACAGAGTTGCCTACCTGCCAATCCAGACATTCCTAGAATGCCACCACATTTTAGGGACCTGCCAATCAGGCTTCCTCCGCAAACGTGGCACAGAAACGGCCCTCCTTGAACTCAAAAACTAACTTGGCATCGCCAACGACCAGGGCTCACTATCACTCCTCCTGCTGCTTGACCTCTCCGCTGCCTTTGACCTCGTTGATCACAAGCTTCTCTGCCAAGCACGGTTTACCTCAGCCCACTTCTCACCGGACGCAACTAAATGGATAGCCTCATTCCTGGCCAATAGATCCTCCAGAGTCTTTGCGGGAGAAGCCTCTGCCACCCCTATCCCTACCTCTTGTGGTGTTCCTCAAGGTTGCTGTGTTTCTCCCACACTCTACAATTTGTACACCAAACCCCTCTTCGACCACTTAGACACCCTCGGCATTTCATATACCAACTATGCTGACGACACAAAAAGTACCATACCCCTCTCTGGTGACTACCTCTCTGACTCCCGTCGTATCGGCATTATCTACAAAACTATCCAATACTGGATGGCTGCACATACCCACTGCCTTAACGATGAAAAAACTGAACTCCTCATTACTTGCCTACCCGCCTGTCCAGATTGGATGACTGCTAGAAATCCTTCACCATCGACGGACACAAGATACCAGTAGCTCCCTATGTCAAAACTCTGGGTGTTTACCTTGCCTCCGCCCTCACCATAACCCGCCAAGTCGACCACATTGCCTCCTCATTGGGGTACGCCATCAAACCTATCAATGCAAGCAAACCCTTCCTCTCCTCCTAGAACCGTCTCGAAATTGCAAGGGCCCTAATGGGCTCTAAATTGGACTCCTGCTACTCCCTACTCTGTGGGACCTCTGGCAAAAACTAGCACAAATTACAAAGAACTCAAAACAATGCCCTCCGAGCAGCTATTGCCAACGGGAGACACAATCACATCTCAGAGGCCAGGCAAGCGTCCACTGACTGTCTGTAAAAGACAGAATCAAGTTCAAGACACTCTCACATACCTACAAGGCACTACAATACCTCTACCAGGACTACCACATCAAGATTCAACAGGAAACGAGCAGGGGGCGACAAGGGTGGGCAAGCTTCACAGCTTGTGTGCCGACCCTCTGGTATGAGCTCCCGCCACATCTTTGAAATGAACCTTCATACTACACCTTCAGGTAACATCTAAAGACTTTTGTCCTTTGCTGTAACCATCGCCTAGATGCCTCCGGATTATGTGCACCTTTTTATAAATAAATAGTACTTGTTTGACAGTGCTAATAACATAATGCCCTATTTAACATATATACATTTGCAGTATATTTTTTGCATTGTATTTATTAATGGATGGGTATAATTGTACCTTGATACGAGTCTGCTCTCCTCCTAAGAGTGAAGCCACACTGCTCTTCTACATTAACATTGACTGAGTTTTTCGCAATCGTTGTGGCCACACTGTTTTTTCTCTAAGGATAGGGCTTCTTAAACCCCTCACCGGAGGGCTGTAGAAAAACATTCCTACATTTGTGCACATTTCATGATCCTGCGAGATAAAAATTGTGTTTTTCCTATATTCTAAAAGTTTATTTGATTTCTTACCAGTAAATACGTTGCAGTTTATCCTTTTGCACAACTTTATCATAACGAATAGATCTAATGTGTGGACATCCCCTCATTAAGCATCCATCAAAAGTGTTTAGTGTTTACTGAGAGACAGCTAGGGAGTTGCGAGGGGTCAGTAATGCGAGGCGGCTAACTGCTTGTTGATTCATCAAAATATGCCATTTAATAAAAATAAAATATGTTCAAAGAAATGCCTCACTATCGCTACCCTGTTGAAGTTCCCTTGCCTGACCAAAGTTAAAGGAAAGCTTTCTAACATGGGATAACTGGCCCTCACACTAAACAACAAGACACACAAATAAAAGATATGGCAATACAATTTAATCAACAATATTGACACAATGTTTAGATGACTTTCTCTTGTCCTGGGTGCAATTCCTTCCCCAGGTTCAAAGTTCATTCAGGAAAAGAAAGGTTTTGAACCAGATCCCACCAGTTCAAAAGAAAATACAGTTCCACTGGCAACAAGGCTTTGTTCCTGTATGAGAGATCCACTCTAAACTTCCAGAAAAAGATGACACCAATGGTACTCTTGGTCACAATAAGATGTTACTTCTTCCAGACGTTTGCCACAGTTCTGAAGAAAATAGAATAGTCTCCTCAATCAACAGTTTGAACTCCTTCAATTACAGTCTTAATATTAACACTGGTATATTTGTCAAAATGGCTTTTTAGTATTGCTTCTTCGACTCCAACCACCCCACGTCTACGGGTTTTACTACGAAAATGATCACTTTTATCCCACAGCGTTTGTCTTGCTTCAAACCACTACAATGTTACAACCCTTGATATTTAGATAGACCACCACAGCTTCAGTGCTTTGAATGGTTAGACAGGCTTCAACACTATACATTCAACAAACTTCAACCTCTCCAGGTAGGCAAGGCACTCTTCCTTTTCAATAACCTTCTTCAAAAGGGGCAGCCTCTTTGCCTCTTCTTGTTCTTCTGCCACAATAACAACATGGATTTGCATGTAAGACTTCTCTTCTCCCTAGCTTTCACACTTTCTGGCACTACTGGTTGTCGCCACTTCAAAGTATTATTTACAAGCAACCAGATCCCTTTCCTCAGTTTTATCTACACCTTTCTGCCAGCTAACAGCTCAAGTAATTACCCAGAAGCCATGGGGCCACACTTTTAGCTTCAGGCAATACTTGCAGACTTGTATCTTAGGCCGTTTGATTGTTAACAACTTTTAAGTGCAGCTGGATGGCTCTTCAATACTTAAAGGCTGGTTTCACTATTAACAGGGGATGCCTCATATCTTGGGTAATGCTTGTTCTTCTCTTCAACAGTTTATACTCTTTACTTCGTAGAAATTAAAGATATGTTACTTCTAGATACAGTATAAGATTCAGTCTTTTAGTTGAAAACACAATTAGGCACACACAGCCCCTCTTAAAAGTAGATTTTGAGGTTTAAAGATTAATAGAAAAATGTATTCCCATATAAAGACAAAGGATAGAGTTCAGGCCTCTCTTGGGAAACAAAATTAGGTACACGCAATTGTAACTTGTGTATTGTCAAGGTTAGGTATTTGGTAATGATTTTACCAGCACTCCTCCTTAGTTAGGGACACACAGCCACTCTGTTAGACAGCAACAGTCTTTACATATTGAACAATGGATTTCAGTAACGTGAGCGTCTCCCGCCAGCAATAGGTCTTTCACGTTATATGCGAGTGCTACATTTCAATTGTTAACAGTACTTTGAGTGAAACTAACAGGTTCTACTTGCATAAAGCAATACGCAAATAGGTAAGGAGCTGGATGCAGTTTCTGGCAAGGCTTGTGCAATGTGTTAGAACGCCATGCTTCACTCACCGTCTTCTCAGACACTTGCTTTGCGGGTTCTACTGCTTTCCCGAGTTCCACTACCACTTCTACTGCTTCTGGCTCGCTGGGGACCCACACCCTTCCCTTCTCCTGAACAGGTGTCTCTAGTCCAGCCACACATTGTGGGAGTTCCGTTTCCTCCCAAGACCCTCGGCTTGCCGCTTGCTTCTTGTCTTGGTCTCCTGCACGTCCACAGCTCGGCAACCAGGCTCACATGGGGAAAACTGTTTCTCCTGCACGTCTTCCGTTGCTTAGCCTCTGCAGACTTTGGGGGAACAGGACTTGTATATACAAGTACAAGTATTTCAGTTGTGCATTTACAGCATTTCATTGCATCTGCAATGCTAGCCATACCTCTTGCCCTAAGAATAGGTTTTAAATATGACCCTCTGAGTGATCGTAATTGGTCGCAGAAAAACAAAAAATGTACGACCATTTCTTAGCCTGTTTTGAACAATGAGCATATTTTCATATTACCTGCCCTCCATGTGCTCGTAAATCCTGCAACCTAAGAGTGCCCATTCTAAACTCTAGATATAGGGATCTTGCGAAGGCCGGGGTGATGTCATCCAAATACTCCTCGTAGCCAAAGTCCCCCTTGACTTTAAGGTAGCATGGCCCCAGGCTTAACCCCGACACGAGTGCCCCATAGCCCTCCTTGATTCTTGTAGAATGGTATCTTTGAGCCTTGTTCTTGATGCTTTGGCCAAAACATTAGGCTGAGCCCACATTCCCGGCAGTTGGAGCTTCAGAAGGTTTCAACAACTAGAAGGAGACTTAAATATTGATAAGATTTTGATGTCCATGTATTTACATTTGAAGGGGGTCCCAACTGATGCGAAATGAAACTATAGAGAGAGTTAATTCTGTTTGAGATAATTTTAGACTCTAGGACTTATCTCGAGAGGCCTGATCTCCCAACTTTATAGAGAAATTATTAAAGCCAAATGAAGTGGGTACACGACTTACAGCTATAACTATCAGGAATCTCTGGTGCAAGCTGTGTACATATGCCTTTGCAACCTATCTAGCCTGCCAATACAAAATGCATGCTGTAATACCCCTGCATAGGTGGCATTACGATCACGCAAGGTTGGACAAAATGTTTCTGGACTCTATCCAGATTGTGAAGTTGGATCTTTTTGGCACATGTGGCGGGGATGCGTGATGGTACCGGCCTACTGGAAAGAAGTCCTTGGGTTGGGGATTTAGAGGGTGTTGGATTTGCTATTGGTACTCTTTATCCTGCAGGGGTAGGAAGAGGTAAAAGAGTGTATACCACATGTGACTCGCTTCTTACTTCTCGCTGCAAGAGTGTTTTTTAGCTACCCATTGGAAAAGGAAGGCTTTGCAATCGGAAAGGAGTGGACGCTGAAAGGAAAAGGTGTTTTCAAAATGGAAGGACAGACCCTCATATTACACGATATAACCAATGATATTGGCTCTGTCTGGAAAACATTCAGGGAGAAATATTCAGTTTAATGAAAGAAGGTGAAAAATGCTAATTGAGGAAATGCTTGAATTGCAATGGAATTGTTGTCAGGGGTTTGGGGCAATTACGGGCAGGGGGGGGAATTGATGTTGAAGTGCCTGTATATCTAAGAAGAATTATTTGTCTTTTGAAAAGAATTCATTAAAAATGTCTTTTTAAAAAAGTGGAAAAATGTTTTCAGCTGTGTCATGAAATGAACTCTGTCCATCCGAATGTTTGTTTTGACTGCTCAAGCCATACTATTTTGTGAAGACCCCGGATTACGCTAAGGAAACAGTGTAAACTGTTTAGGGTTGTTCAGTACGGACCTTAAAAATAAGACCTATGGAAAAAATCTCCCTAGAAATGGTGTTGCAATGGTCCAGTCTGGAAGGTACCACTGCACGTACCAAGAAATCAGAAGTGATTAATTTGTCCTTCTAGGTAGTGGTAGGAAGTAGATCTAATATTGGATTCATTGGTGCTTCTCTGTGGAGTGAAGGAGAGATGGCTGTAGAACATTACATCAAGTTACATTTCTTTGAAACTGATGTTGTGTTCATAGTGAGTCCTGTCATCTAAGGGCCACTGCTCCCTTAAGCAGGATACAAATTTGCTGGCGATAGCAGGATTGACATAAAATTTGCACCAAGTACTTAACTGTCCTCAGGCAGTTTGCCAGTTTCTAAGGCTTTTTTCCTAGATATTGCTTCCAGTTTAAGTTCCATCCGAGTGTTATCTGTTTAGAGGCAGTGGACGTTAATTAAGGAACCATGTAGATGCTGAGCAGGATTGAGGACAGGAAAGAAGATGGTAGTTCCCTATGAAACTAAAACCTCTGTACGATAACACTCCTTAGTCATCTAAAATATGAGGCTGTGACTCAGTAGGTTCTGAGTTAAGTTATTTGGCATTCCTGCTGAAAGATTTCATTTAGTTTTGTCATTTGTATAGTTCCTTTCACCATGGGTATGGTCCCAACGCCCTATACGTTGAAAGCCCTCGGAGGTACCGAAGTATAGGAAAGTTTAGGAGGTGCTAGTATGCGTGTCTGC
The DNA here is from genome assembly GCF_040938575.1 of Ambystoma mexicanum. Taxonomy (NCBI): domain Eukaryota; kingdom Metazoa; phylum Chordata; class Amphibia; order Caudata; family Ambystomatidae; genus Ambystoma; species Ambystoma mexicanum. The sequence continues at coordinate 669,583,502 of NC_090929.1, forward strand.
GTAATGGGCATTAAAGGCTATGAGAGCTTGGCTGGGTCCCTGCTAGCCACCCATGTTGAATTGGCATGTCTATGGGTGGAGAGAGATACACTAGGAAAATAAGCTGGAGGTGGTGTGTGTAAGAGGATAGACATTTATGTGTGTAGTTTGAGAAACCAAAGGGTGTCTCACCTGCTAGTCCCTGGGGATATCTCTTGCTCTCTCTCTGGTGGCCAGGGAACGGCCATCACCTTGGAGGTGGGACAGCCGATGGTGAGAGCGTTATTCCCCCCTTTAATCCCTCATATTACAAAGAATTCTTCAATGTCCCAAATTCTCCCCACCCCCCCCCCCTTTTTACACAAACACTGGGCTGAGGAAGAGGGCGACTAAGTGTAACAATGCTAACTCTTACACATCGCATTGGACTGGGGCTGCCGGATCTGTCTGCTATGAAACGGGACTGCCAAGACTCTTACTTCCCTCTCTACTGGTTAGATTCCCTCCTTCTGCCTCCCCTTTCGATGTTTTACTTCATGGACCTTCATTCTACCTTCTTCTTATATACAACTGGTCTTCCCTTCATGATCACGTCTAAGCACTCGCCTATAATCCTACCTCACTTTATTTACCTATTGTTGCCTTAGCAATTGCCTTGGAATTCAAATTTGGGTCTGTTTGGGATAGTCAAGTCTGGGTCTGTTTGGGATAGTCAAGTCTGGGTCTGTTTCTGTAAATTCATATTTGGTGTTTTCTGTAAATCATAATTGGCTGTGTTTTTTCACATTACTTCGGCCCTCAACTGTAACCTGCTAGCCCTGTGACTGCTCCATACCTCTGATCTTGTTTATTTCTCGTACTGCCTCCTCTCTCTACCTCCCCATGGCGTTATCTGTTTCTCCTATCTATTACAACTGTTTCTCTATCAACTTTCCTTCCCTTCTCGCGAAGTCTGGTAAGAAGAAATTCAAAAAGGATATCTTGGCTTCCAACCCATGTCTCCCCATTACTGATAGCTATTCCAGTCATCTGACAGACAAACCCTCACTGACATCCCCTTTCTGGTTCCCTCACCAGATCTCTGGACCCCTTATTTGATCTCCATGCTCTGTCCTGTCTCCTCCTCTCCCATTAATGGTGGCACCCGTTGGGAAGTCTGTATGGATCTCTTTGACTCCTCTAGAGTCTTCATTAACATCTATCTAAATGGTACTGTCATGGTGCATGGCCCTCAGGCTAATCTCCTCCTCTTTGATAGGTGGTTCCCTCGCCTCATCAGCTTCCTCTCACCTCCAGCTGTCCCCTTCTGCCTTCCCCTGCCTACCTTGCCCTCCTCCACTTCCTCTTCTGCCCCATCACAAGCTCCTTCGCAACCTCCACAGGGCGTACCTCTGATCTGTACCCCTCCCCGGAAGAGCTTTAAGGCTAGCAACTTTCTCCATCTCGCCACTCTCCACTCTCACTCGACTGTTAAACACTCCTCTGACGTCTGTCACCTCCTAGAAGAACTCGACCTTGATGTCCTCGGTCAAACTGAGATGTGGTTCACAGTCAGATCTGTCACGAGTTTTAACACTCTCCTCCAAGACGGCTACAAGATCCTCTCCGCCCCCAGATCCAACCGGCCTGGAGGTGGTGTAGCCCTTGTCTTCCCCGAGTGGATTCCTGCCTCTCGCATTCCCACTGAAGCTTACTCCTCTTTTGAATGCCTAGTCTGCAGGCTCTCTCCCTCTCTTAGCCACTCTTACTGTTGCTACTCTCTACCGGCCCCCTGGTCAAATCACCTCTTTTATCTCTGAATGGGCTGACCTATCCTCCTCCCTCGTGGCCTCAACCACTCAACTTCTCCTCCTTGGTGATCTCCACATCCATCTTGATTCTACCTGTCCCTCATCTGCACTCTTTCGCGACCTCTGTGATTCACTCTCCCTCGCTATCCTTCCCTCCGGCCCAACTCGCTCTGCTGGGCACACACTTGATGTCTTGATCTCATCCGGCCTCCACCTTTCTACCCTCCTTACCACTCCTCTCTCCTGGAGTGATCACTGCCTCCTCTCCTCTCCCCTTCTCCTCCCCCCCAAGCCAAGGCCACTCCTAGATTGCCACCCACCTTCTCAGATATCCGGCCCATGAAGCGCGTGTCAGTCGAGGCCTTCGCCGCAACCATCTCTCGCCCCTCTCCTCCACCCCAGGCTGACTCACACCCTGACACAGCCCTCTCTCTTCTCTACTCCTCTATTTCTGCTACTCGGGATACTCGTGCCCCCGTCAAGAGGATCCGTTTGAAGTCCAAAGCCAAGTGCAATTCTTGGTATGACTGACCTAGCTACACTTAAACGAAAGTGTAGGGCGGCGGAGAAGAAATGGAAGGCTTCTTGCTCATCCTCTGACAAACTGGTCTGCCGCCTGCTCCAAAGGCAATACCGACTCGCTGTCCACACTAAGAAGAGAGTCCACATACAAGCCTGCGTCTCTGCGGCAACTAACAATTCGGCCGAACTCTTTAAAATCTGCAAGGAGTTGGCCAACCCTACGGCAGCCTCCACCCCTCCTCTCGCCTCCCAGGTTCTTTGCCCTTGCCTCTCACTTTATCTCTAAAATCCAGGACATCCTGTACACCCTCTCCTCCGCTCCCCCTCTTCCTCGGCATGCCCTCAGCCCCCCCTCTATCTCCTCCTTTCCTCTTTTCTCCCCTGATGAGTCCGATCTATGAAAACCTCATCAAAACCGGTCCATCCCTGTTCTTCTAAAACCATTAAGGACCACATTGACATCTTGCTCCGGCCCTTGCCGATTTATGCGACCTCTCCTTTACCTCTGGCTCTTTCCCCTCCCCTCTTAAACACCCCCTTGTGCATTCTCTCCTCAAGAAATCCATGTTGATCCATCATGCCCGGCAAACTACCGCCCAATTTCCATTACTCCCTTTTTGGGTAAGCTCCTGGAAAAGCTGGCCATCATTCCGACTCTGTTGGCTCTCTCCATGACCACCAATCTGGCTTCAGAGCTGCCAGAAGCACAGAAACTGCTCCCCTGAACATCTGTGAAGACCTGCTCTCCAACCTCGATTCTAACATTCCCTCTGTCCTCATCCTGCTTGATCTCTCCTCTGCATTCGACATGGTCAACCATACCACCCTGCTCAATTGTCTCTGTGACAACATGGGTATCACTGATCAGGTTCTGGCCTGGCTGACCTCTTTTTTTCTTTCTGATGGACCCTTCCAGGTACAACTTGGGTCCTTCCCATCTTCTATCTCCCTCTCCACATGTGGTGTCCCCCAGGGGTCTAACCTCTCGCCCTGGCTTTTCAACCAATACCTGGCAACTCTCGCCTACTGCATCTCCTTTTTCTGCTCAACTTTCCAGTGCTATGCTGAAGACACCAAAATCATTTTCAGGCTTCCTTCAGCCTCCTCCTCTCCTTCCGTCATCTCTGATTGTCTAATCGCCATTCAAAATTGGTGTGCTGCCAACGATCTGTGTAAATGCCAACAAGACCAAGATCCTCCTTATTGGTACACCATCTCCATCCTTCCCTCTCACTTTCTGGCCATCCTCCCTTGGCCCTCCTCCAACCCCCACATGTGTGGCTAAAAACCTTGGGGTTATCTTTGACTCTACACTTTCCTTCTCTGCACACATCCGACGTCTCCAAAAAGTCAAACTTTTTATTGCACCTCCTTAGAGGTACTCTGCCCTTCCTCTCCTTCCCTCAAGAGCTCACCGTCTGCCAAGCCCTGGTTCTCTCCAGACTGGATTACTGTAACAGCCTCTTTCTAAATCTGCCTGTCTCCACTCTCCGCCCTTTACAATTAATCCAGAACAGGACTGCGAGACTTGTCCTTGGCCTCAAGCCCTGGGATCGTATCTCTCCAGCCCTGAAATCCCTTCATTGGCTCCCAGTGGATGCAAGGATTACATTTAAAACCCTCTGCATTGTCCACAAGGCTTTCCTGGGCCTGGGTCCAAAATACCTTCAACTATCCCTCTGTAAATAATTCCTCTCTCGAGCCCTTTGTTCCTCTACTTCTAACTCCCTCACGGTTAGTCGTTTTGCAAAGAAACGAGCTGGGGGTAGATCTCGGCCTTCGGCTCGTGCCTCCCTTTGGAACAGCCTCCCGGCCACCTTGAACCTTGTGGAAAACCATCTCTGTTTCTGGAAGCACCTCAAGACCTTCCTCTTTGCCTCTGCCTTTGCCCCCCTTCTCCCTATAATAAACTATAATGACTTGATTACTGAAGTACAGACAGCAAACAATCCCTGACGTCAGGAAAAAAAAACCTGAGAATCTCACTCCCCTCCGCCTGATGTATACAGGAAACGGAGAGAGGCAAAACCCCCCCGGGAAACCCTCTGGGGCAGAAAACCCTGTTCAGGACTCGAGAGGGAAGACTGCGTTGGATCCTGGATCTTAGGTCGCTGTTCCTGGAACCCTCTAGGTCGATGGGCAGACTCTCGTCTAATATGCTAAAAGATAAGGTAAGTAATGGATCAAGGATAGAATAAAATGTAGACAGGATAGAGTACAGAATAGTACCTGAAACATGTGCAACCGGGCTTTATCAGTAGCAGTAGCGGTTACAGGTGTGGTTTGGAAAGAACAGTAGCGGTAGCAGGAAAAGATTGGAATATTTCCCCTGGACTGAAGCGTGAATTCTATATGGGTAAGAAAGACAGTAAACACAAGCGCTTCTATTTTTCTGGTTTGGATTCCCTCTACCCTTGAAACCTACTTGGACTTGTATCTTGAGGCATCCGTAAATGCCCAGCGGAGCGGGCGTTTCCTTGAAGAGGTGCGTCTGAACTAAGAACAAAACTTAAGTCAGATTTGCGTTAGTGATCCGCTTTCGTAAAGTTAGATTGGAATGAAATAGATGTAAAGAATTCCTACCCCGACTGGAAGTTTCCAAAGGGAGAAAGGCAATGAAGTTCACCAGTAGCGATGATAGAGGATTTGCTACGGACCGTGCTGGACGTCGAACCCGGAAGTGCGCCGAGTGTGTGAGAAGCCGCGGGATGAGGATGCCTGAAAAAGGGGAAAGACAGTTTAGCAGAAAGGTAATAAGGATCAGAACAAGGTGTCTCCTAGCATACAAACTTACGAAGCGTCTTTGGTAAGAGTAGCGACGCATAAGAACCCAAGCTTCCGGGGTTGATGAGCAGTCACCTGACCGCCAGAAGGCAGAGCCTTCTCGAATGCTGAAACCATAGGCTAAATCCTTCTCGTGCAGCGCACCTCACCCGCCAACTTGGGAGGACACAGATGAGTGGGACCACTGGGAAAAAGGACACGGGCACTAGTATAACGAAGGCGTCCTCGACACCACCAAGACCAGAGGCTGTAGGGGGCTGTGACGCTCCTCTGTTGATCTGTTTATTCTCTTAGCATTGTGCACCTGGCCACCCTGTCATTCGGCCCAGGTACCTGCTCACCCTGCCACCCTCCTGCACTGCCTTCAGGCCACCCCATGCACCAGGGCTCTGAATCTGTACCCATACCGTCCCCCTCCCATTTTCTTCTGCACTTATCAGATATACCTTATCTGACTAACTTTCACCTGCCAATTGCTGGCTGCACTACCATGGTTTATCACCCTTATTTATTTTATTTAATATTTATTCTGTTTTTTTCCTCTGCTCTGCACTTTTCACACCCCCATCCCCTTCCATGCACTTCCTCCTTTTCCCTTTTCCATGCACTTGCGGTTTCTTAAATGTCACTGGGCCTAGTAAGATCGCTGTTTTCTTTTTTGTTTTCCCTTGTTCCCCTCCCTTTTTGCCTGGTCGCACTCTGAAACACTTGTGTACGATCGCAATATAACTAAAATATCATATCATGTCCCGCTTATTGGGTCAGGCAAAGTCAGGCACCTGACTCCTAAGTGCATACATCTGATGCTAATTAGGTCTCTTCTCACGATAAAAGGCAGAACATAGACGCACTCAGCGCAAGGTGAAACACGAGTAAGAGCTGAACTTCCAGGGCAAAAGCAAACCTGCTGGAGCAGCGCAGTGGACCAAGGGACGAGAGCCACGGGTGGAGAACCCCAGGAGTGACCTGCAGAAGGTAGTTGCCTCCAAAAGGCAGCGAAAGATACGTGGAGAAGACCAAATCCCAAACAAGAAGGCAGCGTTGTATTTCAAGGATGCCAGCGACCCTCGTGGGTGAACGGCAGAGTTTGGGAGGCAAGGCCGTACCTGTGGTGCAAACCTTGACTCGTAAACTCGAAGACAGTAAAGACAAGAAAGGAACGCACGCAGCCGGTGAGTTGGCATGCGACATGAGAGACCGGTGTGTGCTAAAGAATGATTGAAGTGGCAACATTATATCGCACAATTACATGTGGGTGAGACACGAAGAGAGGCAGACCTGCGAATTAACTTTGAAGTAACGATGGCTGTAAAGTCAGCGATACTGAGTAACGGAGTGGTCTGGCGAAAGAAAGTAGCCCACTCGAAAGTTTCAGTGAAAGTTGAAAAGTTTGTAGCGATAAAGTGAATAAACTGGAAAAGCGAGGTGATCAAAATTAACCCAGAGAGAAGGGGAAAGTGAAAAGGTGAACATTGAACTTTTATGCATAAAACAGTGAAATACCCAGACCAGGAAGCACTTGGTCAAATGACAAAAGACTGTGAGTTGAAAGCTGGAAAGTCGAAGTGGTCCTGCAGAGGTCTGTAGAAAAAGCTATGCACATTCAAAAGTCTTCAACATCAGAAAACGGTCCTAGCCCGAATGAGGGAGAACCGGCAGTTTAATAAGTTAGGGGAAGGGAACCCCTAAAGGAGGTGAATTAAGCTTGGGGAAGGGAACCCTTGCAAGTGTTTTGTTTTGCTGTGAAAGGTCTAGGCCCGACAGAGGGGGACCGACGTGAATTTTATGGTGAACTGTGTTTTGGAATTTGGAAAGTGAAACTTTAACGTGGAAGGACAGGCGGGCCTCGATCCACGTTTTGAACTGCCTTTGTGTTAACAATCTGAGCCAGAGTGTGGCATTGTGCCTACAGAGACCGCCTTACACCGTGCTGTCCAAAGTGGGGAGGAGAGTTGACTCCGCCACATTTATTCTTTATATTTGAATACTGTCTTTCCTTTGCATACATATTCTTCCTTTCACACTTTTTGTACAAGATATAGGGCGGGCATTAGGTTTTGTTATTATAGGACATTTTGATTTGGCTGACTCAACTGGGACTGTTTTACTTATTTGATGGTTGAGACTATTCCCATCCTAGCAATAGGGCAAAGTAGGAGTTTCTCGAACCCCATTGAAACATCAATAAAGGTTTTACAAATAGTACCTTTTGTGTCAGTGTCATACTTGTGATACCGTGCCTCCCTTACAGTAGCTACAGCTTGAATTTGTCAGGAAAGTTGCATTCTTATGGCAGCAGTGTTGTGCAAAGTGTCATTCGAGTTGTATGGGAAAGCGGATGTGTTAGGGAGTGTGTCCACGCCTTTGGCTAATTCCAAAAGCACAGAGTGCTAGTGCAAAAATGCATTTGTTATAATCAAGTAAACGCCTACAATTGGTACATTGGGCACAATTCTAAAAACATCTGGGTTGATAAATGATGCTCTGTGCATTCCGCATGCATCCAGCTATCATTAGGTGGCTACATTCAAGACCCTACTTAACTGTAAAGTCATAATTCTGCCAACACCTGTATTCCATGAGGTGGAACACATTGTACAATAGCCTGGAACTCATGACTTGGTCACCCTCATGGACTCAACTAGATGCAGCACCATGGTCAAATGCGCAGCCTCCCTAAGTGCTATACCTAGGCAGATGCTCCATTTAAGTGGAGAACACTGGCCCCTCTCAGTATCAATCTAATTGTAATATACAGCCATCCCTCAGTGTTCATCTAAGTGCGATACGCTGACCACTCTCAAGTCCGTCCAACTGCAATACAATACCCCCGTCAGACCGTTCATGTCAGTTGTCCCTGAATTTCTAATGTACAGTTTGACATCCTTAAGGTTAGGGGTAGCCACCATGCATTTTAAAGTTGCCTATTGAAGTCCTTTTATGAAAGACTTATTAATGATATAAGTAAGCCTGGGGCTTCAACGATTGATTATGTATTCTGGACTTTAACTGGCCCTTATTAAGGGAATTTTATGTTGTGAAAAATATTATTAGTGATCATCATCTGACACTTGAAACGAAGTGGCAGGTTGACACTAGAGTGGCCAACTTTTAGCCGCATATTTCAATGGCAGCTCTTGGACCTTGATGCAGGGATATACAGTGATGTTAACAAATCCACAATAACTAATGACTTTAATAACGAACCCTGAATAACATGAAAATATTGAATTATTTAATAAAAGTATATATACGGGTGGGGTAAGGGATTAAGACAGGTGGGCAGGGGTTTTGGGTGGGGTAGTAACGCTAGGAAACAGTGGGAAATTTGGGGGACACCCAACCCCCAAATTGAAAAACAAAAAAATCAATATTTTTAATTTGTTAAAGTTTTCGTTATTTTTGGATCCGTCAACATCACATGGAACCGATGCAGGAGACTAAAATGGGAAAGTTCCAGCGATGTATCTGTGTTCGGACATGTTATCCAACCAAATATTATGCATTTTTTTGCAATCTTTGACGAGGTACCTAATTCTGAATCGATTGTTTCATTTCACGATCAACTCATAGCAGCAATATCCAATGCCTGTTTATGTATGGTTGTCTTCTTTTATCCCCAATATAAAAAAGAGCTGGTATAATGAAGATTGGCTGGCTCCACCCGCCCAGGTGCTAATCAGGTGGCTAGGAACGCAAGCTTGAACCACTGGTATAAACCTGCTTTCTAAACCGCCAAACGGCTGGCTCCACAGCCGCCGTATCCACCTCCCCGTGCCCCCTTTTTTTATTTTTAATCCCCCTGACCCCAACTTAGCTTTTCGCGACTGTGGTGGCACTCGCAGCCGTACCTGCCTCTCATCGCAGAACTGCCACCATGGAAAGGGAAGAGGGGCTCCGTACAGGCCCCCGCCTTCCCTTTCCATGGCGGCCATGTTGGTAAAGGATTTTCCTTTGTACAACGGGACGCCACTTTTGTCCCATTGTAGGAAGGAAAATCCCTTATTTTGTTTTAGCACCCTGGGTTGCTACTTTGGTAACCTGGGGTGTTAATGGCCTTAACACCCGATCCGGCCTGCTGGATGGGGCGTTAACACCACACTGTAAACTGGCCAAATTCAAGCTACTATCCGCTGTGAAAAATATTTATTTTAATGGAAATTGGGTGCCTATAAAACTAGCTCTTTCTACTCACAAAAATAACTTGATAATTTTGCCTGGTGAGATCTCATTGAGGCTGCGAGTCAGAGTGACTCAAGAACATTTCGGGCTGTAGTCCATCAAGGGCCAATGTACCAACAGGGCCTTAAGGGCACACATGGCCATAGAGGATCAGTGGTGGGTAACCCATTTGTCCTCCCTAAACGAAGCTAATAAGGTAGGTGACGGTCACCCCCAGTAGCCCTTGTCTCTAGTCAAATTCAAGCCTACAATTTGGCAGTTAATTAGTGTCATCACCTACCAAGAGGTATTATTAGCGTTTGATAAACCTTAGGGCGCTGTTCAGGCCCTGACGGTATCCCAGCTGACATTTTTAAAATATTGAACGACATCTGGGCACCTGCACTTACCATTTGCTCAAAAAAGGTTTGAGAGATAACCCAGCCTCTTGCAGGCCTATCTCGCCACTCAACGACTATTTCAGGATATTTGGGTGCATCATCTTGGCCAATTAGGACCATGGGTTTTGGATCAAAATATCTTAAGCAATATTTAACTGTTTCCACAGTGGCCTATGGACCCAAGAACAAGTCCTCAACCTACACCTTATTATGGCCCACTTGCGTTATGTGAAGGAGGACCCTATCTACGTTGCTTTCATGGACCTGAGCAGTGCTTTTGATAAGGCCAACAGAGTTAAACTCTGGCAATTGCTCAGGTCCATGAAATCCCTGGAAAGCATAGATTCAGGTGATGACTGAGAAAACCAGAGACCATGGGAAATGTATGCCCTTTTCCCGCTCTTAACTGCCGCGTTCGTTAGGGATGCGTACTGTCACCTCTTATTTTCCTTCTACATCAGTCGGCTTCACAATGACCATCTCGGCTGTCAGTTGTTTCCAGCTTTAATGTATGCTGATAACGCCATTCTTATGGCTCATACCCCAGATGCTCTACAACTTTTGATAGAGAGGTACACATTGTTCACGAACTCTGTACATCTCCAGGTAAATGCCAATAGGTCAACTAGTATGGCCTGCCAGCATGGAAAACTTGTTTAATACTGCCAACTGTATACATTAATGATAGTCCAACTCTGTCACCTACAGATTTGTACTATCTGAGTGATATTTACTTCCAACTTTATTGGCAAGGCTTGCATTTTCAGACTGGTGGAGAAAATGCAACACGCTGTGTGAGGCGTGTTCAGATTCATGAAACCAATCAGTATCAATGGCCCTAAAAGTTTATAAAGCAAAGCCATTTGCAATTGCAAAATATGGTTTATCCATTTGGGACTTTTCGAAAGTAGTGATCTTGCAAACGGCTTCATAAAGAGAATTTTGTGCCTACCCTAGTCCATCACAAATTTTGTTGCACATGAGGAACTCTGTATAAGTCACCTGGAAGACAGTCTCGCCAGTGCACCCATTATTCTTTTTGGTTGCGGCTATGCAATATCCCTAGGGCAGCCTTAACACATTTTACTATCCATGTTTGACTTGATTAACCTAGTTCAAATGATATCCCATGGTTTTAACACATTAAGCTGTTGCTTTTAAAGTGAAGCGCTCAAAGCCTTTTAATCTATATGACCCCAGTATAAAAGCCAGTCTTTTTACATTTTTTAGGGGTCCGAGAAGATCGCCAATTGATAATCTCTCTCGCCACAATCATTTTACTCTCCCGTTGCATGGTTTACAACCTTACTTATTAAGATCTTGTCAAAAGACAGATGCCTCATTACAAGGGCAAGATTTAACATATTACCTTTAAGGGCGATGACTGGATCATGGACTAACTCGAATGGTCTGACTAGCTGCGATCTATGTGGGGCTTCGTGGAAGATTTGCTGCACTTTCTTTTATGCTGGCTGGCATATTCTGTCGTTAAACGGAGACCACTGGTTCCAATATTGATTAATTCAGGCATTCGCCACTGTTGCATTGTCTTACTATAGTTACTAAAAGTTGCGACTCCTTGTGTAGGCTAGGCGCTAGTGTTATATTTGAGACAGGCCCTACTTATGAGGGAGAGCATTTCTACGCCTCCCTCTGAGTCAGCCTATGTGCAGGGCTCTCTGTCTCCTGTGTCCTGATAGTTTAATATCTGCGCTCACAATTGTTCTGTAAAGTATTGTCAGTGCCCGGTCGCATGTAGATTGAATATACTTCTTGTTTTTTAACTACATTGGTTTTAATATCCTATTTCTATACAGCACAGTATGATTTTATGTAAACTGAAATGGAATGGTTTTTAGGCCAATTTATGTATGCGCCATTTTGTATTTTGAACTTTATACTTTCCTGGGTTCTTTCTGATCCGAATAAAGTAGGATATAGCTAAGAATGTTTCAACCAGTCTGAGTGATCTCTGCAGGACACAGATTTCAAGGGGAAGATGGTGCTCATTGTTTTTAATTGCACATGCCAGGAGTAGTTAGTGTCAACAGTGAGGCAGTGGTATAGAATTGCATCACTGTGGCAGCAAGCCCTCTATAAGGAGCAGTTGTGGTGTCTATCTCAGATACCTGATAGAAGTCCATACATAATAGAAGCATGTTGCTTTTTGAGTGTTATGGCAGTCGCTTTATCAGTGAGGTAGACTGAACGGTCATGATATTGGACATGCAATCTAACATATATGTTGAGGTCTGTGAAGAAGGATTATGTTCCTTTACTGAATAATGCAAATCGCGTGATGGTGTACGTTGACCTTTTCTACCCACAAGATAGGTGTTAGGAAAGAGGTTTATTCTGCTACTCTCCCTCCATAGACATCAATGGGACACTATACCTCTTGCTATCGTTTCAAACCTTTTCTGACTTTTGGAGATGGGTGAAGCCTTTTTGCTCTAGTTATCTTGCGAAGCTCACTTGTTTTGGTGGTACTGATCAGTCCTTATGTCTATCGGTGCAGGAGAACTCTGTTATCCATGGTGAAGTTTTGAGTTTATTTCTCCTGCACACATAACGTTATGTGAAGTGCAATAGGGACACTGTGTCCCTGTAACTTTGTTTTTTGTAAATGTGTGGTTCCTTGCATGATGTGTCCTGGATGCGTGGTGGCAGAGGATACTTGTAGCATTTTCTTTTTTTATAGTCTTCTGCATTTTTGCATTTTGCTGCTTCACGCTATTTAGAGTACTAAAATGGCTGTGCCACAAGATTCACAAGGTTTTGCCTGTCCTTTGACCACCTTGTAGTTTGACCTTCTTCCTGCCTAGGAGTGCTATGATTTTCCATGTATGGTAAGGCCCTTTCTGGGAAAGGCCCCAGCTTTCACGAGAAAAGTGGCGATCTGTGTGAGGCCGGATGTGGGGGCTGGGTCCTGGGTGTGTCTGTTGCTGGGCAGATGAAGTGGCCAGAGGCTGTCCTCGATTGGATAACCCCTGCCAGATTGAATGCTGCAGATCTTTGCCATTGGTGGATTGGGGGCAACTTCAGCTCAGATCCTGGATAAAAGAGGACGCTCCTGCAACCCTTTGTCAGATCATCGTTGAAACCAAAATCACTACAAAGGAGAACAGCCCGCTGAAGAGCCAGAACTCACTGTTGGAATATCTCCAGCAGCCCTTTCTTCTCTTTCCCGGGGCAAAGCCCTCCTTCTCATTAGTTCTCCTGAAGACCTTTGTCAATACCCTGACCCTTGGACTTTTGGGAACAACCAGTCCTGGCGGTGCTCGAAGATCCAGCAACTGGAAGTGCTCAGAATCGCCCCGAATTATCCTGTGGGATAGCCAAGCATCCTCATGGACTACTTTGCTGAAATGGTCGCTGTTGAGCCTTGGGGCTCCGCAGATCCTCAGTTCCCTGATGTTAAGGCACTCCAGCATGAAGAGGGGCTTTGCAGGACCTTTTTCTATGTGCTTGTCGCAAGTGCCACCTTTCACCGTTTTCTTCAAATGGTCAATGCCACTCGCCGCCTGCATTGCCTCCTAGGAGTTATGAGGGGTCAGAAATGTGAGGCGGACAACTTTGTGAAGGTTTTTCAAAAGATGTCATTTTATTAAACTTAAAAGGGTTTGATAAACCCCTCACTATTCCTAACCTAACAAGGTTTTAGCTACCTATAAAATAAGCTAAAGGAAACACACTCTAACAAAAGGATTCTGCCCCTCAAACTTGTACATGCAGTGAACTCAACAAGGTAATGCATAGCAGCTTAAACATGACAAAATGAACAGTTGCCTGCAAAACCTGGTAATTGTTCTTCTCCAGCATGGGGTCTGGCATGGATTCACATGCTCATAAATATTCCCCGTCGTCAGGCTGGGAATCCTCTGTAAAAGAAAAAATAGTTTCACTTTAACTCTAAAACTGTATTTTTTCCTCTAAACCAATCACTGTCCTCTGGATCATACTACCACATCCAATGGCGGTCCTGTCCCTAAGCCCCGCCTCTGGCAGCCATCATCAGACTATTACTGCACGCTTCAGTGATGGGGAGTCCTCTAGTTGCTCTCCGAGATATTTATACATTTCTTTTCATGTTTTTACACAGAAAAGTTTGATTTTTGTTTCCACCAGAGCCTGTGTGCTCTTTCCTCATCGGATGTCAACAGGGATCCATTGTCTGTGAAGTTGTGCGCCCCTCAAGGGTGAAGATTCGTATAAGTTTCTGGACGGCCGTCTTCGGCCTACTTCGCGCCCTCTGACCATGACAGAGGAGAAAAAGGAGGGAAGGACGCTCTTCAAGCCCTGCACTAAATGCAGAGTAAAAGCATCTTCGTAGAGGAAAAGCATCTACAATGTCTTTACTGCCTGCACCCGGACCACAAGGAGGTAGAGTGTGAGGCTTCTCGGAGAAGACAATGAAGGACAGGCATAACAGGCTGGCAGGATGGCTCAATTTGAAAAAGGCTCCTGCCCCATGCTCCGAGCAGGGTCATGCCTCACCCAGGACCGGCTGGTCTGAGGAGCGGTCTCCCTCTGGGAAGTCCTTTGAGGTCACCCCATCCGTGGGGGTCCAAGATAAGCCCAAGAACTGCAAGTCCTATTCCACGGGGTTCGCCGCTGATGCGGGTCTCAGGCTTTATAGGCCACAATCAATATCGCCTTCAGCCTCCGTAGCCAGCCTGCCATCAAGCTCCTCCTCAAAGAGGAAGTCGTCCACCCTGGCCAAGTTACAGGAGAAATCAGATAAGCCTAGGCCAGAGGAAGAGAAGGCCGCACTGCCCAAACAGGCTCAACCAGCACAGCCAAAGTCCTCGCCGACCACTTCGTCGACACCTACTGTGACGACCACGGCAGCGGTAGATGCTGATCCTACGAGGGCGGCTCCTATGGCCCAAAGGCTATCCCTGCCTCCGAGGCTGAGCAGACTGCAGGCACCCCTTTGAGGGGATTGGGGGGGGGGCGGGGAGAGGGGGTTCGGTAGCACCGGCCCAGATCCTGGTTCAAAACGCTCAGGGAGGTAAGGGGGTGGGGGGGCGAGAGGAGGCCCCAAAACAGCCCTCCAGGGTTTACTTTTCACCGATCGACATCTCATCCACAGACAACGATGACCAAGAGTCTGTCCATACGGTCCACGAGGATGACGACAGTGGTGCAGGGCCTAGCGATCCATTGTTCCCTTCGCAACTGGTGATGGAAATCCAGCAAGATTACCCCCAGCACTGACACTGGTAGTGCTGCAGGCCGCTGACCAGGCTCCACGGAAGAAGAGAAAGCGTCATCCGATGCCTCCACATCAGCCTCCTCCACCACGCAGGGCCCTACTCCACCAGCGGGCCTGGACACGGACACTGATACGGACACGGCCGCGACGGCCATTGGAACCGACGAAGATGAGGACTTTGTCACTGCAGACAATGAATCGCTCCACCTGGACGCCCCTCCTAGAGTCTCTCCACCAGATGAGGTGGGATAATTCCGCTCTGATTTCCAGGGCCTCTGAGCTGTTCAGCTGGTACCCCAGGAAAGAGGGCTTCTTGTATCAGCGACGAGAGTTCAAGAGAAAGACTACCATGGTGATGCCCATTCTGGACGACATTTTGGAGGCAGGCCTGGCCCTCGTGAAGAACACATGCACAGCTCCAACTAAGCGAGACCGGTCAGAGAAGAAATATCTGGTGCCGGACTCCGCTCCCAAGTGCTTGAGGTCGCAACCATGGCCGGACTTGATAGTGTCGGCTGCCACAAGGAAACGCTCGACTAATCCGTCTTCATAGTTATCAGTCCCCCCCGGACAGCGGGGGAAAGAATATGGACGCCATGGGAAAGAGACTGATTTACACGGCAACATCCAAGATCAAGGTGGCTAGTGCTCTGGAATCTTTGCCAAATATGACTGGGAGATTTGGTACAGGCTGTTCCTGATCCTGTTCCTGATCCTAGAATTCCTCCCCAACGGTGGCGTTGGAGCATGCCATTACTGGACAGGTTTCTGGCAGTTGGGAAACAGATTTTACCTTCGTTGGCAGGGATGGATGAAGGCCACGAACATTCGACAGGACGTTCAGGCAAAGGTGCTGGACATGCCCTTCGACTGAGAAAATCTGTTCGGGAAGGCGGTCGACGAATCCCTTCAAACCATAAAGACGGATACGGAGACTGCATGTTCCCTTGGCACTCTTTAACACCATCGCTTGTCTTCTTTTCACTTCTCCATGGGTAAATCGAGCAGATGAGCCAAGGGATTCTCCTCATCATACAGAGAGCCTCCCCTATCCTCCATGCAGGAAGCCTTCAGAGGTCTCTCCCAGGCTTACGGTAGCAGAGGTCAGCATTGACCTTCACCCCCAGGGGAGGGCGCCTGTGCCAGAAACAGGCCTGAACCGGCCAAGATGTCGGGCCCCACCCGTGAACCCTGGAGGGAGGCCGGCTGACGCGGTTCGTCAGCGAGTGGAGAAAGATCACCACCGACAGATGAGTGCTGGATGCTCTTGTCCAGGGACAAACCTTCGAGTTCCTAAGTATGTGCCCTCGTATCCCACCGGTTTCTCAGGAGCTCCACATCCCTCAGCTCCTGGAAGAAGTGCAAGCCATGTTACGGAAAGGGGTGATGGAGCTCATTCCACAATGACTCCGGGGCTCCGCAGTCTATTCCAGATACTTTCTGGTAAGAAAGAAGACGGGGGCTTGGGGGGGGTCGGAGACCTGCGCAGTCTGAACAAGTACCTGAAGTCACAGAAATTCAGGATGGTGACTTTGCAGCACATGCTCGGCCAACTGGAGGAAGTGGACTTCTTGACATCATTGGACCTGGAGGATGCGTACTTCCAGGTCCTCATCCACAGGAAACCTTGACATTTCCTACGGTTTGTGGTGCAAGGCCTGCACTACCAGTTCAAGGCCCTACCATTCGGCTTAAAATCAGCCCCAAGAGTGTTTACAAATGCTTGACCCCAGTAGCGCCCCATCTGCGTCTGCAAGGGATACACGTAAACCCATACCTGGACAATTGATACCGCCGTACAAGGAGGTGGTCACCACGGACACCTCTCTGGAAGGTTGGGGGCTCACATCGGACTTCTATTCGTCAGAGGAGGTCTGTGGCTTCCGTAGGAGAAGGATATGCACATCAACGTCCATGAGCAACAGGCGTGTTCTGGGCCCTCAAGTCTTTTCTGCCGTCTTGACGGGCAAGGTGGTGAGGATTTCCATGGACAACAACACCACCATCATGTTCTACATCAGAAAGCACAAGGGTCTCCTTTGCCAGCACTCTGCAGGGAAGCCCAAGACTTGTGGCACTGGGCCATCAGCCAGGGGATGTTCCTCATCCCTCTCCACCTAGCAGGCGTCAAGACACCATCGCAGACTCCCTCATCAGGGAACTGCGCTCCTGCCACAAGTGGGAACTTAGTCAGGATCAGGTGGCCCGCCTGTTCTTCAAATGGGGCCGACCCCCGATCAATCTCTTTGCCACAGCGGCGAACTCCAAATGCCAGTCGTTTGCCAGCATAGTCCACATACCGAGGAGCTTTGGGGACGCGTTCTCCTTCCCGTGGGAAGGTCTGTTACTGTACGCCTTTCCTCCATTTCCTCTCCTGCTACATGTCATCAACACACTCAGACAGTGTCGCTGCAAGATGATACTCTTCGCGCCGGCGTGACCAAGGCAGATTTGATATCCGGACCTGCTCAGCCTTTCAGCGTCACCTACAGTCAAGTTGCCGGTACTTACGGATCTGCTTGTCAGAGAGGGAGGTGCAATCCTTCATCACGAGCCAGGATCGATGAACCTGAAAGCATTGCTCCTGCAGCCCTAGAGTTTGGAGGCTGTGAGTTTCCAGCAGAATGCAGGGAAGTCCTCGTCAAAGCCAGGACGTCATTGATTCTAAAGTGCTACGGCCATAAATTGAAGCGTTTTGCTATGTGGTGCCGGTCACAGAAGATTGACCCTCCGAGGGTCGTGGCTCCACAGATCCTTCTCTACTTGCTGTCCTTGGCGAAAGCTGGACTTGCTCACGCATACATCAAGGTATACCTGGCGGCCATTTTAGGCTACAGCAGATCCCCTGTAAGAACCTCACTGTGGTCCCACAGACTCGTCAATTAGTTTCTCATGGGGCTTTTGCATTCTTTCCCGGCAGTGAAGGCTTGTGCCCCAGCATGGGAACTCAACGTGGTTCTGACAAGGCTCATGGGGCACCCTTTGAACCTGTGTATCAAGCCCCAACTTACTCTCGTGGAAATCGGCTTTCCTCATGGCCATCACCTCTGCCAGACGTGTGGGTGAGATCCAGGCCCTGTCCTGCAAGCAGCCGTATCTGAATTTCCACAAATCGAGGGTGGTGCTGCGGGCGCACCCCTCATTCATGCCGAAGGTACCATCGGAATTCCACCTCAACGAGCCTTTGGTGTTATCTGTTTTCTTCCTGAAACCTTCGTCTCCGGCGCAGAGGACCTTACATTCGCTGGATGTTTTTCGTACCTTGAAGTTTTACGTGGCATGCACAAAGATTTTTCGGAAGACTTCGCAATTGTTTGTTAACTTTGGACCTGTGACTAAAGGCCTTGTCCAAGGCTTCCATCTCAAGATGGCTCTCTAGCTGCATCATGCACTGTCATCGGCTGGCTAACGGGCCTCTGCCGGTCTGCCCGAGAGTTCACTCGACCAGAGCGATCGCTGCGACAACGACGTTCCTTTCTGGTGTGCCCTGAGTTGAGTATGTTCCTGGGGTAAGTGTTTACTTCTGTTGAGCCATGCCACCTCCTGTGGTTGTGTAATGTGTACTGATGTGTATTCGTTATTCTGGAGAAGGAACAAGCTACTTCCTGTAACTATTGTTCTCCAGCATGGGTTTGGCATGGATTCAAATGCAAACCCTCCCTCCGGCCCCTCTAAGGCTCTTCTTGGTCATACTGCCACTTTACGTGCTTACCAAATCTGAAAATGGCTGCCAGAGGTGGGGCTTAGGGAGAGGACTGTCATTGGATGGGTGCAGTATGACCCAGAGGACAGTGATTGGTTTAGAGGAGAAATGCAGTTTTCAAGGGAAAGTGAAACTGTTTTTTCTTTTACTGAGGATTCCCAGCCTGACGACGGGGAATATTCATGAGCATGTGAATCCATGCCAGACCCATGCTGAGAATGATAGTTACAGTAATTAACTTGTTCCTTCCTTGTAATCTGGGTCAATTCCTCTTCCCCAGATTCAATCAGGTTTTCAATCAACAGTTCAAAGGAATAAGGAAAGCTAGTTTCATATCAAAGTTCAAATAAAGTTCCTCTTCCACCAGTAAGTCTTTCCTTTGGGATTAACCAACAGTTCAAAATGTTCAGCAAGTCTTTTGCCTCTCCACTGGTGGTACAGAGTTCCACACAACTATTTTTTAGCAACAAAGCAAATGTACTTCCACAGTGCATCATTGTCAACAAAATTACTTCTGCAACAGTTCACAATGCACTCATCAGCAAAGTGGATGGGTCATGGAAATTCCACAACACTTAAACATGTGTTTTGTTAGTCTTGCCACTTCTTCTTTAAGACTTGTAATAATACCATAGTACTGTAATGATTTCTGCCTGGTACACTCACCTGCCAGGCCTATGATATGATATGATATCACTTGCCTCTAGGCCGCTGCACTATGTTCAGCATTACTGCACTTTCAGCTTATGCTCCATGAGTGGGGCAACCTCTGCACCCAGGGTCCTCCTAGACCTAAATGTAGGACTAGTACTTTTCGTCCTCTGCCCCCTTTGCCCCCACACTCCCTCCTCGCCCCCTCCCTAGCTTGGTCGCAACCGTAACACTTCATGCACTTGTGAGAAATGCCGTCCGGCCTAGTATGCTAGTTTTTTTGCTTCCTATTAGATCATTCACAAACTTCAAGACCTAAGAATGATTACTTTATGCCCTTGTTCCCTTCCCGCCTTGAAGCACTCCACCTGTGTATAAGCGCTTTATAAACAAACAATTAATTACATTACATATGAAATGATAAGTCATTTATAACGCGCCTGTAGACACTTGTTTCTGGGTGCGAGAAGACAAGCGGGGGGGGCAGAAGGAGGAGAAAACGACGATCTTACAAGGTGTTGTGTCATTCAGATCGTGCAAGTGCAGGGAGAAGTGCCGGGGGTGGAAGGGGAGTGCAGGTAACTCAGTAAGTGCTGCCGGAGGATAGCTCATAAGTGCAGGGAGACGAGGGACTGTAGGATTGCAGATACAGACGCTTAAATGCTGGGGGAACCCAGAGGCAGTGCAAACGGCAACTGGACATGCAGGAGCCTGGCCCGAGTTTCAGTGGGTGGCCAGGTAACCAGTGTGCGGAGCAGTCTGGGACCTCACCAAGGGAGAGGAAGAGAGACGGCGGAAGCGAAAAGCAAGGTCTTGCGTTGCTTCAGGAACCACAGGTGGTTCTGCTAAAGTTTGAGATGGGCAGGGAGGCTGTTCCAGAGGGAGGCCCAGCCGAGGAAAGAGATCTACCCCTCACACTCTGCTTGGAGAAGCGTCTGACCCTCAGAGTTGGAGGTGGATGAGTGGAGGGCTTGAGAAGCAAGATGTTTAGGAAGAGAAAGTTGGAGGTAATGCGGTCCCAGGCCCCAGAAAGGCTTGTGGACGATGCAAAAGGTCTTGAAGTTGATCCTTGCAGCCACATGGAGCCAGAGGAGAGATTTCAGAGCTGGAGCGATGCAATCCCTGGGTTTGAGGTCAAGGACAAGTCTTGCAGTCCTGTTCTGGATAAGTTGTAAAGGTCGAAGAGTAGAGACAGGCAGATTCGGAAAGAGGCTGTTGCAATAGTCCAGCCTAGAGAGAGGCAGGGCTATGGAGACAGAAAGTTTCTCGGGGAAAATGAGAACAGGCAGAATACCTCTGAGGAAGGTGCAGCTGATAGTGTGACTTCTTAGGGACGTCAGATATGTGAGGAGAGAAGGAGAGGGTGGAGTCGAAGATGACACCAAGATTCTTAGCCTCACAGGTAAGAGTAAGAAGAGTGCCAAGGGTGGGCGGCCAGAGAGAGGGAGGAAAGGAGTGAGTAGGTGTACTGATGAGGAGGATCTCAGTGTCACTGGCATTAATGCTGAGATCACTGGTGGCACACCATTGAATGAAATGCTGCCAGACAGTCTGGTATGAGAGAAGGAGCAGAGGTGGCTGAGGGGAGCCTGAAGGAGAGCTGGCTGTCATCAGCATAACAATGAAAGTTAAAGCAGAATGTATGCTACAAGGTCCCTTATCCTGGTGTACTCCCGTGCCATGTCAATATGAAACTACTACTATAAGTACTTCTGTGGAATAGTTCTGCTTTTTATACAACGTATAAAGTCTTTGACTTTTCCACAACCTCTGTGTTGACTACTTCTTCAGGGAAAGCATGAGATGTATTGATGCTGTTATTTTCCACATTTTTAATTGCCACATGCAATGCAGTTTATGCTCTTCTCCTTCTGAACACCTTCTGTCAGAAAGGCACCCCTCCTGCCACCCGTGTTCTCTCACTCCGGTTTTGACCAAATGCTGATATTGGGTTTCTCCCACCTTCCCACCTTTGCTCTTGCTGTTTGGCTTAGGCAATGCTTATTCAGTTCAGTTCTTTCTATTAACTCCTTTTCCCTTTTACAATAAGGTCCATACAGTGTCGGTTGCTTAACTGCCTCCTTTTGAGTTTGGCAATATTGGTTCTCCGATTAGTAATCCTCTTTTGGCTTTGGCAATAGTTGTTTGCTTTGGTTTTTAGAAATAGTGCGCTCGAGGGGTGTTGGCAATTATTCTGACCTTTAAATTGGATTTGGGTTGGAAGCCTGTGGCTGAACTGTTCGAGGGAGAAAAGAACGAAAGTTATGTTTCCGAAAAAAAGCATTCGGTCTTCTCTCTCTCCCCTGAACATTTGAGACTTTGCACTTGCCGCCACTCCACCCCCCCACTTACCTTGTGGCGACACACTTCCCTGTGTGCCGCCGTCTCGCTGTGTCCCTGCAACGCCTGTTCCCTTTCGTTTCCGTGAGCGGGAACCGGGGCTGCAGGGCCCTTTCCTTTTGTTCTTTTTTTTTTTATATACTTTTTAAAGGAACGGCTGCAGGGGACACCCCGCAACCCCCACTCACAGTATAGTGAGCAAGGGTGCGGGGGACATCCCGCAGCCCTTGCCACTGAATCAGGGATTTGGTCAAACTTTTTGGCCGTTCGCAATTTTCCAACGGCCGAAATTCGGCAAAATCTCCTATTCAGGGTTTTAAATACGGTCTTTTTGAGTGATTCGCTTTAAATTCACAATGATTCTGCCACTGTCTCCCCTATGTATCAGCATGATATTCAGAATAAATATCTTTCAGCTTTTCACCAGTTCGATACACATAGTATTTACTTTTCTGCCACTTTGATTCTTTATCATTAGTTCGGTATTCAAAATGACTGCGTTTGGCTAGCGGGTGGTTGCAGAGCGCTGCGGGGGCACACTATTCAAGTGCACTCACCGGGTTTGACTTGCGCGTCTGCTCACTCTGCTGCAGTTGGGTTCTCTGCTACTGGCAAACTGGAAAACTGTTTCACTCGGTTTTCTTCGTTCTGCACCTTTCCAATTTGGAGCGTTTCTCGCTCCACAGGCTTTCAGGTGCTCGCCTGTCACCCGAGCCTGTCTTGCTTTGGGGAAATTGTTCCCACTTCCCGCTGCGTGACCACTGCAGACAGAATCCCTGAAGGAAGAGACCCTCACAGAACCGGCAATTGTATGCAAAAGTCAGCGGTTCTGGTGTCTATGCTTTCCTTCAGCTGTAATCTTGATGTGGAGTCACGGCAAGCACTCCACCTTCCACTACTGCTGCTACTCTCTATGGCCTGTACCTGAGGGGGCGTCTCAATGTTCAATTCACTCCTTTTCACAGTTTCAACTTTACAGTAAGCCATTAGGATAGTAGGATCTCCGGGAAAATTAGTAAAGGGGGAGAAAGCGTGAACGTCGATCATAGAGCGGGTCATAGAGCGGAGAGCGGAGAGCAGAAGGGCTGAAGGGGCGGTGGGTCCCGTCGGCTCCTCTCCGGCTCCAGCGCCAGCTTCGGCTTCGGAAGGCGTGGAAGTCTCCCGTGCCGCATTGTCTTTGAGCTCGGGAGGGAAACGGATTAACGCGGTTTAATGCCCGCGGTTTAATGCCCGCGTGGCGACGGGCTGAGGTGAATCCCCCCAGGAAACTACGGCAGAACTCGCAGGCAAGTCATCATTCCGTGTAACATTAACTCCACTTAAAGAACAGTAAGCAGTAAGCAGCAAGCACTGTGTATTTGCGGTTGTAACCATACAATTCAGCCTTGACTTGATTTTTAGTTTCACCACAGTCCCCCAGTCCCCCCCGAACTGTAAAACACATGGAAGCAGATAGTCGCCGTCTTCGCAGCGCGAAGAAACAGGCGGGGCAATTGTGCTTGAAGTGATAAGAAATTCAAAGGGTTTGCTGCTACCCATTAAAAGTCACTCCATGACTAATGTACAAATAGACAACAATCACAATAGTCACAACCTTATTAAAGAAAACGAAAATGCAAATGCATGCAGAATTTCGAATACAACAACCTTACCTGACGTTATAGAAGAGGATGTGCCGAAAGTGCCGGAACCTGTAAAAAAAACACACAATAGGGAAGACCACACGCAAAGCGCCGCATCACCGGGCACAGGTATGCTGTTCTTGCAACAGCCCCCCGGAGGGGAGGCGGGGCGAGACAGCGCTGCGGCTCACGGAGATAGCGCAATGGCGAGTGTTGAAGATGCCAAGAATGATTGCAGCACAACGCAAACGGAGATGATGGCCCCGGTTCAAGTAAGAGAGTCGGGAAATCGAGAGGAGTCGTCCCGAGGAGGCGAACAGGAATCGGACGCCCAGAAGACAAATCAGGTCAACCAACAGCCGAGGTACGCTACACCTACAGCTGCAACCGTGAGCATCACTGCCCAGGTGCATGCAGCTCACACAGAAGAGGAGGTGAGAAACCCAGCGGGAGCAATACAAACCAATACCAGCATACTGGGAGATGAGCCCAGGGAGCCCCTCCTATCAACAGAAGAAAATCATAAGAAGAGGCCAAGAGAATCAAAGGAGAACACAACATGGAAGACAATCACACGAAATAATATAAAACATCAGAAAAACAAAAAGGGGCAATTGCGAACAAAAAACACTGTTAAATGCAAAAGCTTGCAAAGCAGCAAAGATGGGCTATGTAAAAACAAAGGCATCACTACAACAAGAAAACCAAGTTCAATGAAATTGCTAACTGATTTCTTTGAGAATCAGCTGCTAGCCAAATCCAAGAGATGCAGTGATCTATCCGATGCAGAAATACTCGCAGCAGTAAACGACACCATGCCACTAGCAAAACAGCGTAAAATGAAACACACAACAAGAAGTGGGCAAGACCACGAAGCAGTGACAGACGAACAAATGCTAGACATAGGGGATGAAATAGGGGATGAAATAGTAGTAATCAGCGACAAGGTAAACGAGGAAAAAGCGATAAAGAACAAAGAAATAGTCACAGGTCCCATGAGAATAGTAACAGCACAGCCTGCCGTGCTCATGGAAGCAACAGATGCTCATAAACTAAACAGAGAAGTGACAATGCCAGAGCCTGTACCAACATCAAAAGAGGGACAGGGAGGATCACAAAAAGTAAATAACGAACCAGAGACAGAGAAGATGATAGAAGCAGACCACAAGGAAGCACATGCGAGGAGCACACCAAAAGGAAAATCTGTAACACCACAGCCCACAATAACGGGGAAGTGAGAAAGAAATAACAAACAGCCCAGTACAAAAGAAAGCTATAACGAGCCCGTACTCCAGACCAACATTAGGAACCAGTACACAGCAGGACATCGAGGAGCAAGAATACCAAGACAAGCAAACGAAAATCAGAACACAGTGTACAGACCATGTGAACAATGTATCCCCATTGAGAACACAGAACCCCAGCGGCTGGCCACAAACGCCAAGAAGAAGACTTAGTGACTTCCCGCATGTGCACAGCAGGAACACTGCATTGCAATCTCCGAACAAATCGCATGAGCCAACGACAAAGAAAACGGATCTACTAAGGATCATGTCATCGATAACAATTGCACTAAATCCCTTTTGCAAACTGTATGAGACATTAAATGACACAGTAAAGGATCAACAGGTCACTCTTGCCATGGTTCTAACGAAAGTCCTCTTGCTGGAAGGATACATAACAGCAAATAAAAACAGTCAAGAACATACTGATCAAAAAATCAATTCTGATGGGCCAAATCACAGTGACAGGAATGGGGCGCTGCATGAAGCTAAAGGTAAAGAAAACAAGCTGAAAGAAGCTGAAACTCAAACTGAAACGGTCATCGATCTAACGATAGAACAGAAAATAACCAAAAGTGTAGAAATTAAGACCCAAATGAAAGACAATATGGAAACAAGGAGCATTAGCGATATGCAGCCAACAAGTACCATAAAGCACACACCAAAAGTGGTCCTAATTTTAAATAAAACCCCCTCACTTAATGAACAACAAGAGGATGGTGTAGCAACAACATACAAGATGTTTGACAAAATTACCACGAATAATGAAGTTAATAAGGGAAACACAAGATCTTGCATAGATAACAACAGAGATCCAATGATAGACAGGAACGTTAAGGAGCATGTAGACACAGCGGTGAGAGTGGAAAATTGGAAGACCCCAATGACATCGTCAAAGGACATGAAATTGCAGAGAAATCAACAAAACCAGATGCCAGTCAAAGGAAACAAGAACTGCGGCAACCAAGTAGCAAAAGAGTCGGTGGTGCTAATAAACCAAGGAGGAATTCCAGAGCCTGAGGACACATTAATGAATGTCAGCTTGTATGTAGATGACGCTGAAAATCCCCCCACAATGCCGGGATACACAGAGCAACTGACAAAGATGAGCCATCGTTCAGAAATTGAGTTGTCGCCAAAATCAAAAAAAGTTTGTAACAAGGTAGACAAGGAGCGAGACTTTGAAACTCTTGAAGAGAAACGAAATCGTTTGATCTACCATGCACATAATAGTGAGAAAAAAAATCGGGAAATGATAAAACAAAACTCTGTAAGCAATGAAAAAACAAAATCAGAATTGCATAATCAACACAAAAGTAGTGACGTAGAAGTAAATAAAAATCTTGATCAAACGTGCAAAAAAAGCAGGAGCCAAGAAGAGAAACTGGAATACACACAAACACAGTATAAACCACAGTACCAGCGACAAAAATCAAAAAGAGAACAACAAAGAGGCACTTACAATAGGGAAACAATAACGAAAGCAAACAGCAAGCATGATAAAAGGCGAGATCAATCAGAGAAAAGATACACGGCAGCCCAAGGTGCGACCACTCGCAATATAAGGCAGGGGAGAAGAATAGACGAGGACACCGAAAATGTAAAAACAAATAATAAAAGAGAATGCAGATGGATGATCAAAATAACACAAAGAAGTTGTAATAAAGAAGAGGTCATTCTAAACAGAAGAACAATTTTGGACATATTACATTACATGCGCGACCTACGATATATAATATCAGAAGACATACAAATCGTGGAACCTTGGCATACCAGAAAGGGGGCAGCAGCATTGTTACATTTTAATTCCAGAACAATATGCCAAATGATTGAGAAACATCATGACGACTTCTATAATCATGGATACCACATAGAAGAAATCACGATAAATAAACATCAAGCAAATATAGAAGTACAGAGGAACAAATCGGAAATCAAAAGAGAAAACAAGCAAATCGAAGCGGGTAACAATATGTGCGCTGACCAACTAAGGGGGGAGAACTTGCAAAAAGAACACAAAAGAACACAGGCCAAGAAAGTGGCACAAAGTCGATGCATAAGGGATAACATAACACAGACCAGGGAAAGTGAAATAAACAAACATGCCCTAACGCAAAGAAGAACAGGTGAGCAATACCACACGACAAAGGTACAAAGAAGCCAATCTGACGAGAAGGTGATAACAAGATCGGTGACACAAAGAGTAGACAAAAGTCCGTCCACACAGAAAAAAGAAGCTCCACAGAATAGCAAAACAGGACTATGGGGTTGGCTACCGAAAGCATTGTCCCGCCGACATAACAAATAGCCATCCTGGCAAGACAAGACGGCAACAAACGACCAGAACAGTGAGCGGGGCGAAACTGTAAAGTTATGCTCATGGAACACGAGAGGACACTCCCACTTAACCACACCAGGAGACCCCAATCTAGGAGAATTTGATATCATATGTCTCCAAGAGACATGGCTGCAACAAACTCCCACGATGGAAGGCTACCAGATCATTCTGGCACCTGCCGCAAGGGGAATTAAAGGACGTCCAACTTCAGGACTGATGATAGCATGTCGAAATGGATGTGGAGCTTCAATGGCAACAACAATAACCACCAACCAGTCAATTTTAGCAGTAATACTCTCCTGGGGTGAGGTAGGCAAACAAAAAGTGAAAAACAAAAAAGTTATGATAATCAACACTTACTGGAATCCAGTAACAACAAGTGCAAGAAAACTCAATGCAATGTGCAACGAGGCAATAGAGGTAGCAATGCGTGAATATCAAGTATCAACAATACTCGTGTGCGGAGACCTGAATGCCAATTGCAAAACAATACAAAAGGCAAGCAAAACCATAGCACTGCAAGCCGCAGAACAACGCGGCAAAGAATGGCTCAAATTCTCCGGCATGCATGGACTTCACAACGTAGATGAGGCTTTCCCAGTAACAAACAGAATACCAACATGGGAGCGTGCGCCTTTGGCAACCACGATTGATTACATATTTGTATCAGAATCACTACTGCATGACATCAAAGAGTTTAATGTGCGACGCACGTCCATGAGCGATCACAACATGTTAGTAATATCTTGGCTGGCAGATAACAACAAAAGCGGCCGAAATTTGCAACTCGAACCGAACGCACAAGGAACACGAATAAGAATAAGTGCGAATGAGATCATCAAAGCGACAGCAAAATACGAAGCAGATGCACTGACATCAACAGTGCCCGACATTGATTATCAACCACTACTAATTCCGCACATATGTCCGAGAAAAGGAAGAGGACACATGATGAAAACTGACACAAAACATGTATATAATAAAGAACTTATTGCAAAAAGACACGAATACAGAAAAGCGCTACGTAACGCACGCAAAAGATCCATCAATGAAACACCCGCAAATATCAGGAACATAAAATCAAGATACAAAGCATGGGTAAGAGCCCATAGATATAAATTGTATCAAGCTGACGCGGAACAAATTATCAAGGCTCTCATTACAAACAACAGCAGACATTTCTGGACTCTATTAAGAGATACAGAGCAAACCCTTGAGAGACAAATTTTGAACAACATTAGTCAACATGCATGGGAACAACACTTTGAAACAGCTTTCAAAGCAGAAGAACCATATACCGGCATTGAGACACAATCGAAAGCAATAAACTGGGTCAATGTAGAAAATAAAGAAGACATTTTGAATATAATCAAGAACTTAAAGAACTCCAGAGCACCTGGTCCAGACGGCATTACCAACGCTGAATTAAAAAAATATGCAAACGAATGGACAAGTTTCATAAGTGCTATTTTTCGACGCTGCACAGAACTAAAGTCGATACCTGAATCATGGACAAAAGCTATAATAGTCCCGATTTACAAAAAAGGGAATCTTACAGATCCAGCAAATTTTCGTCCGATTGCGTTATTGGACGTGATAGGCAAAGTATACGCAACGTTACTAATGAAAAGATTTCAAACATGGGCTGCATCAGCAAAATGCAATGATGATTATCAAACTAGCTTTAAGAAAAACGCAGGAACCTCGTGTAACATTCTGGCGTGTAACATCTTAAAAAGCAAAGCACTGCAATACAAACAGTGTCTTTTTGTAGTATTCATTGACTTCACTCAAGCTTTTGATCGTATTGAACGGCCGATCCTATGGAGAAAACTAAAAGAATGGAATTGCCCGGAAGACATACTAGCCCCGATACAGGCTCTTCATCGTGAAACCAGAATGCGAGTTCGTCTCAGCCGAGAAGGGGATTTGTCTAATGAAGTCAAGAGCACCCGAGGAGTCAAGCAGGGATGCCCGCTGGCTTCAGCGCTGTTCATCACCTACATTGGGGACATTCAAGACATTGGGCAAACAATAAGGGTATTCCCGCCAAAAATCGGAGTCACAGAAATCGGCCATCTCCTATATGCGGACGATCTAACTTTTTTTGATCAAACACAAATAGGTCTGCAAAGAAAGTTAAGTGCCCTACAGCAATATGCAACAAGCAACCACCTGGAAATTAATATAAGCAAAACAAAAGTTATGATCTTCCAAAATCGTGAGAAAAAAAACAGCAATTTCAGATGGCGGCTGGGCCACACTGAAATCGAGTCCGTCACCTCATTCAAATATCTTGGAGTATTCCTAGACAGTTCACGCCAAGAAAACACAATGCAAGCGGAACTGTTTGGAAAGACAAACTAGCAGCCCAAGCAAAAGCTATCGATGGCAAATTTGGGAAATACTCACTTGTCCCAGTTTTAAACTTCTATAAAATGAAGGTCGTACCTACCTTGACATATGAGATGGAAGCGATGCCCATGATGCCAAAGCAAATATGGGCTAAACTAGAGGCCCGATTTTGGCGAAAAGTCTTGAAATTACCCCAATCGACATCAGGGGTGGCCATACGCCGAGAACTCAGCCTGCAATCTTTAAAATGCACAGTGGTGTGCAACACCATAATGCTCTTTAGGAAAAGCAGAATGGACACCAGCAATAAAATCTTCAATATGATTAAATGCGAAATGGATGCCAGAAACTGTCAGATGCTAATAACATGGCAAGAGGAAAATCTAGGTGTATTATGTGATATAGCATCGGACGAACAAGAACTGATTGAAAATCCATGTAAAGTTCTACAAAAAATTAAAGATGCAGATTGGGCAATGACGATCGACGTTACAACAAGATCGAAACTTATGGCTCACTTACCACATAATATATTGAAACAAAACGAGTTGCAAGGCTTCATAAACCAATTTCCAAATAAAAAGGCGCAAAATTTAATTTTACGAGCACGACTCAACATAATGAAAACAAATGAGATACTTCATATCAGAGGACAAACAGCAACTAACGATTGTCGTTTTTGCAACAATGCCAGCCACCCTGTCAAAGAAACAATAAGACATTTGCTCATGTCATGCCCAGCAACGAATTTCATTAGACAACAATATTTGTCACACATGCCCGGTTTTAACATATTACACGAGGAAAATACCTGGTGGTGCAGGCTCATTGGGGGTGATAAAATCACATGGCAAGTTGCAGCAGCAAAAATGTTAGAATACATCGACCAACAACTACTCAACAACAATGGGTGTCACCAAGAACAAATACAACAGTGACCACAACATCCATCAAATGAACCGGCAAATCACAAATTGCCCACAGTTAGCGACAAACTGATCGGATAAATAATCGCATGAAATGATGAGAAGACCTGTATTGTAAAAATCCAATGTGATTAAACAATAAAAAAAAAAAAAAGGGGGTTTACTATTCTTCCTGACCTGCTCTCCCCACTCACCCCCATGTGATCCTTCCTCAGAACACTGCCCTTAGGGTCATGATCAGGAAGCGCCTGACTTTCCCTGGTCAAATGAGAAGGGTCCCAGGCCAGGATTTTTTGGGGAATCATCTCCGATTCATCAGAGTCCTCTGAGGTCATCACCAGAGTTGTTGTCCAGCAGTTGGTGTTTTCTGGGTGTCTATCTGTACAGAATCCAGATCCAATTAATCAGGGCACCGAACTGCAAACTACCCAGACCCAAATTCCCGAAGCTTTCAGTGACCTCTGAACCAGCAACCACTGTTCTTCCTCCAATGGATCCACGGCACAAATTCAGAAGGATCAATAATTTCAGGAACTCTGATGATGGTCCCTAAGTAAAGCGGGTGAGCCGGTCAGATAGCACAGCGAGTAGAGTGCTTGCTTTGACATCTGTGCAGAGCCTGCTGACACAGGTTTAAATCCCGGCAGGGCCAAACTCAGCCTTTCATCCTTCGGAGGTCGATAAATGAGCACCACACACCGTGGGTAATAAGTATCGCTCAGGCGCTTGAGGCTTCGTAGCGCGATATAAAAGCAAATTATTATTATTAAAAATAACGGTTTTGCCCCTCCAGCTCCATATTGTTGTATGGGTGTAATGTCCTAGACCTATCTCTCCCTTGCAGAGCTCTAAACGGTGGTGTCCTGGCCTGGTATTCTCCCCTGAATCTCTCCTAAGGCGGCCGGCTGGATTGGGAGAAGTCTGTTGAAGACTTTCCTCTTTTTTTTAATACAGAATTTAAGAACACTTACAATCTTCTTGTTGGCTCATGCAATGACCTAATGGACTCCTAGCCTCCTGAAAAAATCCTTTATTGGTGCATGTGAGTCCAAGGGCACTAGGCCTCTGCTTTTCTAGCTAGGGAATGTATTTTTTTTTGTGAAGGTATTTGCTAACTAACTTCTTGTATTATAAACCTATTTATTCTCCAATTATTGATTGCTTACCTGGTTCCATTTCTTTATTCACTTGCTTACCGTATCTGGAAATCTATCTCTAACTGTATTTAAAAGTGAAGTGTTTGTGTACAAAAGGTGAATGCGTTTTGTTTAGTGGTGAATGTTTTAGTGATTTACTTGCATGCATTTTTTCATTGCTTAGAGTTTGTCTTAGGCATTATTTGTTGAATGATCCTTTTTGTGGTGGAAGTGAAGGCTGCAGCTCTAGAGTTGTTTAACCTGCAAGTGTCCCTTTCCCATGAGGGACCGAGAAGGGTTGGAGTCAATCACTTGCCAAAGGCTTATAAACCTACACGTTTATCATTAAACACCTTAGTGCTTTGCCAAAGGTTTCAATTAGCTTTTTTACAAGTGCTCATTTACTCCCTCTCCAGTGGATGTTGATGCCGTGGCAATGGGTCATGCTTGTTTTGTCGCAATCTGTTTCTAAAATACCTCTTGACAGAGGCCTTAATCTTCTAAGCACTGCAGCGATGTTTAGTTTAAATATCCCATTCAGCTGTACACAATTTAGCAACCAGGGAAAGGAGGAAGGCCCAAGTCAGGCATATTGGGATATGCACCTATGACTGCAGTTGCTTTCCCCAAACTTCTTTTTATTGGTTTTATGCATGCAAGCTTCCAAAATGACATTGGACATCAAGAGCGCTACACAGAGCTTAGTTATAATGGAAATAAAGGAAAATAAAAAAACATAAACAGGTAACGGAGAGAGTCCTTAGGAGGGAGGAGAGGGAACAGGGGGGAAATACAGGGAGACAGCAAATTTCACAACATGCTTAGTTCAGGGAGACAAATCGCGTTGGCGTAGTTGATCACGGAGCTCTCAAGGCGCTAGTTCATGAGATAACTTGGTATCAGCAACCTGGGCTGTTATTCCGGAACCCCTTTGGCCCCGGGAATTTCAGTCTGCTGCTTAGCGCTCTCGGGTCCGGTGTTTTAGTCTAGCTTCCCCATCCAGCGAAGGGTAGGGGGCTGTCTTTCCACTCCAGGGAACTGCTGGGTGTAGTCCAAGAAGGGGGCCCAGGTCTGGTCGAACTTGTTCCTGTTGCCGAATCTGATGGCTGTAATTTTTTCGGCCGCACCTATGTCCCGGCACTTGGACCACCACATTGGGATTGCTGGGACTTTGGGGTTTTTCCATAGTCTGGCTATTGATATCTTTGCGGCCGTTAGTAGGTGCGAGCACAGGTCTGCCATCCGGCATGTTAGTGGGAATTGGCCCTCGCCTGTAGACCCCAATAGGACAATTCCTTGGTCCCACAGGATTGTGAGGTCTGTAATCCGCTTGATTTGTTCCAGGACGTTTCTCCAGAATTGGGCGGCTTTAGGCCAAGTCCGTAAGAGGTGAAATAGCATGCCTGTGTCCGAGCAACCTCTCCAGCAGTGCGGGGGATAGTGTGGTTACATTTGTTGAGTATCTCCGGCATTCGGTACCATCTGTAACACACTTTATATGCCCCTTCCTTATTTGTTATGCACTTGGAGCTTTTGTGAGCTCGGGCCCAGATGTGGTTCCATTGCTCTGGTTCGATGGCTCTGCCTATGTCTTTCTCCCAGTTCAGCATGTAGGCCTCTTTTTTGCTTGGGTCTGTTTTGTTGAGTAGCTTGTACAAGGAGGATATTTTCCCCTTTGGGGGGTTAGTCGTGAGTGTTCGTTCTAGGGCTGTTAGTTCTCTGCTTCTGTGTTTGCTTATTATTTCACTTGACAGCCAATGCCTGAGTTGTGCATACCGGAACCTCTCAGTCTCTGGGACTTGGAATTTGGCTTTACAGGCCTCGAAGTTCAGCGGGGCTCCATTCTCGAAGAAGTCTGCGAGGTTCCATAGTCGTCCTTCCTTCCATTTGCTGAAGCTGTTTGGGGTGATGCCTGGGGTGAAATCTGGGTTGTCCCATATGGGGGTGAGTGGACCTGTCGTGCTTCTGCACTTCCTTAGCCGGGCTGCCCTCTTCCAACTCATCGCTGTGTTTCTAGTCGCTGACAGGGGGTCTCAGTGCAAGGCGTCTTCATATGCAGAAGCGATTCTATTGGGCTCAAGCACCAGTCTTCTTCCAGCTTCAACCATCAGGGCCGGTTGGTGATTGACTTCCATGCAAAGGCATGCGAGAGCTGTGCCGCAAGGCAGTATCTGGCCACATCTGGGACCCCTAAGCCACACATCGCTGAGCTCCATAGCATGATGCGCTTCGGAATTCGCGCTTTCTTTCCTTCCCAGACGTATTTCAGAATGTCTGCCTGCAACTTGTGGTTGGCCTTCTTCTGAATGTTTACTGGGAGGGCTAGGGAGTAGTAGAACAGCCTTGGGATCAGGTTCATCTTCAGTGTTGTGATTCTTCCGAACCATGATATTTCTTGCTTCTGTCATTTCTAAACTCTCTAATCAGGGGAAGGAAGTTTATTTAGCATATTCTTTCTGTATTTCGTGGTAGCTGGACCCCCAGGTAATTGAGTTGTGATTTCGCCCATGGGATTGGATAGTTAGCTTCCAGCGCTTCCTTGGGCTTTTTCGGCACGTTGATGCTCATTGCCGTAGACTTTGTGAGGTTTACTTTAAATCCTGCGGCCTCGCCAAATGCTTCCAATTCTAGCCACAGTGCCTTCATGGATTCTTCCGCTCCGGTTATCGTCGGTAGTACATGGTTGGCATATAGGGCTGCTTTGTAAGATTCTCCTTTAACTTCAAGACCATGTATTGCCGAGTTGCAGCAAATTCTACTGGCGAAAGCTCCATCGAAAGTGCAAATATGAGTGGGGGGAAGAGGGCATCCTTGTCTGATGTCTCTTGTTATGTTGATTTTGATCGAGCTGGCCCAGTTAATTTTAAGCCTCGTAGAGGGGTGTTGGTAGTTAGCGTTCATTTTACGAAGTTTGGGCCAAATCCGTAGTGCTGTAGTGTTTCTCTAATGTAGCCGCAGTCCAACATGTCGAAGGCTTTATGTGCATCGAGTGATAGGACTACCATTTCCAGCCCCATCTTGTTTGATGACTCCATTATGTTCGTGGTTCTCCGAATGTTGTCTTGTGTGCTGCGTCCTGGGATGAAACCCGTTAGGTCTGGGTGAATTATGTCTGGAAGGATCTGTGCTAATCTGTTCGCCAGGATTTTTGCGAACAACTTGGCATCATTATTTAACAGTGTGATGGGCCTGTATGATGCGCATTGGTCACAGTCTTTCCCTGGCTTTAGAATGAGGACTGTCAACGACTCCTCCATCGAGGGAGTGGTGGATCCCGTCGTCAGGAATGAGTTGAACAGGCTTGCTTGTTGGGTCGCAAGGATGCGGGCAAATTTCATATAAAATTGGGTTGTCAACCCATCTGGTCCCGGGATCGTGTTTTTCAGGGAGCAAATGGATGACTGCAGTTTCTATACAGATCATTGAAGTTTAACTCGAAGCGCTACCTTAATGAAACCTTTATTTGAGAAAGCGCTTATAGAAGAGTACCCCTGCTGTAACTATTTAATTACTTGACTGTGTCGCCTATTCTGGATATCAGTTACAACAGTTGGTTACTTGCACATATATTCTTGAGAGAACTTGACAAACCTTGCCATCTCACAAAACGTCTATCTGAGAACCACAGTCTGTTAACTGGACAAGCCTGCCCCTCCTAACCTGCAAGCAGTATGTGGTTGTGTTCACTCTTATATTGATACTTTGAGTCTTGATGAAAATGCCCACACCATTGTTTTTCCCCTTTGGAAGAAAGTGTATGATAAAATATGTGTTCTATAATTTTCTGACTTAATCTTTTTTTAATTTGCTTGCAGCTGAAAATTACACAAAGGCCATTGAGTGTGCCAAAACGTTTCTGCTTTTCTTTCCCAATGATGAAGTAATGAATCAGAATTTAGCATATTATGCAGCAGTTCTTGGTGAAGATCAAGCCAAACTAATTCATCCCAGAGAGGTGAGTTTATTTTCTTAATACAAATTAGGTCATTTTGGGATTACTCTTTATCTTTAAAGTAAACAGAATAGTAACATTAACTTTACCCAGTGATAAGTTTTAAAATATATACCCATTTAATTGTACATTATTTTGTAGCACCGTAGCTAATGTGTGCAGTTTGTGATGTGGCACATATCTTTCGAACACTAAAACTACTCTGTATTACATTATATTTCACAGAAGACCCTAAAACTGGCTGAAATGTGTCTCTTTCCTTACAGCATCATTGGCATATCAAAACAAAATTGCAGGTCTAGAGAGATGTGGCCAAAGTAAGCTCACAAGACTGCACTCTTGTTTTGCACTTACCCTCGCACAAGCGTGCCCTCTGGGCCACCCAGATATCTTGCGTGTAGGACAGGGCGCATTGAAACTGCTGAACATATTCAGCTACATACACAAACACTGTAGTAAATGGTTTTGTGTTCTGTTTACTGCGTTTACCTTATACATACCTTTTTCTCAATTGTAGCATGTTGATGTGCCCCATATCACTTAAAAGCATCAGAAAGACAATATGATATTTATATTAAGCCCGCTGGAACACAGCATTTATTGTATGCCGCCATCACCCGCAAGGCGGAAGCCCGCGGGAACAAGGAGGCAGGAGTTTCTGCAAGGGAGACTGCTGCTGCTGCCTCTGAGCACCTGGCCCCAGCCTTCTTTGTATCCCGCCATCACCCACAGGGCTGAAGCCTGCAGGAACAAGGGCATGGGAGTTTCACTCCTACAGGGAGTTCTGGAGGGCTGGGGCTATGTTTAAACGGACTCACTGAAAGCCAGAAGGAGTGGGAAATGGCAGAAGAGAGAATTGAAATGTGTCATCTAATGTGGGGTAAGGCTGCAACTTTATCTTGAACACCCGGTATAGAGACCTTGCATGGACCCTGCCCCAGCCGCAGTGCTCTCTTCATGCCCCACCTCTTCATCAACGACCTGACTCTACAGCACCTTGCTGACCTGATCCTATAGCAGTTTGTTGCTTCGTGAATGTCGCAGAAAAGCTGAGTCACTTGAGTCACGATCTGCTGATCCTGCTGAACCTGTTATAAACTCATTAATATCATCCCCAAGATTTTTGCTGTTGGGAGAACGCTAAGGGGACTCTATTGTACTGCTCATAAGTGTGCAGGAGCGAGCAGGGGGAGTTGGACTCAGGCAGCCCTCTTAAGCTGTCGAGCGTGCCTCGCTCTGCGCTGTTTATCGCATATATTTTGCACAGCCTAAGCAGCACAAGCAACTCAAGTCGCCTAAGGGGTGAACTTGGACTGGAATCAAATTGGCTGTTTGGCTTATTTTTAATGTAGCGTGGCGAAGTGGGTCCACCTCCATTGCACTAATAATTGCAATTAATAAAACCAGCTTTGGCTGAAGGGAAGTGTGGTGTTGGGCAACGCAATCAAGTTCCTTACTAATAATTTGTATCCATTGTTTCCATTTTTATTATTACGTATTATTGTGCATTGTTGTTTCTGATGTTTTTTAATCTGCTTAGAATCACATGCTGTGCATAGTCCGACATCCAGTGGTCACTGTGGAGTATTGCATTTTGTTTTTCGTAGTCGAAAAGGGGACGTCGATAAAACATTGTTACAGACACGCCTTATCGACGCCCCCTTTTCGACTACGAAAAACAAAATGCAATACTCCACAGTGACCACTGGATGTCGGACTATGCACAGCATGTGATTCTAAGCAGATTAAAAAACACGCCTATAGTGACGTGCAGTGTACCCACAAACCCTCACGCGTCGAGGTCCCTCAGATTGTTTTTTTCCGCTGAGTTATTGGTCGCCTTTAAGCGGAGCTCCTCGAGAGACATTGCGAAATCATTTCCTCGACCCTTGGTCGTTTTATTATTATTAACTATCACATAGATCCCTCCCTCGACATAGCTGCCAAGCTGTTCTCTGCCGAGCAAGATCTTCGACGGAGGGACGAGCGGAGGAGATCCTTCGGCGCTGCCGAACACGTGGCCGGGCCTCGCCGGCCTAACACAGTAGGGAGAGTGGGGTTGTTGGTCATTTCTTTGTTAACACTCTGGGAATGCCTTTCTCTTTTCCCTCCCTCTCTTTCGAGGTCGTAATCACATTTCATGCCCTCAGCTATGGAGAGGACGCCCTTTAGGTTTTGCCCGCGTTGCAAGGGCAAGTTTACCTGGAAGGACAAGCACAAACGGTGTAACCGTTGCTTGCCCCTCGATCACAAAGAGGACGGCTGTGCGGCCTGTAAGTTACTTAAACCCAAAACTTTAAATGTGGGCAGCCATGCGATGTCTAGGTCTGACTCCTCGCCAGCTGCCGCCGCCGAATGTGACGAGGACAGTGATTACACGGCCTCCGCAACGGAGGTTGTAGACCTCTCGAAGGAGCGTTCCCGCTCCTCGTCATCTGTCCCCGGCCCAGACAAGCCCGGCTTGCGCCCTGCTTATGGGGATGAACACCTCGACGACAAGGACGAACACAGAAAAACACATAAGCACATACTCCACGGCACGCATTCGTAGAAGACGAAGGCAGCCATAGCGTCAACGGAGGCGCGGGTCCACCGGCATCTTCCGCCGACCGTAAGGGTCGCAAGCCCTCCCCGCCACTGCTTCCGCGACCGGCGACTGGGCTTTCTGTAAATAAGGGCGCTAACCCCAAATCCTCAGGCGGCGCGCCTCGCAAGAGTGCGTACGTTGGCAGTAAGGACTCGGCATGGTCTAGCGCGACGGCGGGCAATCCCTCGACGGAGAAGCTGATCGCCGAAAGCCTCGCGCGTATAGCTTCTAAAGACGGCCAGAGACGGACGGCGGGTGACACGTCTAAAACCGCTCACAAGGCCAAAGAAACGCGCTGAGGACGCCGGAGGGTAGGCTGGGACAGCTCCCACTGTCGACAGAAGACCCTAGCCAGATAGAGGGTTTCTCAGAAGGCGAAGGGACTTTATCTTCGACGCTATGGGACAGAACTAAGAAACTACAGGGAGAGGGAACTCCCTTTTCACTCCCAGACCGCTCTGGCCTACCTTACTGGACTGTAGAGAGGTTCCAGTCATGTATGGACAAGCTAGACAGGTCCATGGCCATCCCAGAAAATAGGACACCCAAGAGGCCAAGGGAGGTACTCCAGGAGGGGCCATGGGCTAAATACCCGAAGCTCTTTAACCCCCTACAGGAAGACATGACCTCTTACGACCTCACTGAAGAGGACTCTCACTTCCAGGAAGAGGATGAGTTTGTGAATAATGAAGACCAACAAGAGGGAGAAGGTTTTCATGATGACACTAACATAGGTGAGGAGGGCTACTAGGAGGACCCAGGTGAAGGTGGCTTACAGCCCTGGCAGTCGCCATCAGGGTCTACAGACCCCGACATTATAGACATTTCTTCTCCTCGGACCACACTGGTCAG
The DNA here is from genome assembly GCF_040938575.1 of Ambystoma mexicanum. Taxonomy (NCBI): domain Eukaryota; kingdom Metazoa; phylum Chordata; class Amphibia; order Caudata; family Ambystomatidae; genus Ambystoma; species Ambystoma mexicanum. Next base: position 669,622,102 of record NC_090929.1, read on the forward strand.
GAACCCATTTCCAGTAGACAATCAGCCCACCTTCAATGTGCTACTGAGGAAGGCAGCAGCGCATTTTGAAGTTGAAACTGGGGAGGTCACCCCAGATACTGATTTCGTCGAGAGGATTATTAAAGAAAAACCTCCAGCTAGTCAAACTATTCCTATCCTCGCCTCGGTTAAGAGACGACTCACCCCGTCGCTGTCCACCCCTGCGCTGGTAAGAGGGGTCAACCCAAGAATCGAGAAATTGTTCTCACCCTCTCAGTCAGACCCATTATATATCAGGGGTCACTCAGTCCCGGACTCCTTAGTGGTGACTAACACAAGGAAGAGGGCTGGAGTTCCACTGTCAACCAGCGAGGCACCCCCAGATAAAGAAGGGAAAAAGCTTTATGCCTTGGGCAAAAGAATTTCCGCCTCGGCAGCGTTTTCAATTATGATTGCCAATAATAATACATTGTTGGCAAGCTATGCTGATGCTCAATGGGGAAAGCTTAAGCAGGACATCGAAGAAGCCCCTGAACCTCTAAGAACTTGCTTATTGGCTACAGTTACAGAAGGAGCTCTGGTTGACCAGAGCATCATTAAGAACACTCTTGATGCGGCAGAAACTGCTGGCCGTTCTTTGGTGCAGGGAATTCTGCTGAAGCGTCACGTCTGGCTTCGCAATTCCGGTTTCAAGGCAGAAACGCAGGCGTCACTCATTAATAAGCCAATACAAGAGTCAAATCTCTTTGGAAGGGCAGTGGACGATGCACTGGAAAATGCGAAGAAAGAATTCGACACCATAAAGACCTTAGACCAAATCTCAAAGCCTCCAAACAGGCGGGGATTTGGGAACAAGCGCTTTTTTCGCAGCCAACGCCAACAGCAGCAGCAGCAACAGCATTACACTGCGGGCAACTGGCCCTCTAATCAGGGAACCAGTAACCAGTATAACCAAAGAGGACAACGCCGTGGCAAGGGCAGAGGCCGGGGCTCCAGCCCCAGAGGCACCACGGCAAGTAACACCAAATGACCTGAAGGTTCGGGTCCCCTCCCATGCGTCTCCGGTTGGGGGCCGGATAACATCGTTCCTTTCAGCATGTGAGGGAATAACATCCGACCGGTGGGTATTGTCAACCGTAGCCCACGGGTACTGTATAGAGTTCAATCGGTCTCCCACCTACAGACCTCCAAGGGGACGACGCCTGTCACCAGAACACCTCGTCATCCTCCTGCAAGAAGTAGAACAGCTGCTACAGAAAGGAGCAATAGAGGTTGTGCCCCTATCTCAGGTAATGGAAGGTATTTATTCAGTGTACTTCCTTGTACCCAAAAAGGACCTAACCATGCGCCGTGTACTAGATCTGCGCCCAGCGAACACATTTGTAAAACCGCAAACATTTCGTATGGTAACATTACAGGAGGTAATTCCCCTGCTATCTCAGGGGGACTACATGACGACACTAGACATGAAAGATGCATACTTTCATATTTTGATGTTACCAGCACACAGAAAATACCTCAGGTTCATGATAGAGGGCAAACACTACCAGTTCAGAGTGCTACCCTTCGGCATAGCGTCTGCACCAAGGGTATTCACGAAGGTACTGGCAGTGGCAGCGGCCCAACTGCGCAGGTTGTCCATACCGGTATACCCTTACCTCGCCGATTGGCTCATAACAGGGGAGTCCTACGAGACCTGCTTCTCAAACACCCAGAAGACAAGTAGACCTTTTGTTCCAACTGGGCTTCTCCATCAATGAGAAGAAGTCCAGTTTAGACCCCAGCCAAATCAAACCATTCCTAGGGGCTCTAATTCGAACAAAGGACGGCCTCGTCTTCCCCTCCAACGAGAGGTTCCAAAATATGCTGTTTCAGATCCCTCAATATGTGGCCGGTCGAGAGGTGACGGTACGCAAAGCAATGCGCTTGCTAGGAATGATGGCATCATGTATTTATTTGGTACCTCACGCGCGCCTGCGCCCAATGCAAGAGTGGCTCAACAGCCAGTGGTGTCAGGCCAGCGGACAATGGGACGATCTAGTGGTGGTATCGCAGGCCTTGATTCTCTCGCTACGGTGGTGGTCGAAGGAAAACCTGGTAATGGGGAATAGGGAAATCGCCACCCCCGCAGTGGAAGCCACTCTAACCACAGACGCATCCCTCACAGGATGGGGGGCTCACCTATCCCATCAGACTGCTCACGGAGTCTGGACTTCCAAGCACATAAACTTATTAGAGCTACTTGCGGTGTTCAAGGCACTAAAAGCCTTCCAGACACACCTACAAGGGAAGACAGTGATGGTCCTCACGGACAGCACCACAGCCATGTACTACCTCAACAAGCAAGGGGGCACTCACTCTCCAGGACTGTCCAAGCTGTCCCAGAACATCTGGAAGTGGGCTCTCAGACACAACATGTTCCTATTGTCACAACATGTACCAGGGGAACTCAATCTGCTAGCAGACGAACTCAGCAGAGACTTCCCTTTGCCCTCAGAGTACAAATGGCGTTTACACGAAGACATCATCTTCGACGTCTTCACACAATGGGGCTTCCCAGAAATAGACCTGTTCGCAACTCTGGAGAACTCACAATGCCTAGATTACGCCTCCAGATACCCACAGAACCGCTCCAAGGGGAACAGTCTCTGGATACCATGGCCAGGGAAATTTGTTTACGCTTTTCCCCCGACTCCTCTGCTGAACAAGATAGTGCACAAGATGCACCAGGAACCAGTCACCATGATACTGATAGCCCCGATGTGGGCCCACCAACCATGGTTTGCGCACCTGTTGGAGATGTCCCTGTCCCCACCAGTGAAACTGCCCTGCCCGTACACTTTGCTGTCACAGGACAAGGGCAAGACACTACACCCATGCCCACAGAACATGAACTTAGCAGCCTGGCTCCTGAGGTCATAGAATTTGGCCATTTACAACTCCCTCAGAGATGCATGGACATTCTCAAAGAAGCTAGAAAACCCAACACTCACCACTGCTATTCTAGCAAGTGGAAGAGATTTGTCATCTGATGTAGAGGTAAGAGCATCAACCCAGTCCACTGCTTTCCCACACAAATTGTCCTTTACCTGACCCATTTACTGGACTCGGGTCTAGTGTTCAATTCTATTAAAGTCCATCTAGCGGCACTTTCTGCATACACCACCTCTCAACTTAAGGTGTCATGGTGGAAAGTCCTAGTTATCAAAGCCTTCATGGAGGGGGTAAAGAGAATACACCCTCCGATAGCAAACCCAGCTCCCGGCTGGGACCTTAATGTGGTACTTACCAGGCTCATGGGCTCGCCCTTTGAACCCATGCACAAGCCAACTCTTAAGGACCTCACCCTTAAGACTGCTTTCCTAATAGCTATCACCTCCATTAGGAGAGTAAGTGAACTACAGGCTCTTTCTATTCTAGACCCCTTCGTAACAGTTCACAAAGATAAGGTGGTTCTACGCACACACCCAAGGTTTGCACCGAAATTCATATCGAAATTCCATGTCAACCAGTCAATAGAACTGCCAAGGTTCTTCCAAAACCCTTCCAATTTGGGAGAAAAAAGCCTGCATACACTCGATGTGCGCAGAGCTGTAATGTTTTATATGGAAAGAACTAGGCCACTGAGAAAGTCTAATCAGTTCTTTGTCTCAGTGGCAGCAGGAAGAGAAGGAGATGCAGTCTCAAAGTCCACTATATCTAGATGGATTGTTCAATGCATCACTCTCTGTTACACTCTTGCTAAGAGAGAACTACCCTTCAAGCCAAGAGCACACTCTACTCGAGGCACGGGGGCATCTATAGCATTCATTGCAAATGTTCCCCTTGAGTCCATTTGCAAAGCGGCAACCTGGAGTTCTGTACACACCTTTACAAAACACTACTGTCTAGATGCTCACTCTAGATCTGATTCCCAGGTGGGACAAGCAGTATTAAGACATCTTTTCTCTACTGTTCCTTCTCACAACCCACCTCCAACTCCGGGTACTGCTCGCTAGTCTATGCACAGCATGCGATTCTAAGCAGATTAACAGACATCAGAAGACAATGCATTACTTACCGTAAAAGCATTTCTGATGGTTGTATCTGCTTAGATTCACATGCGCCCACCCTTCCTCCCCGCTCGTATGGAAGGAACATAGACCTCTTTCTACATCTCTCTCTCTTTTCTGTACTCGCTCACGTATAGAAGGCTCCCTCGGGGCAGAAAAAATACAAACAGAGGGACCTCGACGCGTGAGTGGTTATGGGTACACTGCACGTCACTATAGGGATAGTGTTACAGACACGCCTTGTCGACGTCCCCTTTTCGACTACGAAAAACAAAATGCAATACTCCGCGGTGACCACTGGATGTCGGACTATGCACAGCATGTGAATCTAAGCAGATACAACCATCAGAAATGCTTTTACGGTAAGTAATACATTGTCTTATCCGACGATTGATTCCATTGTTTTATTGTTTTATTAGACTATATTTGGCAGTTGACCCCTAGTTGGCCTATAGTGGTGGTGTAACTGTATGTATTTCGCTGATATTTTGTTGACCTGTCCAAAAGGAAAGCCTTAAGGCCCCTGGACAATGGCTCTGCCAGAAAACACACATCCAAATTCATGGGGAGGATTGACGAAGGCAACGCCATGATTGAGGAAAACTGAGTTTTTGAATGAAATCGATCCTACAAGAAAGGCCCTGGTGGTGGCTAAGAAAAAACAAGCAAAGCGGAAAGGGGGGGTCAATGGGCACTAGGACAACCTCCAATTGTTGCTTGATGGGCACGTAGGACATTAATATAATATCTCAGGCTAGTAATGAGGGGGCACCGGTGGGCCTAAGGAAGAGCGGGGTCTATCTCGCAAGCTCAGCTTCAACGAGATACGGCCACTGGCCAAAGATTGCATGGGTCCTCACAAGGCTACGTTGGGTACACTCATAGATGTGGGCAAGATACTCCCAGGCTATCAGGTGGAAAGCGTACAGAGAGAGCCGCTGGGGACTCATTACAAAATCCCAGTTGAGGTTGCAGTTCCCTCCGTTGTGGAGACCAAGGGGGAGGGGGAGTGTACAGGAAAGGGTGGGCTGCTAAGGAACACTCCATTCCGTCAGCTGGGTGTGCTGGTTAGTAACATGTTCGAGGCTTTGGATATCCGTACCCCTGTAATAAACTCGCCTCCTGCCCTGAACCCATACACGGCCGCAACCACCCTGGGGTGATGTTGGGGAGGGGAGGGGCAAATTACCAGCAAGGCCTCTAGGTGATCGGGTTTCAGGCGGGGGGGAGGGGACAAGGGGATTCAAGGGGTGTAGATGCGCCTTAGAATTCCTAGCCCAGATGCAGAAGGAAAATGAGGAACTAAAGAGTGACATCGACAGGCTGGCACGCTTAGCTGAGGATGTAATGTCCCAGACATCACTGCCAGCAGAGGTGGAGACGCAACAGGAGGTAAGGAGGAGTGCCTCAGTAGAGGAAGAGAATCCTAGTGGGCCTAGCACTGCAAAAGGTGCACCTGTACAGATGGCTCCTCTAGCTGATCAACTCGCCCTACATTCGGCGAGGGTGTGCAAGCAGTTAAAGAGGCCAACATCCCCAAATACCCAGTCCTGCCAGACAGTGGTTATGCCAACAATCTGGAGGATTGTTTCTTCCTCATGAATGTCCCCAAGAGCCAGGAGGGTGGGCACGAGCGTGGAGAGGGTTTGACAAATCAGGTGGTTCACTGGGTGAGGTCTAGGAGGGGATTTATTTCCATAATTCATAGTGACATATTGTCATGTAAAAGATCAGTAGGGCCCTATGGTAAGGACGCAATAAGAGTTATTGTGAAAGAACCCAGCTTGGGACAGGGCATCCTGGAAATGGAGCAGTGATCGCTCCCCACCCCCCACTCTCCTCTGAGCTGTTGATATCAATTAAGATGACTGCTCCCAAATGGTATTGTGCATTTCGGCAAGCAAGCACGGGCGCACCCAGGGTCGGGATGGGAAGCTGCCTGGCTACACAAATATGCACCCTTACCCTGTTTTGCAATGTAGGTAGAGTAGTGCAATGAATACCCCTGTCAGTAATGTCAGTGGCAGAGTGGGATCTGTGATACACCATCCCACCGGAGTGGGGAATTCAGCACAGGCTGTTACAGCTTAGTGGAAGCATGGAGTGGGCATGGAGTGGGTGGGTCACTAGGAGCTGAAGGCCCGGTCACCCTGGTCAAGGTCTAAGCCCCATTCCACCTGCTCTCACCCTGGTAATGGATTCCAGGGTGTTGAGAGCAATTCCTAACAGCAAATCGGTAGAACCCGGCTCAGGCCAAACCTGGGGTGCGGATCCTGTCATGGAATATTGCAGGGGCGGACAAATACCTATCTGACCTTGATTGGCTGACTTTTGTCTGGGATTTCGGGGTAATTTTCTTTCAGGAAACCTTGGCCCTGGAGCCCCCTCACATTCAAGGATATGTCACCTTTTCTAAACAAGCGACCAGGGGGGCGAGAGACCGCCCAAGTGGGCTCTGGTAACTTGGGTGAATGCTGCCCTGTGTAAATATGTTTCTCAAATAGACATGGACTCCCCAGATGCTTTGGCGATTTGCTTAAAACTATGTGAGTCATAAATCCTTTTGGTCAACTTTTACAACAGGGTGCTGCCAGGCAGGGGGTTGGTTCTCATCGAGGAGATAGTGAACAAAGTGTTGGAGTGGAGATCTTAGTAACGGGGGATCTTAATCTCCAGACTGAGCCCCTCCGCGGCATGGCTGATATTGCATCTGAAGAGGACATTCCTTGGGGATTGGGTACCCTGACTTCGACTTTTCCCACACGCCAACATAAATATGCTGAGGCCATGCAGTCTTGTTCATGTCAGCCAACCTGAGGGCATGTAATGGCCGATTCCCGGGCTACTCCCCAGCAGCCCCCACCTTTGATCACAACATGACTACTAGTAATATTGATTATATCCTTGTAAATCTGGAGGCCTGGGGGATGGTGAAAGCATTCTCTGTGCTGCAGAGGGTGGAGAGTGACCACAATCCCCTCACCCTGGAATTATGAGAGCAAGCCTGGCCGCTACCAGGCGGAAGGCTAAATGGTATAGGTGAAGGTGTAGTCCACCTGGCAATAATAGGGCATTTCAGGAGAAATGTCAGATGGGGTGGAATCGACATGGGGGTAGTTCTTCCACTGGTTTATGACAATATCATCCCATCTCTGGAGAACCATACCAGGGCAGACCCATGTGATTCTCCCCCCCCACCCCAGCAGCAGTGCACAAGCAAATCATGACCCTTGTTGGCCAGCGTTTTTCTAAGCCGCAGAGGGCTGTCCGCAATCTTGTAGAAACAACTACTCCCGGGTATGATCGGGACTGTAGGCAGGCAAGTGCTTGGCATGAAGATGTCAGGGCACAGCTATTGGAAGCAATAAAGAGTGTGAACTTAAAATATTTTTGGGCCATGATGGGGGCAGTTAAAAGATCAGGCCCTAACCTCCTTCAAGGTTGTATCCCCGAACAGCGCTGGGTTGAACATTTTGGAAATCTTTACCAGGCCAGAGGGGCACCCCCGTGGAAATAAGGCAACCCAGAGATGGTGAGAATGTGCCAATCTGTTTCCCCCGGTACTTACTAATGCCGAGTTCGTGAGGGCATGTATGTCCCAAAAGCAGGGCAAGGCCCCCGGCCCAGTCTGCGTGCCGAAAGACTTCTATGGAAACAAACCTAACATTTGGGTGTCTTATCTAACAAAATTGTTTAACGCTATCCTAAGCAAGGATCTGGTGCCTGGGTTTGGACCCTGGCGGAAATTGTCCCAATCTTTAAAAAAGGTACTCTGGATGATCCTGCCAATTTCAGACCAATTTCATTGCTAGATGCAGGGGGGAAAGTATTTGCTCGGGCCCCATTGTTTCACCTAGAAGACTGGGTCACAAGCAGCGGGATAACTGACAACCGGCAGGTGGGATTTCATGACAGACTAACTACTATTTATCAAAGCCTCCGTCTACGGGTGTGTGAGGAATCCATTCAGAACGGCACAAAACACCTATCAGGCACTGGCTCTGGTGAAACTAGCGGGAGATGGCTAAACCGTGCAACAAGGGGTTAAGAAAATCCTGTCAACCCGAGTGGGTGGAGTGACAGCTTTTGTGACCAATCACCGACAAAGCTCAAGTGTTGTGTTTTCTCTTTTTTTTTTCGTTTTCTGGTTGCTAGGGGACGGGAGAGTCGGAACTTGAAGGTGACGGTTATGAATGGGCGTATTAAGAAGCCCGGCTGTGGCATAACGAAAAAACAAGGTTATTTTATTATATTTGCGTTTTGAAGAAGGTGAGGCGCCGTTGCGCTTTGTTAACGTTATTGGTGGCGAAGAATGTGAGATGGCCACCCCTGTGTGAGGGAGGTCAGGAGGCGCCGATCCGACGAGAGGAGTGCATCGTCCGACGAAGGTACGGAGGCAGCTGAAATGCCCATGTGAATTCCCAAGTGCCGGGGATCGCTCTGCGGGGAAGCCTCAACGCAATCCAGTATCGGCGTCGTCAGCTGAAGAAGTCAGCTGAGGAGAGGGGGCGGAGAGACTCGATGCGAACCAGTCTCTGTATCGCCAGGTGAAGAAGTCAGCTGAGGAGAGGGGGCGGAGAGACTCAACGGTCATCTGAAAACAGACAGAGGCAGAGGGATTTCGACGACGGAACCAACGCACAGGCAGCAGCTGTGAAAAGGTATGAAAAGGACTCATACGAAAGGGGGAAAAGGCGAAAGAGCTATATGTTGACAAGATGCAGTGAATGTGCTGTAATAACCGGCGGAGCAGAGCAATATTAGCAAGGGGTCTGTTCATCTTCCCCAGAACATTGACGTTTGAATAAGGGGCGTGTAAATCTCCGAAGCAAGGGAAAGGATATACATTAAAGAGGTGGGCTAGGTAAATATAAGCCTGAGAAGATGATGGGAAAGTCAAATTAAACATAACAAGGAAGAGAAGTGAGTCAAGAAAGAAATGAGAAAGTACTGATATTAAGTGGGTAGTCATATACACTGCCAAAAGAACCACAGAGTCAAAGATATAAAAAAAATGCTGAGGGAAGACCAGCTGAGAACCCAAAGACAGTAGAAAGAAGAAGATAGAGGAGGGGCAGTTCGGAGGAGACCCAGTATAAGAAGGCTAGAGATAATTTGGACTATGAGAAAAGAACTGTAATATTCAACGATACCTGAGAGACTTACCTGGAGTTACCTTCTTCTCAAAGCAGCCGAGTGAAAATTCAAGACGTATCCTTTTTCCTATAGAGAAAGAAAAGTTAACGTTTAAAGTTAATAAGTCACTGGTTTTACTTGAAACAGAATACCCTACTTACAGTCTCCGAGTAGTCTTTTCAATAGCCAGAGAATACCAGGTTACAGGGTGGTATGTGACAAGTACATGGTCCTCAGAAAGGTCAGTGTATATGCAGTCTTCATGGAAGTATGCACTGCCTTCGATACTGTACCAAGACACTGGCTGTGGGAGGTGCTAATGGACCTAGGCATCCCAGACAACTTATCTGCTATCCAGAGCGTGTACACCAGCAGTACTGCAGTTATCCGGTGGCGAACAGACAGGCGCACAACTGCTCATATTATAAGCATTTAGAAGGGCGAAGGTGCGTTCTGGCCCTGATACTATTCTGCATCTTTATCAATGGAGTCTCCAACAAACTTTTGAAGGCTCAAACAGATGCCCCATCTCTAGCTGGCGAAAAGTTGCCTGCTTTGCTTTTTGCAGACGACACCGTACTCTTGTCCATGACACCTGCTGGTGCCCGCAAGCAGCTGGACACTTTTGTTTCCTTCTGCAAGAGAAATGGGCTGTCGCTTAATGTGAGTAAAACCAAGTCCATGGTCTTTAACACCAATGTTAGGAGGAAGCGCAAGGCCTTCAGATTGGTACTGGGCGAAGGCATTATTGAGCAGGTTCCCTCATATGGGATTACGTGGGGGTTAGAGTCATGGAGTCTTGCGGATGGTCTCTCCATCTATAAAAGGCAAGGATTACATTGGCGAGGAATGTAGGTGCCCTCGCCAGATTTACATATGAGCACAGCAATGGAGCTGTTTCTGTGTCTTTGGAGGCATACAAAGTGCAAGCTAGGCAAGCTGCATTATATTGAGCTGAACTGTGGGGCCCATGCAAATGTTAGCAGTTTGGTGGTGATAGAGAATACATTTCTCCAGCATGGGGTCTGGCATGGATTCACATGCTCATGAATATTCCCCGTCGTCAGGCCGGGAATCCTCGGTAAAGAAAAACTCAGTATCAGTTTCGTTTCTGATCTGTCTTTCTTAGTAGTAACCAATCACTGATCTCTGGGTCATACTGCCCCCAGCCAATGACTGCCCTCCACCTAAGCCCCTCCCCTGGCAGCCATCCTCAGATTTTTACTGCACGTTCAAGTGTTGGGAGTCCTTGTGTTTTAGCTCTCAAGCTTTTACTGCGTTTCTGCGCTTTTCAGGAGAATTTTCTAATTTTTTCGGTTAATCGAGCCTCAAGCTCCACCGTTTCTACTTCCGATAACGGGGACCCGTTTTGTAATTCTTCTACGCCCTTCAAGGGTGAAGTTTCCGTCGAGTTACGCTTCTTGGAAGATTCCGGAAGATCTGTGGCCTACCTCAACGGACATGGCCCAGGACAAGGGTAGCTCGACGCCCGAATCCAAGCTGTTCAGGAGCTGGCCAGGATGCGGATTGCAAAATGTTTTCAAGGAGGACGAGCATTTGAGATGTCTCTACTGCCTTCATGAGGACAAGACGCACGTGGAGAAGGACTGTGCGTTCTGCAAGAACCTGTCAGAACGGACCATGCAAGATCGTCGTTCTCGCCTCGCCGCCTGGCTGGAGAAGAGCACAGCAGGTGAGAAGGCGAAGAAAAAGTCTGAGCGGTCTTCTAAGTCCTGTGAGGACGCCCCGGTGACGGGGGCCCAACAGAAGGCCCAGCACCGCGAGTCCGCGGGCACCGGGAGCGCGGAAAAGTCGGGCTCCTCGGCTGCCAGGCAGGGTGCGACTTCCCCGGCACGATCAACCATGGGCCAGCGCTCTGGTTCAGGGAAGAGGAAGTCCGAGAACCCGGTAAGCTTCTGGAGAGGCCCCGGTCGATCTCGAAGGGAGCCGAGGGGGAGCGAGGCGATGACCCTCCCCCCAAAGTGAAGGCCCAGGATGCACCTAAGGTGGTGAGGGCCTTGATAGGCCCGGCGAAGGCCTCTATCGAGGTTGTCGCAGCGGCCCTGGCGAAGCCGGCAGAGGCTACGCCAGTGGAGGCGACCTTGGGGCCCAGAGTTTCCCTGCTGCCGCAGAGGGAATCCTCTTTCCAGACCATTGTTAAGACCCCCGTGAAGACCCCGGCAGAAAAAGAGGGGGAGGGGCGGTAGCCATTACAGACTCGGATTCAGCCTCCGAGGAGGATCCGGTGGAAACCGTGAAAGGCCTCAATGAGAGGTTCATAGGCCTCAACGAGAGGTTCGAGAAGGTTCAATCCCAGGGGGAGGTTCCCGCTGATGTGATCGAAGAAAGCGACGATGGCGACGACGAGGGCCCAGTGGAGCAGCCATCCCGTCTGTCGCAGCCATTACCCGAGACCCAGGATAGCTCTGCGGCCATTTTGTTGGCGATCCAATCCTTATGTACTGAGATAAGGACGAGGTTACCACGGACCCCGACAGAGGCCTGTCGGGAAGCCCTCTGAACAAGCGGAGGAGAGTCCACCCCGCTCCGCCCTTCGTGCCCGCGAGGCCTGTGGACCCATCACCCCCCTCGCCGGACCCCCGGGAGGATACGGCGATGGGGACGGACGACGACGGCGGCGATGACACAACGGACATCGCGTCATCACCCCCCGCACCCCCCGGGCCTCTCCGCCCGACGAAATTGGCTCTTTTCACACCATGATAGCCAGGGCATTCGAGCTCTTCCAGCTCTGCCCTGAGGAACAGAAAAAGGAAGGTTTTCTTTACCAACGACGAGAGGCCAAGAGAAAGACGGTCCTCGGGGTGCCGTTGCTCGACGACATCTGGGACGAAGGGCTGGCTATCCTCAAGAACCCTACCACGACACCCGCCAAGAGGTACAGGTACGAGAAGAAGTACCGGGTCCCCAATGCCGCCCCCTTGTGCCTCAGGGCCCAGCCCACGCCGACTCTGTCGTCTCGGCAGCGGCCAAGAAGAAAGCAGCGGGTGCGGCGCCTTCAACTTCCACTTCCCCGCTGGACAGCGAGGGCAAGAAGTTGGACTCCATGGGACGACGAGTCATCTCGTCGGCGGCGACGACGACGATTAAGGCGGCCAATTCCTTTTGTGGCCCGTTACGACAGAGAGCTTTGGTTCAAGATAGCTCCTCTGCTAGACTTCCTGCCGGATGACAAGAGGGCGGAGGCCCTACAGATTCTGCAGGAAGGAGAGGTGGCGTCGGATCACGCCATAACGGTGGCAACGGACATTGCCGATACCGGATTTCGCCAACTGGGCAAAGGGGTTTGCCTCCGGCGACAAGGATGGCTCAAGGCAATGGACTTTCGCCAGTACGTCCAAACCAGAGTGTTGGACATGCCGTTCGATGGCAGCAACCTGTTTGGAAAGACGGTGGATGAGTCCCTCCAGGCCATCAAGACAGACACGGAAACAGCCCGAGCCCTAGGAGTCCTTCAGCAACGGCGGACCTTTCGGAGCTCTGGAGGCAGACCGGGAGCCTCCAAGGAATCCAGCGGCGGATCTTCTACTTACCGCCAGGCGGTCCGCTCCTCGTCCCAGGAGGCCTACAGAGGCTGCAGCTAGCAAGGAGGGTCTCGCCGACGTCGGCAAGGAGGCCAAGGCGGCAAGGCCTCTTCCAAGCAGGACTGAACCGGCCGTAGCGTCGGTTCCCCACCAAAGCACCCCGGTGGGAGGCCGGCTGACGAAGTTTGTCAGCGCGTGGGAGTCCATCTCCTCCGACCGTTGGGTGCTGGATACCCTGGCCCGCGGACACTCAGTGGAATTTCAAAAGAAGTGTCCTCGCATTCCTCCCGTGGCCAGGAAGGAGAATTACGTCCCTCAACTGCTGTTGGAGGTAAGGGCGATGCTCAAGAAGGGTGCCATCGAGCTCGTCCCCAAGAGGCTCTGGAGTATACTCGAGATACTTCCTCGTCAGAAAGAAGACAGGCGGTTGGCGCCCCATCCTGGACCTGCGTCGGTTGAACAAGTACATCAAGGCACAGAAATTCAGGATGGTCACCCTCCAGCACGTGCTGGGACAGCTGGAGGAGGGCGACTTCCTATCGTCACTGGACCTGGAGGATGCTTACTTCCACATCCCCATTCTAAAAGGACACAAAGTTCCTCAGATTCGTAGTCCAGGGGCGTCACTACCAATTCAAAGCCCTGCCATTCTGATTAAAGTCGGCACCCAGGATGTTCACCAAGTGCCTCGCAACTGTGGCGGCGCGGCTGCGCCTGCAAGGGATCCACGTCTACCCCTACCTGGACGACTGGCTAATCGGTGCAAGGTCAAGAGAACTCGCCGTCGAACACACAGCGAGGACCGTCCGCCTGCTCACGGAGCTGGGATTCGCCATCAACTACCCCAAATCCCATCTGGTCCCGTCGCAGGTGGCACTGTTTCTGGGAGCGAAGCTCGATACAGTGAAGCAATTGGCATCTTCGTCGGAAGAAAGGACGAAGGCCATTTTGGGCAAGGTGCAGCGCGTTTTGGCCACGGAGGTGGCCAGAGTGAGGTCCATCAAGTCCCTCCTCGGGATGATGTCCTCATGCATCTACTTTGTGCCCCTTTGCAGACTTCGGATGTGTCTGCTACAAGAGTTCCTCGACACCCGCTGGATTCAAGCGGCGGGCAGCTTCGAAGACAGGATCCCTCTCGACGAGGAGTTCCGTCAGACGATTCTATGGTGGGGTGCCCGTGCGCACCTCGCGGCAGGCATGGACTTTCAGACCCCGGCGTATCAGGAGACGGGAACGACGGACGCCTCCCTGGAGGGATGGGGGGCCCACACCAGAGATCTCCACACAAGAGGCCTCTGGCTCCCGGAGGAGAGGTCTCTTCACATCAACATTCTGGAGCTACGAGCCGTGTTCTGGGCGCTCAAATCGTTCCTTCCGTCCCTCAAGGACAAAGTGGTGAGGATCTTCACCGACAACACCACCACAATGTTCTACATCCGGAAGCAGGGAGGCACCAGATCCCCAGCCCTATCCAAGGAGGCCCAGGATCTGTGGCACTGGGCCGTCGCCCAGGGGATGTTTCTGGTTCCCTTCCACCTGGCAGGAATAAAAAACACCATCGCCGACTCACTCAGCAGGGAGCTGCGCTCGTGCCACGAGTGGGAACTATGCTAGGACCAGGTGGATCGGCTCTTTCGACGGTGGGGCAAACCCCAGATCGACCTGTTCGCGACAGCGATGAACTCCAGGTGCCAGAGGTTCGCCAGCAGGTTCGCACAACCGAGGAGCATGGGCGATGCTTTCTCGTTCCCTTGGGACGGCCTGTTCCTGTACGCGTTCCCGCCGTTGCTGCTCCGTCTCATCAACCAGCTCAAAAGGTCCAGGTGCTGGATGATCCTCATTGCACCGGCGTGGCCGAGACAGATTTGGTTCCCGGACCTTCTGGACTTGTCGGCATCCCCACCTTTCAAGCTGGCGACGAACGCATATCTTCTCTCCAGAGAAGGAGGCGCCATTCTTCATCACGACCCGGAGTCGCTGAACTTGCAGACTAGGCTCCTGCAGCACTAGAGTTTGGAGGGTACGATATCCTGGCTGACTGCAGAGAGGTTCTTGCAAAAGCCAGGACGTCCTCAACTCTCAAATGCTATGGACATAAGTGGAAGAGGTTCTCTGTCTGGTGCCGTGCACAGAAGATTAACCCTCTGCGGATTACGGCCCCTCAAGTATTGCCTTACCTACTGTCGCTGGCCAAAGCTGGACTGGGTCACGCCTCCATCAAGATACATCTGGCTGCCATTTCCCGATACACCAGAACTACAGGATGGGTGTCCTTGTGGTCTCATCGCCTGGTGAAGGAATTCATGAAGGGACTATTCCGATCGCTCCCGCCAGTGAGGGCTCCTGCCCCGGCGTGGGAGCTCAACGTGGTGCTGACCAGGCTCATGGGTGCCCCATTCGTGCCGATGCATTCGGCGCCGTTGAAGTTCCTGTCTTGGAAGACAGCATTTCTTGTGGCCATCACCTCCGCACGACAAGTGGGAGAGATCCAGGCCCTATCTTGCAAGCCTCCATACTTGACTTCTCACGACACGAGGGTGGTGCTGAGGACGCACCCCTCCTTTATGCCCAAGGTGCCGTCGGACTTCCACCTCAACGAGCCCTTAGTGTTGCCAGTTTTCTTCCCGTCGCCTTCGTGGCCGGCCGAGAGGACTTTGCACTCGCTGGATGTGGCTAGAGCGCTGAAGTTCTACGTGGACCGCACAAAGAGTTTTCGGAAGTCATCACAGCTGTTTGTGAACTTTGGACCTGTGAATCAGGGGAAGGCTCTCTCGAAGGCTTCCATTTCCAGATGGCTCTCTGGCTGCATCATGCACTGTTACTGGTTGGCAAACCGACCGCTGGCCGGCTGTCCGAGAGCCCATTCGACCAGAGTGATCGCTGCTACCACGGCGTTCCTGTCTGGTGTGCTCCTGCTGGACATCTACAGGGCTGCTACGTGGAGGTCGACGCACACCTTCACAAGACTCTACTGCGTCGATCGGGACTCCAGGGAGGAGTCCAGGGTCGGCCAAGCAGTGCTGTGCAACCTGTGTGCTTAAGGTGAGGCTGGTGAGGAGGTAAGGGATGCTTAATGTTGAGTTGTTGTATTGCTTAATGTTGCACCTGTTGCCACCTCCTGTGGTTGTGCATGTGAATACTGCTATGTATTCTTATATTCATGAGCATGTGAATCCATGCCAGACCCCATGCTGGATAAGGAACAAGTTACTTACCTGTAACTGTTGTTCTCCAGCATGGGTCTGGCATGGATTCACATGCGAACCCTCCCTCCTTCCCCTCTGCGGTTCTTCATTTGTTCATACTGTCACTTTACGTGCAACCAAATCTGAAGATGGATGCCAGGGGAGGGGCTCAGGTGGAGGGCAGTCATTGGCTGGGGGCAGTATGACCCAGAGATCAGTGATTGGTTACTACTAAGAAAGACAGATCAGAAACTAAACTGATACTGATTTTTTTCTTTACCGAGGATTCCCAGCCTGACGACTGGGAATATTCATGAGCATGTGAATCCATGCCAGACCCATGCTGGAGAACAACAGTTACAGGTAAGTAACTTGTTCCTTCTGAAAAGCCTCATGGGTATCCCACACACTGCCCCTAATTTACAGGTCTTGTTAGAAACTGGCATGCAGGGAATAGAACCAATTTGTCAACTATGGGCAGCGCTCTATTGGGTCCGATTGTGAAGATGTGTAAAGCTCCAAATATACAGCGCAGCGATGGACGTCTTGTCACAGCGAGGGGGCACCTCTCTGAAATGGGTGACCCATGTCAAATATTTTCTGGGGATGCCTGAGCATGGGGACCTTTTGTCGAATCCAACTGTCATGGACCCTCGGTCTAAGGCTGTGGTGAATAAGGCTATGCTGATCAAAGGGGATCGGGACCTTGACCTGAAATCCCAGGCTTTGGAAACCCTGGCTCACTACTTCATTATAAAAAAAGCATGTGGGCTGTGAAGATAATTTTAGTTATATCACCCCCAAACAAGAGAAGTCCATTTATTTAAAGTTCCGTTTAGGAATCCTACCTACCGCAGCTCTCCAGTATAAATGGAACCCGGGAGCCTCTGCAAAGTGCATGTTATGCAGTGAATTCGACGAGGAGCTTCTACACCTAATGCTTTTATGCCTGGTTACTAAGCCACTGAGGAAACGCTTTCTAAAGCCGCTGTTTGTAAGTCGTGGATGCAAGACTATCAGTGAAGCTATGAAAATGTATTTAGATTCTTCTGAAGTTCCCATAGTATTCGCAACCAGTAGCTACCTCAAGTGGGTATGGAGGCTGCATGCAAAGAACAGGAGAGACCTCCAATAGCCTCGTCCTGCAGCCAGTGAGTGTCTTTTGCTTGTGTTGGAATTATGCACTGGACTTTATTCATTGTTCTGCCGCTTTTACGACCAAGGCTACACAGTCCAAACAATCAGGCACTTGCTTCTCACTTGCTCGGGCCTTACAGCAAAAAGAGGAGTTCACATGGCCCACCTGCTTAAAGACAGTACCTGCCTAGAGGAAGACTACTGGTGGTCCCAACTGATGTCTGGTACAAGAAGGAAATCGGTTATTGCAGTGGGGCAATTTTTCCAGAACCTGGACCTGGTCAGACCCCAGACTGAGGCAAACTGATGAACAAGGATCAAAGGCAACAAAGGACCCTAACGGTGAAGGAATGTCAAGAAGACACATCCAAGAGGCTCAAGTGAACCTTATCCTCACTTGTAAAAATTGTTACACTGAGACTCGATATGATGAATTGAAACCTTTAGTTAGTATTTTAATGTACGACTGCCATGTTTTATGCTTATGAATTGTTTTATGTGTTGTGGCTTTTATGACTTTGTGTCGAAATAAAGCCTATGAATTAAATTATATTAACGTCAAAACAAACCAGTCCATACTATTTCCTTATCTGCAAACATTTTCATTAGTAATACCTGGTTGAGTGTACAAAACTGCTCACAAAGATTAATTTCTAGAAAGTATCGACCTACAAACACTGGGTGGTGCTCCCTGTACCATGCAGATGTGTGGTACCCCTCTGACTTGATACTCTTCACCCAAAAAAGTGTGTGATTTCTCCTAACAGTGTACATGGTGGATTATGGATGAAATTCACCATGGCTAAGAATCTATTCTGGAAGTCTGTGGCTACCTCTGCTTTCAGGAGACAGTTCATTTTCAATCATACTTTTTTTTTGGTTGGTGGGTTCTTTCTTCCCATGCATATTTGGCACATCTTCGTCTCAAAAACCATGTGGGTGGTCTGAGGTTGCGTAACATGCAACATTGTTTAGTGTACAGTCTACACCACTACTCTTGTATTCCATGCATGTTTGCTAATAGTTCCATGATTCAACCTTTTGTTCCAAAGTTGAAACAGAACACCTTCACTAACATTTACCTGTGTTTAGTGTATGTTCTACACTATAGTATAAAGTAGCTAAATAACATACAGTAGAGCACTGCAAGGGCGCTCTAACTTCCCATCTTCGCTCTATGCAGCATGTTCTTCGTCGCCTGGAGGCGCGCTGGCATAAAACCTTCCCAGTGTTAGATCTTCTTTCTTTTTATCATGCATTATATGATGTTTTTTTGTCAGCTGAACGTTTTTTATTTTTCGGATCTTCTGTGTGCCCAATCTGCTCACCCTCGCTGTTTGTTTGAATCTCTTCCTTGTCTTCCATCTCCTCCTTTTCTTCATTATTCTCTTAATTGTTTGCTTCTTTTCTTCAAAAGTGACTACTCTTCGATCTTCTATTGTTCTGTCAGCTCCCTCTGTAACGCTCACCTGATTCCCACTGAGGCGCTGACCCAAACTGGACTGCTACAGTTGCTTCTATGACTATGATGAGGCGTAGAACTCGGAAGACGCTCTGGGCAGGACCTTCGAATATTGACTGTCTGGCTTGTATGGTGAGTTTTCTGCAGGTGGAAGAAAAAGGGGTAATTACAAGCTGGTTGGATAATTTCTCCCACCAATCTTCTGCTTTTCCCACTTCTTGGTTCTCGACTGGTCTCCACGAACTCTCACCTTTGGTTTAGTAAAGCCGAGCTCTCCATCCTGCTTCTGGTGCAGGGGCGCGTGGAATCCAGTTACGTCACTGGATGATTTCAGTGTTTAAGCTCAGTGTCCTTTTGTGGCTTGTAATAGTCCTTCAGGTGCCGAGGAGCTGTTGACGACACCACCACTGCTGTGCAAGAAGAGGCTCGTGAGTATAGAAGATCTGAGGCCGCTTCTGAAGGAGCACCCTTTTATAATGTCCTTTTCTGTCTTTCAGGTGCCGAGATGCGGTGGCACGTAAGTATAACTGAATTGTGGCCGTTTCCAAATGGGCGCCTCTGATAATGTCCTTTCCTTCCTTTCAGGTGCCGAAATGCTGAGGGCGATGCTCCCGCTGCTGCGCATGAAGAAGCGCGTAAGTATAACTGAGTTGCGAACCCTTCGGCTCGGACACCACTAACAATGTCTTTTGTCTTCCAGGTGCTGGGATGCTGCCGAAGCGAAGGCCGCGGTGAACTCGGGTGTGATCACGGATGGATAAGGTAAGCGAGCGCAGCTGCGAGCGTGTTGCCCGTTTTCTAACCTTATGTCTTTATTTGCAGTTTGGCGGAGACTGGACTCTTGTGGATGGATTCTGGTGAGTAGATGTTCCTGTGCCTTTTCTTCATCCACAGGTTGCTGCTCGAGAAGCTGAGGGTGTGTCTGGACCTGGAATGCAGGAGCCGACTCGGTGAGCGTCCTGCTGCTGTTGCAGAATAACGCGAAGCACGTGAATTCTATCGGGCGTGGTTTAAATAGTGGAGAAGTGCTTTGGTGCATATTCTTCCTCCAGCCTCACCCAGGTAAGAAAAGAGTTCCTGTAACAGAGGATTGGTCCCTCCCAGCCAGTGGCTGGGTGAGTATGCAGCATGGTCTGCCATAGGTAAGTCCACCCAATCACTACTGCACACTTTAAGAATATGAGCCCGGCGCCCATGGCGCCGGGACTGTGGTTCCTTATGAGCATGGCGCCAGAGGCGCCAGGACATGGTCCAAAGGGCCCCTGTAGGGGTCTGCTGGAACCGGGGGTGTGGATGATGAGCCTGCTTCCGGGGACGCTGGGCCAGTCTTGGCTCCTTGGGAGTAGCGCTCATGACACCCTCTTTATTTTCACCCTGTTCTAGATCATATTCTTCCGTTTCAACCATTTCTGTTTTCACAAATCTCTAATTCTGATACCTCTTCTTTATTTAGCTCATGCTTATCCTACCGCTTACCTGTCTGATCCTATTCCTTCATCACTTATACCGAAACACTATCTTTCATTGGTTTCTTTTCTTCTCTTTGCTTTCTTCTGGTTATTCTAAACATTCTTTTTTGCTTTTTCTATTGGATCTGTCGGCTGCTTTCAACACTGGATCATACTTTACTCCTAACTTCTCGCTCTTCTTTTGGTTGTTCTGGTTCTGTGTTATCCTGGTATCGTTCTTATCTGTATTATCGAACATACTCACTCGCCTGGACTGGGACTTCTTCTAACACTTGACCTCTTCTTCATGGTGTTCCTCAAGGTTCTGTTCTTGTACCGTTCCTTTTTTCCCTTTACACTCTTCCTCTAGCGGCTATGAACTCGTCTTTTGGCATCTAATATCATTTCCATGTGGACGATGCCCAAATCTTCCTGTCCCTTTTTTCTTTCACAACTCTTCCTTTCCTTTTCTTCTTTCACATCTTCTATTCACGATAATCCGGCTTCTTGTCTCACTGCTGTTAAAAACTGGATGTCTGATCACTTTATTGTTTTGAATACATTCAAAACTCCCCCGCCCAATACTAGTCCTCCCCCTTCTGTTCTTTTCCTCCTTCTCTTCTTCCCGTCTTTACTTCTGCTAGTAATCTGGGTTTGTATCTTGATTCTGATTTGTCTTACCATATTTAGATCACATCACGCTGTTGTTGTTTTCATCCATTAATATTCGTAAAGCTCATCCTTTTCTTATATTTAATGCTAAAAAACATTTGATCTCTTCACTTATTTTTTTCCGCCTGTTCTATTGGTCTACATTGCTCTGTGGTCTTCCTGTTTGTTCGTTTGGCTCCTTTAACGTCGGTTTTTAATGCTTCTGTTCATCTTTTGTATTTGTCTCCTCATGATTCTATTTCTCTGTCACTATCCTCTCTAGGATGGTTGCCTTTCTGTCCCAGTCTTAAATTTAATTTTCTCGGTCTTGTTTTTAAATGTCGTTATGGTCATGCACCTACCAGTGTATCATTCTTCTCTCGTTTCCTTCTAGGTTCCTTCTCGTGTTTTACGTTCTCATGGTCAATTTCTTTTATCAGTTCCTCACCTCCCTGGCGCTCAATCACACTTTTGTTCTCCTTGCTTGCCCCACTTTACTGAAATTCTCTCCCTCTGTCTCTTCGCTCTATTACCTCTTACTCTCTTTTTCATTCTTTTCTTAATAATTATCTTCTTCAATCTTAATGGAAACTATGTGCCTTTTTGTATAGCCTGTGATTTCATATTCAATTGTACTGTCAGTGTGTGTTTTTCAGCACTTTGGCGTAAAGCGCTACATAAATTGCAATTAAAATACAAATACAAAAAATAGGTGAAACATGTAGTTGTGATTGAGTCTCAATCTTGATAATGCACATTGCTTCTAAATCTTTTTTCCAGAGACTTTACAAAGTCCGCCCAGTTTGTTGCATTTGATATAACTTTATGGAATCATTGATTGCATCATGAGTGAAGCGGCTGGGTGATGTAATCTTCAGATACATTTTCAACACATTTTAAAACTACCTTTTGAATTTGGCTATTTGTGTTCTTTGTAGGTTTCTCCTCCAGAATTATCTACATGTGATCTTATATATTAATGTAGTCAGGATTGCATTGTTTAAGTATGTCTGTGCTTCATGCACTCTGGGTACATCTACAGCTGTTTTTTTATAAATCTTTTTCAAGAAAATCCAGTCGCAGTCAATGTTTTTTCAGTTGCACGACTAACATCTAGTGCTTAGATGTTATGATGTATGTTTAATGGCAAATATACTTGCCTTTTTAGGCTTTTACTTACTCATTTCCGGTTGGCCTCATCTGAAAGAGTTTTATTAGTTGTGAAATTTGTTCGGCCTTTATATTTGGTATGTCTCATGTTGATACTTTGTTTCTGTCTAGTTTTGTGCATGACAAACCAATTCTTACGTAATCACCCACTGAGTATCTTCTTCATAGAATACATGGGTGGTTAGGGGACTGCATGTTTTTTTTTCTTCGTCTCAGTATTCCTTTTCATTATCATTGACTTTTTAGTGTGTGTTTTGTAAAATGTGTGTGGAAAGGATACAAATATGTTAGTGTTTGTTGAATTTCAAAAGTGTGTTTTGGATTTCCTTTGTACTTTGTATTAATCTGTATGTTGGTCATTAAATCTTTAGATGATGTGTTCCTGTCTTCACTGGTCTTGTTTACATCCTCACCCCACCCAAGGAAACAAGTCTTATTTGCCTTTAAAAATCTGAAATATATTTTGCATTGTATCTTGTTGCATGATATATTTTAATCATTCTTGTAACATCTGGAGAGGTTTTTGTTAGTATGTACATTTTCCAAAACAAGTAATGTTTTTTGAGGAGCTGACATTCAAATTTTTTGGAATGTACCATTGCATTGATCAGTAGAACATCACGCAATGTGTCACTGTAATTTGGGATATTTTTGCATGTAAAAAGATTAAATGTTTTGAAAGATGTTCATTTGTACCTTTATTTTGCTGCTACATTTGTTGAGAAATTATTTAATTGTGCTGTGCGTTTTATTCTGTGATTATACATTTTGTGACGAATCTCATGATGTTGTTCCTGCTCCCCAAGGGAGAGACCCTTTCATGAGGCAAGTGAGGTGGGGCAGCTACCAGAGAGTCCCCCTGCGGGTGGTACTCAGTGGGTGGAGCTCATGGAGAGGGATTCCCCATCTGGGAAACCGGAAGGACATCATGAGCCAACACGGTACAACAGACATTCACCCACCTTTCTTTCCTCATCTTTGCCTTCCCCTGATCCTATAGGTTCCTCCATGTATCTGTTATATTGATAGTACTACTGAGACGAGGAAGAGTAGTGCTGATTCCACTGAGCACTAAAAATACTGGGACGAGGAAGATACACAGTCCTAACCAACTACTTAGAAAACCAGAGTGCAAGGTCTAGTTGGCCAGCCACAAATAGTTTAAAGATGGAAAAGGGACTAACAGTGTTGTCAGTACCTCTTTGGAGGCACTGCGAGCGGAGGTCCTTGCCTGCACCAGGAAGAGCTGAGACTACGGCTGCTGACCTGGATGAAACTGGGAGAGTTCCGGAGTCCCTGCCGGCTTTGCCAAAGTGCGACATGCCAAGAACAAGCAAGACCGAAGGTCTGGGCGCAGGAGAGCACTGCATTACGCAGGCAAGCAGGTACATGCTGCATGGCTCCAAGGGAGAGTGTCAGAGCTGCCAAAACTAGCGCAAGAACAGGAAACGGCTGACAAAAGCTGCAGGAATACGAACGGAGAACCGAGAAGGAGGTGATGGACCGGGAGACCCAGGAAAAGCTATGGGGGCTGCCAAGCGACCATTGGGACACTTAACAAACCACTGTAAAAGGGGTATGGAACCCGTATTTGAGAAGTCAATATGAAGGTCTTGGACTCGCATTTAAGAAGCCTGAATAAAGGGTTCTGGGACCCACAGATAAGAAGTCAATACAAGGGGGTCTGGGACCCGTATATGAGATGCAGAAGAAGGGGTCTGGGAACCATTTTTGAGAAAGGCAGACCCTGGCAGGAGAGTACAACAGGGCTGGCTAGTGAGAAATTAAGAGGAAGCATAAGAAGGGGACTGACGTCGACAGGGCATGTTAGTAATACTATCCCTACTGTGACGTGTACTGCACCCATGGTCATTCACGCGTCGAGGTCCATCAGATTCTTTTTTCCCCACAATCAAAGTCTGTCGCAAATGTGGAGTTCTCTTCCAGGATGATGCCTTTATGTATTTCAGTTATAAAGCGTGCATACAAACCACAGGCATTGAGGCACTGTTACAGGTACAAGTTAGGTACACATCCGGTAGGCACGCTTAGTCATACAGTAACGTTTTGGTGGAAAGACAATGAGGGTAGGTTAAGATTACATTGGTTACATGAAGACGAAGTGTTCTCCTACATATTGGTCATACTGTACATACTGAAGGTATAGGTGTGGAAGAAACTGACTTGAAGGGAAGGGTTGTTAGAAGAGCTGGGTTTTGTGGGCTTTCCGAAAGATCCAGTAGGATTTCTCAGCCCTCAGGGAAGTGGGGAGGTCATTCCAGAGTTTAGCTGCACGGTAGGGGAAGCTGAAACCTCCAGCTTTACATCTTCTCACTTTAGGAACAAGAAGTCTGTCCACGTAGGGGGTCCTAGTGGGTCTAGAGGAATGGGCTTTGGTGATTCTTTGGGTGAGGTACAGAGGCGCTGTATTGGAGAAGCACTTGTGGCCGATGGATAATGTTTTAAATATGATCCATTCCTGGATGGGCAACCAGTGGGCTCCCTTGTGGCTTGGGAGATGTGTTCTCGTTTTGGGATATTAAGAGCTGCTCTCAGGGTGTTATTTTGTATAACTTGCAATAATTTTATATTTCCACCGTTTAAGGATTTCAATCAGTCGACGCACACATTGGTCTCAACATAGGATGTAGCGCTCAATTGATATGCTTTTCTCTTTATTTTATGATAATTCAATTTTGAGATGGTACACCACTCGTATCACACCCCCTTTTTCAAATACCCCGGGTCACAATGGACCATGAACCAGGCCGGTTGGTGAAAATACAATATTTATTTTTAAAATTCAAAGTAAATCATAATTTTTTTATATGGGGCAGCAATCACCAATGGGGTGATAATTACAATAGAAATGTAAGCAATGTACTTAATTAACCTTCTCCCAGAACATATACACTGCACAATTGAATAGGAGCACTTTTGATTTTAGGAAAGATATCACCCAAGTTAAGGTTTCACCCTGCAATGTTCCCTCAAACCACAAATAATTCAATTCTGAGTGGATAGAAAGAAGCAGCAGGTAGTCAGGAATAAGAAAGAGAAAACAGAATCACAATCCGACCTTGTTCTAGGATTGTGTTCGATCTGCCCAGTCACTGTAGCAACCGCTACCAACAGGCAACAGCCTCATGAACACATGCTGACCAACTTCAGACCTATGCCATCCGGCATTACCTTTTCGCCATTTGGAGATTACACTCCCCCCATACACCAGACATGCCTTGAGGAAGACCTGAATGGGTTGAAACACGTCTCGGCTGACCACTTTTTCTAGACACTTTTGTCTACACTACATATAAAAACATACTGCACAGCAACAAGCATCAGAAGCTTACTAAAGGGTCTTCCTAACAACCTTTTATTTGCAAGGTAACCAAGACTCTTCTTACATTTTGTCCACTGGAGGTCTTGAGTTTACTTCGCCTTACCTGTGACCCTGCAAAGAAACTATCACATGTTACAATGAAAAATAAAACCCCCACTGGAGTGTTCATATTCTAGAACCCTTTCTCTACACCGTTTCCTATAAATATGAATACTCCGAGAGTGGGATAAGGACAAAGGCAAGACAAGATAGGCTACGTGTTTCTATGGGCTGGGGATGATACTCACAGTCCATTTTTTGGTTTTGGGATTTTTGGACAGTCAACAGGGTCTGGTCACCACACGGCGGCGTGCCTGGCAAAAGTCGACTGGGCAAGGTCTGGTCACTGGGTAGCGAACAGCTGGGCAATTCAGGTCACTGGATGGCACAGGTACCGCTAGATGCAGTTAGTGGGCAAGCAGTTAGTGGACAGCAAGCCGGTCTGAATTTAGGATGCAAAAGGTACCACAGCTTCCCCTTTTTAATGGGAGATTAGTGGGTTGATTCTGGATCAATTGCCTTGTTGGGAATAGGAATCGGCTATGCTTGGATTTTGCCGTGGGCTCTGGAGTAGGGTCAGCACTGGTTTGGCCTTCTAGTTGGAATCAGCAAGATGAATGGAGCAGATCAGGAACGCAGCGCAGGAACTTCAGAAAGAGTGTGTCTGTGTAGTTCTGTCAGCTATTCTTTTTATAGAACATGGTGACATCACAGAATTATTGGTGTTCAGAACCGAGCTAGGCCTACCTCCAAGAAGCGGATAGGACAATCAATGTTGGTTGCCTCCTCTGGGAGGTGTCCCAGTTTATGAGGTTGCATTTTATGAGGTAAGAAGCCATTCCACAGTCCTTTTTGCCCTAAATCAGTCATAATCTAATTTACACATTTATACATTTGTGGCGTTTTAACAAATCACATGGGCAGATTCCATATTGTATGTAAAGCATAGCAGTCCAATCCTCATGATTGTGGGACCTTGTTTTGCCCTTCTACCAGTTTTTTGCACTTTTCAGGGAGAATTATATTACTTAAAATTCTATAAGTTTACACATGTGTATAGATTACTAGGCATATCAGTGTTACATTTTACAGTGGCATCCTGTACACTTTCTGTGGAATACACAATTCTCTGCCATAATCTGCTCCCAAGGGGTCAGTGAATGCTACAATGTCTTAAATTCTAAACCACAAAATCACATTTAAACAGTGACTTTTCAAATGTTTGCAAAGTCCTGCTGCAGAGATAAAAGTCTTTAACATTTTTATTAATAAATAGTCTTTGGAAACAAATGTCAGTATTGGTCACCATGTATGTGCATGCCTTTCCAAGGCTACCCCTTCACCCTAAGTTGTCACAGAGATTTTCACTTTGCACTTTAGTGTCCTAGAATTCTATTGTACGAGGCTGGAACACAGACAACAGTGTGTCCAACCAAGCAATTATCACTTGTGTGTTCAAGGAGTTTACTGTTGGGGGTCCTTGTGTTGCTAGCATCCTCCCTGCAGACCTGTTTGGCTGGTTCTCCCCCCATGTCGCCACTGCAGAAGCCTATTTTTGGGCTGACTTCCCCCCAGGCAGCCATTGCAGTTTGATTCAATTGTATTATTTTTGCTCTGAATTGGAAGAAAACCTGCTGAATAGAACCATCTCTGTCGCATCACAATCCCCTTCACATTGCTACTTAAGGGCAGGGCCTTATCCAACATGCCAATTTAAAACATATTTTCCTTTATTTTGCAAAAGTACATTTGACATGTGGTGACTGAAAGTTGCATTTTTCTTGCAAATCCGGTTTCTCTATCTAGATTCCCACATTGTTTTGCAGCCATAGTTAGTTTCTTGTGCACAACAGTCTGTACAAGGCAAAGGTCTCCTGGAATTGAGTGCACAGAAAGCTCTGATTTTCTTTTCAAGCAGTGATTTTTGACATTTTGTAGCACAATTTAAGCGTTTCCTTTGTAGATGAAGGAACGCTTTTGTTGATTTTCTCAGGTCTGGCTGGGACAGCCTGTCATTTAGGAATAATGCTCTTTTCTGATGGAGCACAGCGTGAATATGGCTGGGCGTGACAGGGTCTTTTTGATAAAAGCGGTTGGTGTAAACAGGGAAATATAGCATCATAGCAGCATCATTTTAGAGGTAACATATTCTCTCTTTCAATGGGAACTTTGGGCTTGCAGCAAAGCAGCGCTGCTTTTTCACTCCATTTCTTTAAGACAAACAAGAACACACCCTAGTAGCCTTTATCGGGATGCTTCCTGTTCCGTCTTGCCCAATGGCGCTTGGCAAAACAGTGCAGCCATCTTTTTTTTGCTGCAAAACGCAATTTCCCCGTGCCCCTGATTCTTCTGAGATCCTCTTCTGAGATCCCTGTTGAAGGAGAGTAGGGCAAGGTGGGCTTCATCAGTTAGGAGTCCTTCCATCAGAGAGCGGTACGCCACGATCCTCTCACTGTCTCTCGTTGGAGTGTGGAACGACACCCACAGCTTTCTCTTGGATCTTTCTTTATGGTGTTGAGCGACACCACCAGATTTTCTTTGATTTCTCCATTTCAGGTCCCCAGGGAGGTCCTCCTTGGTCTTTGAATAGGCACAACCAGTATGAATCTATGAAATAAATAAGAACTGGTTACTTCATTTTCTTACTAACTGCCTTCCAATAGGGTTGACAGCAGTGGGACACGCATGCATTCAATAATGACAATTGATAGTGAAGAAAAATACTCCCTGTTACATAATTATACTCATAAATCCATTGTTCCCTTTTGATTCTTCTTTTTCTTATTCTCGTGCTTCAGATGTCTCCTCTATTTGATTTTCTGTTGGCTCCTCAATAAGCTGCAAAGGGTGCCTAAGGTGACAAGTCTTAAGCTGATTAATATGGACCCATTTCTCTTCTGTCACTTTGCCTTTGGGGATTCGGATTCTGTAGGCGACAGGTGAAATTTTATCTACAATTTCAAAAGGACTCTGCCAGCTTGGTAAAAAAATGTACGCTCTTTGGTCTGGTTCCTTTGGAAATTGTACAAGTAGACCCTGTCTCCTGCTTGGTTTTCCCTTTTGGTTGTTTTTAAATCATATTGAGTCTTCATACCCTCAGCAGATCTTTCCAGATTCCGCTGAGCGTACGCAAAAGCATGTTGAAGGTGTTGATTCTCAACATACTCATGAGTTGTAGAGGCGTTTATTAGTGTCTGCTCTTGTGTTCTATAGAGCAGATGCTGAGGTAGCACCATCGTTCGTCCAGTCATCCGCTCAAATGGAGACATCTTGGTTGCAGAAGAAGGTGTAGATCTGATGGCCATCAGTACAAGCGGTAATCGGATGTCCCAACTTGGCCCAGAGTCTGCCACAAACGTATTTCGAATGCACACAATGGTTTTATTGTACCTCTTAACTCCACCAGTAGAGGACAGTGGTATGCAATGTGAAGTTTCCTTTTTACCCCAAGTATCTCCCACATCTTTGTCATCACTTCGCTGGTGAAGTGACTACCTCGGTCTGACTCAATCCTTTGGGGTAGGCCAAAATGCGAGAAGATGTGATTGATCATCAGGGCAGCTGCTGTTTCTGCCTTGCAATTGGGGGCCCGGGAGATATTCCACCCATTTGGTAAACAAGCATGCTACGGTTAACATGTACTTGTTCCCCTTAGAGGAGTGAATCACGGGTCCGATGAAATCTACGTGTACATCTGAGCAAGGCAGTGTCATCTTCTGGAGGGGAGCTTGATGTGTGAGTGAAGTTGTCTTAAAATTGTGCACACACAAGACACCCCTTCAAGTATTAGTCAAGGTCCTGCCACATGTGTGCCCAGTATGCAACCTTTCGCAAGATTTCTAAAGTAGTGTGAAACCCCTGATGACTGGCTGTGGCTGCATCATGGGCGTGACTTAGCATCAGGCTTTGGAATGAGGTAGGGACCACCCACTGGCCACTGGAATGGCTGGATCTTTGGGAATTTTCGGAACATGGCCTCACTGATGAAGCTCTTACCACTGTCCACGCGCACTCGGGCGAGAACAGCCTCCTTCCCCCTCATTTAACTGAATAGGGCTGAACAACTGTTCTCTAACTTTCTGAATGTCAGCTAAACTTTGAGCGGGTTTCTCATCACTTTTGGCTATAAAATTGGGGTTTTCAGATTGTGAATCAGTGTAAAATTTCAAAGTATTTCCTTCCAGTGTGGAATACCACTTGAAGGAAGGTTGATTTTCAGGAATGGAGAGGATATCCCATCACCAGTGTGTTGTCCTACAGCCATTACGGTCACGTCGGGTATTTGATTGTTTTAGAAATGAAACCCAATATGATCAAGTTTTTGTTCAGCCATGTGGCTTGTGCCATGTAATCTAACATGGTTGACACTCTGTTACAATTTTATTAACCTGTTAGTCTGAGTCCAGAGGACCTTATTCACACAGTCTATTAGGGGGGACAACCTGCGTAGGATGTCATTCCCCAGTAGACAGGGTGTGCCCTCTGGAGTCACGACTATGACCAGGTGTTTCACTTTGTGTCACACAATTTTTATTTCCAAATCCGCTCTCCCCTTGCCATGAATTTCATTCCCGTTGAAGTTCTGGAGTTGTCCAGCAAGAGGGGTGAGAGGGATCTGGTATCTCTCCACCCCCGCTCCCCCTTTCCTGAATTTAGCTGATCAAAGGCCCTTTTTGACAGAAGAGTGGCTTGGGACCCAGTTTCCACCAGTGCTGAAAATATACATTGCCCCTGCACTTGTACCGGGGCATAAAATCTACCCTCTTTCTACTCCAAGGGCAAAGGTAATGAGCATTACGGGCAAGCTGGGTGGTCAATTTCTTTATTTTAGACTCCGACAAAGGGGTAGTTTGGGCATAATTCCGTGTGGGAGTTTGGGAATCTGAAGGCAACAGTTTCGGGCTCCTTTTCTGATTCTGGACTGCCCCCCCTTTTTGGAGGCAGTCACCAGAATTGATCTGGGAAGTTTGGGAATCCTCTTTCAATACTTGATTCTCTGGATTCTCATTCTGGGGTTCAAGGTTGGGTGATTCTGAATCAGTCCCCACACCTGTCCATTCTTCATTTAGATCTCTTGGGACCCATTTTTCTTTGGGAGGTGTCCCTCCCCCCCCCCGTCCCTCAAGGAGAAGATTTTTTTTCTGGAATCCTCCAAGGATTCTTCCCCTTCAAACTGCTGGACACTAACCTCCTCCACAAAATGGGATTTTTTGCTGTCTTTATTTCTCCTACCCACCCTCTGTTCCCTGGGTTGCAGATTTAGATTTTCATGGGCAAGAGATTTATGTTCCAGTTCCTGGGTGTCCAGGGGCTTTTCACGAGTGAGGAAGGAAGCTGCCCTTGGGGCTTTACGCCCCCCGCCCCCGTGCCGCCTCCTCTGGAACCGTGGAGTTGTCAGGTTCTCTCCCCGTCATTGTTCTGGTTTGCTAGACACTTGGTTTGTGGTGTTCTGAGCCGCCATGTTCATCTGAGGGTTCTGTTGAACCCACAACGAGACCCAGATCCTGGGTAAGGTTCTGGACCTGGCGCTCCAATTGGGACACCCGTTCTGGCTGGTACGGGGGTTTCTGGTCAAATCTAGGTGGATCACGGGAAGGGTAACTATCGCTTCTCCCGTAGCACCCTGGATATTGTGCATTTTGGTAACCCTCCAACCTTGGCATCCCCTCTCCCGGATTGGGTTGTCTGGGCTCCAGAAAGCGGGGAAAGAAAGTAGGGTTGTCCTGCAGGTTGGGGTTTTGTGGGTACCGGGGAAAGAAACTGAATCCAGCATTTGGGAGATTACTGCCCTCTTGGGGGAAGTTAGGAGGGAAGTTTCCTTGGGTAGTACTTATCTGATTGGATCCCCCCCTTGAGCTGGGGGAGTACATACATATCCCAAGATTGGTCGGTTGCCCTTGTATCTGGGACTTTTATAATCAGGGGAGTTAGGAGTCCCATTGGTGGGATTACCTCCCAGACTTGCACCTGTTTGTGATTGGCCTGAAGGCCTTCTGGGTCTCTGATTTTGCTGATTTTGTGTAGGTACATTTTTAGGCTCCCCCATCTCTAGGTCCCTAGAATGGGGGCAACCTTCACCTCTGCCACCTTAGCAGCAGTAAGGGTGTTGGCTGGTTTCGGTTTGTTGGCCAGATTTTTATTTTCGGCAAGCTTTTGGACTTCATAAATGCAGGTCACCTGCTCTGACACAGACAGAGATCTTTTATCGTGGAAGTCCCTCACCAGCTGGGTCATAATATACTTTGGGAGCGCATGAAAGAATGTAGTTATAAACTCCCTGCTATCCGTGAGCACCCTCCTAATGGTTTGTGCAAAGGCGCGTTTTAGCTCCTGCACAAATTCTCGTGGGGCCTGATCTTCCCCGCACTGCAGGTTGTAGGCTGCGTTGCAAGCCTCTTAGGGGTTTCTGCGGGAAGAAAAGTGTTTCAAGATGCCCGCCCTGTAGGTGGACCATCTTGAATGTTTCTGGTCCTCCAGTCCAGCAAAGAAGCTGGAGTACTCAAGAGAGAAGGTCCATTTAACATACTCTATGCATTTCTGGTTATCTTTCAGATGAAAAGTGTCCATCTGCTCATAGAGTTCCAAGTGTTCCCAGACAGAATATTTTGCGTTTCTGTGGTATGGGGTTCTGAAACTCCTAATGGCCTTAATCTGCCTAATGGGGTCTTTTGCCATAACTCTCTTGAGTTTATTTGCCTTATTTGGCTTAGTCGCCTGAGTCCACTTGCCCTCAGACTCAGAGGTGCTGCTACTTGAGGTCCCCTCATGATCATCTATGCGCTCCCTGATTCTGTGAGCTTGAGAGGAGCTCACAGAATGGTGCGGCCTAGTTTCTACTCCCCTGTGGCGCACAGGAGAGTATTCTCCTGACTCCTCCCTGCTTGCAGTGCCCTGATTGGGTGGAGGACTTCAGGATGCTCTTGTGGGGCCTCTTTTCCTGTTGTTCCTGAGCAAATTGAACCAACTGGTCCCTTTTGGAGGTAGTGCTCCTGCAGGTCTGATTCCCCGACTCTCTCCTCATAGGAGGTTTCCTGGCCAGAGACATAAGCCTTTATATTTTTGTACCTGCATAGGGACACCATTCTATCAATTTCTGGGGGGCACTGACCTGTCAGCTCCATTATGCTTGGCCTATTCAATTCTGATGGCCTCCTCGTTTCTGGCTCAAGTGAACCGGTAGCCATGAAGTCAGCAGTGCGCAAAGGATTAAATGGGTGTGAGTCCCTTAGTATAGAGGTCATCATACTATGATCAGGGGTTGCCCTGTCCCTCTCTACCTGTTCGGGGTCCCTCCAGTTTATATTAGATCTAGGATACTCCTTCTCCAACCTCGCTAGTTTTTCTTTCTCAGCCCCTATCTCTTGATAATAGGCAAAGATCTGAGCCTTTTGTTCGGCTATCAGGGCTTTACTGGCTTCTATGACCCACTCTTGCACTGCCACTTGTTTGTGGAGCCCATCATTCTCTTCACAGAGGGCCTCGTTATCTCTTTGTGCTGCCTGTATAGTTTGGGCACCCTGAGACATTTTTTGTTGTAGGAGACTCTCCTCTGGATTTTGTGCATTTTTGGTTTGGGTATTCTTTTCCAGAGCACCTTCTATCTGTCTGGCGTGCTCCAGTAGATTCCCATATTCTGTCTTGAGTTCATTTAGTTTCTGGAGGCCTAACTCACTTCCCTGTAACTCTGTTTTTAATTTGTTTACTTCCTGGCATAGGGCTTCTCTCTCCTGATTAAGGGTGCCTCTCTGTTCAGCCAGGTCATCCCTTTGTTGCTTGATGGTATTTAATTTTTGGCGCTTTTGATCGAATTCTGCTTGGGAGTGGAGTTCTTTAATAATATATTTGCTATTCTCCTCTTCCAAACTTTTGACCTGATCTTGCAGCATAGTTATTTGTCCTGAGCAGCTCCTGTTATACGTTAATTGTTGAGTCAGTTTCTTTTGACTCTCTTTCAGGGAGTCAACCTTTTGCTGACACTCTAGTCTTAATGTGTCTAATTGAGCCTCTTGCTCTACATTATTCTGTTGTTGGAGGACCAAGTCCTCTTCTAATTTTTTTATGTAATCTCCAGATTCTGCCTCAAACTCTTAGCTCTTTTGTAATTTTTGTTCTGCTAATTTCAGTTCCGTCTGGATTTTATTTAATAGTTCAGATTGATTCTGCGCAAGAGTTGTTTTCCTCATGCTTTTCCTGCATCACTGCCATGTGGAGATACATGTAGGCCTCGATTCTAACAATTTTGATTTACTCCTCTTTTGGGGTCATATATAACTTACTCAATGCTTGGTGTAATAGACCACCATCCTGCCACGTATCCATGTCAATGGCGGTGATCTGTTGCATTATTTCTTCTAGCCAGACTTTTTCATCTTGTTCTGGCCATTCTCCTCTGACAAATAGTTGGTTCAAAAGGTGCTCCCTAGCTATGTTGATCTCTACTGTGGCCATTTTGAAAAGTGTTCTTTCTTTATTCAATTATTTATTTGTCTAAGGGTAACCTGTATTCTGTTACTTTCTGTCTATTTTGGAGTTGATTTTGTTCGTTTTAGACACCGGCCTGGTACTTGGAGTATTTGTTTTGGGGAGGTGCTTGTACAGTGAAACCCAGTATTCCAACCACACAAAGTATCACTACCTTGCAGGTTCGTCTGCTGTGTTAGACTGCCACGGGTGGCAACCAAAACCCAAATCCCGGCGACGAGCCCCCAAGTTTGGTAAGGATTTCAATCAGGCGACGCACACCTTGGTCTCAGCCTAGGATGTAGTGCTCAATTGACCTGCCTTTCTCTTTATTTTATGCAAATTCAATTTGAGATGGTACACTACTCTTATCACATCCCCTTTTTCAAATATCCCGGGTCACAATGGACCATGAACCAGGCCAGTTGGTGAAAATACAATATTTATTTATTTGAAAAATTCAAAGGAAATCATAATTCTTTTTATTTGGGGCAGCAATCACCAATGTGGTGATAATTACAACAGAAATGTAAGCAATGTACTTACTTAACCTTCTCCCAGAACATATACACTGCACAATTGAATAGGAGCACTTTTTGATTTTAGGAAGTATAGCACCCAAGTTAAGGTTTCCCCCTGCAATGTTCCATGAACCCACAAATAATTGAATTCTGAGTGGATAGAAAGAAGCAGCAGGTAGTCAGGAATAAGAGGGAGAAAACAGAATCACAATCCTTCCGTCACAGAATAAGAGGCAAAAACGGACTTAACCCTTAGCAAAGGCCTAAAATAACACTTGAATTTTACAAATAATTGTGTGGTTAAATTATAATATACATATGTTTTATCACAATAGCAGGTATGTTATATCACTGGCACTCACAAGGCAATGGATCAGCAAAAGGCATACAATTCGAAAATTAGTGGAATGTTTAGAGCATGCTGCAGCCAATTGACACGTTGAAAAGTTGCAATTTCCTCAATTCCAGCTTTAAATTACCTAAACGGTTTTTAATAAAAACATGTGAAATACTCGGATTTGGAGTGCGGTTCTTGGGCTGGGGGATGGAGGTATATCACAGGGACAATATAGAGGTGGAAATAGGTCTCTGGCTGATAAATTTAGAGAGATTTGGAAGGTAGAGTGAGGTTTGTTTTTAGGAAAATGGAGCAGTGAAAAGTGAGAAAATCGGTTTTGCAAAGAAAGGAAAGTGTTACCGACACTAAATTATCTAGCCTATATTGTTAAAAAGGAACACAGTAAGCTTTAAGGTTGATTCACAAGTTCAACCTTGTCACCCCAATGCTCGACCTCAACAATAAAATATATGGAAATTAGTTTGATTACTCCAAATATAACTAAGGGCTTATAAATTACACCAGACAAAATTGAAAAGAGATAACGCTAGCAATTAAACATTAAGGACAGGATAAAAGGGTAATCCTAACTGTTTCAACAAGTTACCAGGGTATAAATATGACTACTCAGAGAGTGGGATAAAGACAAAGGCAAGACACGATAAGCTATGTGTTTCTATGGGGTGGGGATGATACTCGCAGTCCACTTTTTGGTTTTGGGATTTTTGGACAGTCAACAGGGTCTGGTCACCACACGGCAGTGCGCCTGGCAAAAGTCGGCTGGGTAAGGTCTGGTCACCAGATAGCGAACAGCTGGGCAATTTGGGTCACTGGATGGCACAGATATCGCTGGATGCAGTTAGTGGGCAAGCGGTTAGTGGACAGCAAGCCGGTCTGATTTCAGGATGCAAAAGGTACCACAGCTTTCCCCTTTTTAATGGGAGATTAGTGGGTTGATTCTGGATCAATGGCCTTGCTGGGAATAGGAATCGGCTATGCTTGGGTTTTGCAGTGGGCTCTGGAGTAGGGTCAGCACTGGTTTGGCCTTGTAGTTGGAATCAGCAAGATGAATGGAGCAGATCAGGAACGCAGCGCAGGAACTTCAGAAAGAGTGTGTCTGTGTAGTTCTGTCAGCTACTCTTTATATAGAACATGGTGACAGAATTATTGGTGGGCAGAACCGAGCTAGGCCTACCTCCAAGAAGCGGATAGGACAATCAATGTTGCTTGCCTCCTCCGGGATGAGTCCCAGTTTGAGGTTGCATTTTATGAGGTAAAAAGCCATCCCACAGTCCTTTTTGCCCAAAATCAGTCATAACCTAATTTGCACATTTATACATTTGTGGAATTTTAACAAATCACATGGGCAGATTACATATTGTATGCAGAGCATAGCAGTCCAATCCTTGCAATTGTGGGACCTTGTTTCGCCCTTCTACCAGTATTTCACGCTTTTCAGGTAGCATTATATTACTTAAAATTCTATAACTTTACACATGTGTATAGATTATTACTAGGCATATCAGTGTTAAATTTTACAGTGGCATCCTGTACACTTTCCATGGAATGCACAATTCTCTGCCATTTCTGCTCCCATGGGGTCAGTGAATGCTACAATGTCTTAAATTATAAACCACAAAATCACATTTAAACATT
The DNA here is from genome assembly GCF_040938575.1 of Ambystoma mexicanum. Taxonomy (NCBI): domain Eukaryota; kingdom Metazoa; phylum Chordata; class Amphibia; order Caudata; family Ambystomatidae; genus Ambystoma; species Ambystoma mexicanum. The sequence goes on from NC_090929.1 coordinate 669,658,223, forward strand.
GACATTTTCACATTTTTGCAAAGTCCTGCTGCAGAGATAAGTCTTTAACATTTTATTAATAAATGGTCTTTGGAAACAAATGTCAGTTTTGTTCTCCATGTATGGGCATGCCTTTCCAAGGCTACCCCTTGACCCCAGGTTGTCACAGAGATTTCCTTTGAAGCTTTTGGTGGAAATCACAAGGAGGTGTGATTTTTCACTTCACACTTTAGTGTCCCAGAATTCTATTGGACGAGGCTGGAGCACAGACAACAGTCTGTCCAACCTAGCAATTATCACTTGTGTGTTCAAGGAGTTTACTGCGGGGGTCCTTGTGTTGCTAGCATCCTCCCAGCAGACCTGTTTGGCTGGTTCTCCCCCCATGAAGCCACTGCGCAAACCTATTTTTGGGATGACTCACCCCCCCCCCCCCAGGCAGCCATTGCAGTTTTATTCAATTGTATTTATTTTTGCTCCAAATTGGAAGAAAACCTGCTGAATAGAATCATCTCTTTCACATCACAATCCCCTTCACATTGCTAGATAAGGGCAGGGCCTTATCCACTATAAGGATATTTTCCTTTATTTTGCAAAAGTACATTTGACATGTGGTGACTTAAAGTTGCATTTTTCTTGCAAATCCGGTTTTTCTATCTAGATTCCCACATTGTTTTGCAACCATAGTTAATTTCTTGTACACAACAGTCTGTACAAGGCAAAGGTCTCCTAGAATCGACAAGTGCAGAGAAAGCTCTGATTTTTCTTTTCAAGCAGTGATTTTTGACATTTTGTAGCACAATTTAAGCGTTTCCCGTGTAGATGAAGGAAAGCTTTTGTTTATTTTCTCAGGTTTGGTTGGCACACCCTGTCATTCAGGAATAATGCTCTTTTCTGATGGAGCACAATGTGAATATGGCTGGGCGTGACATGGTCTTTTTGATAAAAGCAGTTTGGTGAAAACGGGCAAAAATAGCATCAGAGCGGCATCATTTTAGAGGTGACATATTCCCTTTTTCAATGGGAATTTTGGGCTTGCAGCAAAGCAACGCTGGTTTTTCACTCAATTTCTTTAAGACAGACAAGAACACACCCTAGTAGCCTTTCTCTGGGTGCTTCCTGTTCCATCTTGCCCAATGGCGCTTGGCAAAAACAGTGCAGCCATCTTTTTGTTGCTGCAAAATGCAGTTTTGGTGCAACAGTGCTCACTGGAGCCAGCGGTTTCTGCCAAAGCGAAGCTTGGTTATGGAGAAATTCTGTTCAGTGGGTCAATGTAGCCCACACCGCGGAGTGCCTGTAAATGGGACGTTGCAATAGTCTAACTTAGAGCCGATGATGGCCCGGGCAATGGTGAGGCAATTGTTTTTAGTGAGGAAGGGTTTGGCTGCATTGAGAACTTTGGTAGCATAAGCTGACGAGAAGGCAATGGCACTAACTTGCCTGGACAGGGCGAGTGAGGCATCAAGGTAGACTCTGAGTGTCTTTACTGTAGTTGAGACTGGAATCACACACTGGTCAATCTGGAAGGAGGTGTGTTGCGCGACTTTCAGGCATTCAGTGTCCTGATGATTAGGCTTTCTGTCTTGTCGCTGTTTAGGCAGAGATGATTAGCTGTCATCCAAGTCTGAATAGTTGAGTAAATGTTGTTGAGAGTATCGGAATCCTCTGTGTAGTTAGCTGAGAGTGGCATCAGGATTTGTGTCATCGGCATAGTTGGTGTAGGCTATGCCGAGAGAGTCTAAGATGTTGAAGAGAGGCCTAGTGAAGATATTGTAGAGGGTGGGGCCGATGCAGGACCCTTGTGGGACACCACAGGTGATGGGGGAGTGTGAGGCATTGGCTGTGTCTGAGAAGACTCTCATGACGCTACCTTCCAGGATGGAGGCAATCCAGGCAACAGCAGGTGGGGAGAAGTTGGCGTGGGTCATAAGGTGTTGGCAAAAGATTTGATGGTTGACCAAGTCGAACGCTGCAGATAAATCTAGGAGGAGCAGGGCACAGTTTCCTTTATCTCTGATCTCATCAAGCTGATTTTTGCCATCTAGAAGGGCAGATTCTGTTCCATGTCCTGGGCGGAAACCGAATTAGCGCATCCCTAGGATGTTATCTTCCTCCCGGAATTGCTGAACCTGCAGGTAAGCTGCACAGTCTAGTATTTTGAGTAGGAATGGGACTATTTTTATTGTCTTGTACTTGGATGGAATGGATGGGTCTAGTGTGTTTTTTTTTCAGGAGGGGGAGGACCCAGGCTTCTTTAAGGCTGGCAGGTATGGTACTTTTGGTGAATGAGGCGTTGATGAAGGAAGTGATGACTGGAGCTAGCACATCAGCACAGTATTTAATGAGGGAAGCAGGATAAGTATCTCCTTTGCATTTAGAGGGTTTCAAGCTCTGGATTAGCTTCAAGACTACGCTTTTGACAAGGTCCCTGAAGGTGAATTGTTTGGTGGAAGAGATAGGGTGGGGAGAAGTCCAGTTGAGGTTGGTGATTGCTGGGTCATTCTTGAATGTGGTTTGCTGTGAGAGTATTTTTGATTTAGGGTGTCAATCTTTCCTAAGAGAGCTGCTTAGATGTCAGAGCACCAAGATGCATTTTTGGGGATGGTGGAGGGAGGTGAAGTCTGGGAGTGTAATTCCCTGTGTATGGTGAAGATTTATTTGGTATTTGAAGAGGCGAAGCAAATTCTTGTATTGAATGAGTTAGATTTAGCAGCAATGGTGGCTGCCTTGTGTTCTTTAGAAATGTTGTTAAATTCATTTTTCCGAGAATGAGAAGGGTCTTTCAGCCAGGAGAGCTGGGCTTGACGTTTCAGTGTGTGGCGTTCCATGAGGCCCGGTGTGAGCCAGGTGTCTGTCTTGGATTTGGGAGATGCTAGGGGTGCTAAGATATTCACTGCTTTGGAAAGGATAGATGTGTATGTTGCCACCAGTGTGTCGGGTGCAAATGGGGGCGGTAGCTCTGGGGCGCTGAGCAGGGGAAGGATGTGGTCTCTAGTGAGCTTGCGTGAGCTATGTGTTACCTCAGAGGTTAGAGGGCTATAAGTCATTTTGACTTCGGAGGGCTAAAGGATAGAGAAGATGATGATGTTATGGTCAGACCAAGGACAGGGAGAGATGGCACTGCTGGTGATCTTACAGTTTTGGTCAGCAATCCAGTCTAGTATAGTATATGTGGGAGAGGTGATGTGTTGACAGAATCCTATGGTGTTGAGGGTGTCTAATAGTGAGGATGCCTGTGTGTCGTTAGGGTCATGGAGGCCCAGATTGAGGTCTCCAAGTAGGATAATTTGAGAGGAGGCTTTCAGGTTGTCCTGTAGAATGTGAAGTAGATTTTGCTCTAAGTTTTGGTGGGGGGGGGGGCAGGTGAGCGGTAGAGGAGGTGCATGGTGATTGTGCATGTATTTGATGGTGAGAATTTGAGTGACAGGAGGTCAGATGGACCATCAAGGCTGGACTTGCAGCTTCTGATTGGTAGGGATTCTCTGGCTATAAGGGCAATGGTGCCTCCTATTGTGGAGGCACTGTCATTCCAGAAGATGCTGTATCCTTGAGGTATAGCTAGGGATAGTGCGAGCCGCAGGCCTCATGAAGCCAGGTCTCTGCTATGGCGTTGAGGTTGTGTTCAGAAATAAGGTTGTGGGTGACTAATGCATGTGCGGGCAGTGAGCGAGCGATGAGGGCGCAGTTCAGTAGGGACTGGTTGGATGTGTTTTGGAGAGGTGGGCTAGCAGCAAGTTTGAGGTTTGACTGGTGAGATTGTGGATTGAGCACTTTAGTTGAAAGTTTAATTGTAGACTTTCTTTCTTTCCTTATTGTTCGATTTGCCGCACGGCCAAGAGACTGCTCCGTGGCTTTCGACGAACAACCTCATCGTCGACGACTGACTGATCGACGACCAGGCGCGGCCTACATGGGCCTCTAAGGGCTTCGGCCCATTACAGTAGGGAAAGAGGGGGGAGGTTCTTCATGCTGACCACTTTAGAGAATGCATATTTTGTCATCCCCTTCCCCTTTTTCTCACCAATCTGCCCTTGTAAAGAATAATGGACAAACACCCCCTTTAAATTTTGCCCTATCTGCCACCGGAAATTCCTGTGGAAATACACGCACCAAGTGTGCAATTACTGTCTCCTGAGGGATCACCCCGAAAAAGTTTGTAAATCCTGTATACTTTTTTGACTTAAGAACCCTCGACTCCAAGATGCAGGCCGGCGGGTCTGTGATGGAGAAGACAACCAGCGGCCAGGTCGCACACACAGGCTCAAGACACTAAGAACATACCCTATGGCCGACACATGACATGAGCATCGAAGCCCACGCAGTATCCACAGAGAAAGCCTCTGTTTCTTCACTGTCCTCTGTGCCATTGCATATGCTTTCGCCTCATGACAGGCCTCTGAAACCAAAGGATCGGTTCGGACACCGCACACAAAAAGGCCCTCCTTTCACATGCCAAAGAACAGACGAAAATGCAGGAAATAATTAAGAAACACGTCATTTTCAAGGTCACCAAAAAAATCAAAAATGTCAACGCCTTTGGCCTCAAAAAGCACACAGGCTGCTTTTTCCACCCCTGTAGACTCTCTCTCAGGGGCTATGCACCACAAAGATCGAACTCCCTCCCAGGCCACCTCTATCATGCAGGCATCCCACCTTCATGCGACTATACACCTGAACAGTTCAATAAAATCTTAAGAAGGATGTCAAGTTTTGTGGACTTTATGGACAGGCACCCAGACCAACTGTCAACCAGCATCCTCTGCCAAAAAGTCTCTTCTTGAGCCAAAGCCTAGCAACTCTGCGCTAGGCACCCCAGCCCTGGCCTACCAAGACCGCTCTCAGGACTTGTACTATGTCGGCACACCTGCGCAGAAGGTCCATCCCTGTATACCCTTACCTGGACGACTGGCTAATCACTGGGGAATCACCTCAAATTTGCAAACAAAATACGGAAAAAACAAAAGGCCTTTTTTTTCCATCTGGGCTTCTGCATCAACAAAAAAACTCCATGTCTAGTCCCCAGCAAAACAAAACAATTTTTAGGGGCTATCCTAAAGACAAAAGAGGAACTTTCTTTCCCCTCAACCGAGAGATTAGAAAACATGCCGTTGCAAGTACCTCATTACAAGGTCAGTCGCCAGATAACAGTATGCAAAGCAATGCGCTTGCTCGGGATTATGGTCTCATGCATTCACTTGGTTCCGCATGCACGCCTGCGCATGCGTCCAATGCAAGATGGTTAGCAAAACAATGGTCTCGGGCAAGCAGTCATTGGGATGATCTAGTGGTTGATACGCTAACTCTGCTACAGAACCTCTGCTAGTGGCCCAAGGACAATCTGCTAAAGGGAAAACCCTTTCGCGCACCACCAGCACAAGCAGTCCTAATAACAAACGCCTCACTCACCGGATGGGGGGCTCACTTCCTTCACCACACAGCCCATGACCAGTGGACTAGCACTACTGCCCAGAAACATATCAACTTCCTAGAACTCTTTGCAGTCCTCAAGGCTCTTCAGGCCTTTCAGCAACATTTCACAGGTCAAACAGTGCAAGTCCTCACAGACAGCATCACTGCCATGTTCTAGCTGAACAAGCAAGGAGGCACACGCTCTCAAAGTCTGTTCAAGCTATCAAAAAATATGGAAGTGGGCACGCAGGCGGAACATGTTCCTAACATCTCAACATGTTCCAGGGGAACTCAGTTCTCTGGCAGACATCTAAGCAGATACCTTCTACCAGAAGAACACGAGCGGCAACTCGACAGACATATCCTAGAAAGAATATTCTCACAATGGGGTCAGCCCCCACGTAGAGGGCGCTTTCAGCGATGGCAGCAACGCTGCCGAATCGGACGGAGAGGGTGACGGGGCAGCTTTGGATACCCAGGCGCAGACCCCCAACCCAGTAGGACAGGCTGGTGGCCATGTTGTGGGGACCACTCCCGGCGGCAAGAGCGCAACAGGTACACCCACCACCAAACACATTAGCCCCGGCTGGGACTCGACACGTGTGTCGAGTGATCGGCAACGGTCGACACTTAGGGAGTGGTCCACCGAATCCCTGTCCTCTGGGCATTCCCACTCGTGGTCATCTCACGACAGGGCCCAGCCGTCCCCAGACGGAAAAGGTGTCGCCCATCAAACTACCGTCGAGACCCGGTCGTCTGACGACGATGCCGTATCCCAACTCACTTCCGAGACTATACATCCGAAATTCAACGCTACACGTCGGATCCCGCCTCCGAAAGTCGGTGCGCAGTGTCGAACCAGGCGGAAGGCCCCAAAAAGTCTGAAAAGACCACTTCTGGCCATTGGGGAGGGGTTAAACACCATATGAAGTCCTCCAAAGATCCCCACACTCCTAAGGAGAAGCATGGGGATGACAAGGCTGTAAAAAAATCTAAAGAACCTCAGCCTGCCCCTAAAACCAAGGTTACATCGCCCAAAGAGGTGGACATGGGCCTCACCCCTCAAACTGTTACTATACCAAGCTCCAAAGAATGGAGCCCTGCAGATTTAGACAGAGTAATGAAGAAGATGACCCTTATGGACAACTTTCATGAAAAAGATCCACATTATTTTCAAAGTTATAAGAACACCCCTCCCACCTCAGCTCCACCTTGTTCCAGAACCACACCTGTCTCCTCAAGCCCCTCCTAAGAGGTCTCGCACTGAGACCCCCTTTCAGGGCCTATTCATAGACCCCTTTGTTGTGGAGTCTTATGACCCCGGTTCTTAGCGGGAAGACCCTGGCCCTCAATTCGATGAAGACCAGGATGCAGACCCTTATTACGGGGATGATAAATAACAGGAGGCTGAAGATGAGGCTGACGCTTACACCTTAGACTCCCCAATTCCTAAGGACCCTCCTGTAAATGATTCTCCAGTCGATAACCAACCCCTCCTTAACGAGGTGTTGGCCAAGGCTACTGAACGCTTCCAAATCGATACTCGGGAAGTTCAAGAGGACATGGATTTCGCAGAGCAAATCCTGGGGGACAAGAAGGCAGTAACTCAGTCCATCCCGCTACTAAAATCTATTCAGCGCAGGATTCAGCCATCTCTACAAACCCCTAACCTCACACGTGCAGTAAATCCGTGTGTCGAGGTTATTTCATGCCGCTCCCTCTGACCCCTTATGTATTAGTGGACAACTAAAACCAGATTCCCTAGTTGTCACCACCACGAGGAAGAGAGCGGGCACCCCACTTGCTTCCTCAGAGGCTCCCCCAGATAAAGAAAGCAAGAGGATTTATGGCCTAGGTAGGAAAGTCGCCTCCTCTGCGGCTTATCGGGCTAGGATAGCCAACAGTGCCACCCTCTTGGCGAGTTAGAATTGCCACAAGTGGGAGGAACTTTCTGCTTTACTCTCCTCTGCACCAGAACCTTTAAAGACCCTGTTAGCACAGGTGGCAGCCGAGGGGAGGGCAGTGTCTGGCTGCCTCCTTAAAACTAACTTCGACGTTGTTGATAATGCCCGTAGAATAATCGCTGAGGGTACGATCATTAAAAGGCATGCATGGCTGAGACAATCGGATTTAAGCCTGAAACTCAGACAACACTAATAGACATGCCGGTCGAGCCTAACGTATTATTCAGCAAAGCTGTCGAAAATGCCCTCAAAACGGCGAAAGATGAGTACGACACTTTAAAATCCCTTAGTCAACTCACTAACACACCCTATGGACAGAGGGGAAGCAGTAATTTTCGCCGCTTTCGAGGCCAAAATTCCTAAAGAGGGTCTAGCTATAGCCAGAATCAGAGCTCATTGTGGGGGAATAACCAATCAGTCTTCCCAGGGCTTCCGCGAGAGGGCAACGTAGGGGTCGTGGGTGGGGAAGAGGCAGCCCCGCTAGAGGTGGTACACCACCTTCCAAACAGTGACGTTGCGCTTCACGTCCCCTCCCATGCTTCCCCAGTAGAGGGGCACATTACCAACTTCACCTACGCATAGGAGGGAATCACTTCGGACAGATGGGTGCTGTCCACAGTATCCGGCGGCTACTGCATCGAATTACTCAAGCGCCCCTACGACCACCCACCACAGAAAAAAGTACACTCTCAGGAACACCAGCGGATCCTCCTCGAGGAGATTGCCACTCTGCTGTTAAAGGACGCCATAGAGATCGTCCCGGCCAACCAGGTAAACAGGGGTATTTATTCAACCTACATCCTTGTGCTAAAGAAAGATCTCACAATGCGCCCAGTATTAGATTTACGCCCTGCAAACAAGTATGTCAAGCCACAAAAATTCTGCATGACTACTCTGCAAGAGGTAATCCCCCTACTAAAAAGGGGCGATTACATGGCACTGGATATGAAAGATGCCTATTTCATATTTCAATATTCCCAGCGCACATAATATTCTTGCGTTACAAAATAGCGACCCAGCACTACCAATTCAAGGTGCTGCCCTTCAGTATAGCCTCGGCTCCAAGAGTATTCACCAAGGTACTGGTGGTGGTGGTGGCGCACCTACGCAAGGAGGCAATCCCAGTGTACCCTTACCTGGATGACTGGCTCATCACAGGGAAACCCCAGTAATTTGCAGATTAAACATTCAGAAAACTATCAACCTCCTCTTCCAATTGGGCTTCTCTATAAACGAGAAAAAAAATCAAGCCTGGTGCCAAGCACCTCCAAAACAGTTCATAGGAGATGTCCTAAACACCCAAGAGGGGTTGGCTTTTCCATCAGACGAAAGAATTTGGAATCTGTTGCTGCAAATTCCTCAATATCAGGCCGGTCGCCAAATAAGGGTGTGCAAAGTGATGCGTTTGCTAGGCATGATGGCATCTTGCATTTACCTGGTTCCCCGCACGCGCCTGCGCATGCGACCCATGCAGGAATGTTTGGCGAAACAGTGGTATCAAGCAAGTGGTCAGTGGGACGATCTAGTGGTCGTTTCACCAACACTTGTACAGAGTCTTCGCTGGTGGACAAGAGAAAATCTTATGAAGGGAAAACCCTTTGACGATCCAGAGATACAAACCGGTGTCGCAACAGATGCCTTCCTAGCAGGGTGGGGAGCCCACTACCTGCACCATACCGCTCAGAGTCTCTGGTCTCACACAGTGGCAATGAACCACATCAATCTGCTAGAACTTCTGTCAGTCTTCAGAGTGCTTCGAGCATTCGAACCCCTCCTATCCAACTTGTCAGTCCAAATCCTAACAGACCGCACAACGGTAATGTTTTTCTTAAAAAAACAAGGGGGCACTCGTTTGCCAAATCTGTCCAAGCTTGCCCAGAAAATGTGGAAATAGGCACTCAAATAGAAGATTTACCTGTCATCCCAACATGTTCCAGGGGATCTCAACTCGCTAGCAGATGCTCTGAGCAGGGATCCCCTTCCAGAAGAACACGAGTCGACACTACGCGAAGACGTCGTAGTAGATCTCTTCTCTCAGTGGGGTTTCCCCACTATAGACCTATTCGCCACATGCGGAAACGGGCAATGCCCAGACTTTGCATCCAGGTTTCCCCAGCCCGACTCCAAGGGGAGCGCCCTATGGATGAATTGGTCAGGGATGTTTGCCTATGCTTTTCCACCAACCCCTCTGATGAGGAAGGTGGTGAACAAGATACACAGGGAATCGATGACGCTCATCCTAGTTGTTCCTATGTGGGCGAGACAACCGTGGTACCCACACCTACGCAAAATGGCGGTGTGCAACCCCATCAGACTCCTGTGCCGGTACAACCTACTCTCCCAGCACGAGGGTCTAACAGTGCATCCTCAGCCAAACTCGATGAACTTGGCAGCATAGCTCCTGAGTTCGGACATCTCAAATTACCCCAGAGATGCATGGATATCTTGAAAGTATCAAGAAAACCTAACACAAGGCACTGTTACTATGACAAATGGAAACAATTTGTTATTTGGTGCCAGAATAAGCAAATCAACCCAGTTGATTGTACTCCTTCTAATGTCGTCACCTATATGCTCCACCTATTGGATGCAGGGTTAGTGTTTAACTCACCTAAAGTGCACCTGGCAATTTTATCAGCCTACACCACTTCCTATAACAAGGTGTCATGGTGGAAAGTGCCAGTTATCAAAGCATTTATGGAAGGGGTAAAGAGACTCCACCCTCCAATTTCAAACCCACCACCAGGTTGGGACCTTAATGTGGTACTTGCTAAGCTCATGGGACCCCCCTTTAACCCCATGCACAAATCTAGTCTCAAACACTTGATTTATAAGACTGCCTCCTTAGTAGCCATCACATCCATAAGAAGGGTCAGTGAAATTCAAGCTCTGTCAGTGCAGGATCCTTTCTTTACTGTTCATAAGGATAAACTGGTTTTACGCACTCACCCTAGGTTTTCACCTAAGTTTATTTCCATATTTCATGTAAACCAGTCATTTGAGCTACCTGCTTTCTTCCAGGAACCCAACAGCTCAGCTGAGGTAAAATTCCACACACTAAATGTAAGGAGAGCGGTCTTCTACTACGTAGACCAGACCAGACCGCTAAGAAAAACAGATCAATTGTTTGTCTCCATAGCGCCAGGCAGAGAAGGTGACCGAATTTCTGAATGCCATCTCTAGGTGGATAGTTAGATCTATCAAACTGTGCTATTCCCTATCAGATAAAACACTGCCTTTTACACCCAGGGTCACTCCACAGGAGGTACTGGAGCCACTCTGGCTTTCATTGCAAATGTCCCCTTAGACAGTATTTGCAAGGCAGCTACATGGAGCTCTGTACATACTTTCACTCAGCACTACTGCATTGACACCCATTCCAAGACAGATACACAAGTAGGGCAAGTAGTTCTAAGACATTCGCTCATGAACCTTCTCACATCCCACATCCTTCTTCCACTGCTCGCTAACCTATGCACAGCATGTGATCTAAGCAGATTCCACAAGCCTCAGAAGGGATACATTACTCACCGTAATTGTATTTCTGATGCTTGTATCTGCTTAGATTCACATGCAACCCACCCTTCCTCCCCTCGGAGATAAGGCGCATGGATGCTTATGAGCTTGTCTGATACATATCTGCTTGGATACAATTGTACTGTCGCTATACCCCATGCTACCACATGTCAGAAAAATACAATCTGAGGATCTACCAGTGTGAGGGATCATGGGTACAGTGGACATCATACTAGGGATAGTATTACTGGCACGCCCTGTCGACGTCCCTTTTCGAGTTTCGAAAACAACAACTGTAATACTCTGCAGCTTCCACTAGATGTCGGCCTATGCACAGCATGTGAATTTAAGCAGATACAAGCATCAGAAATACGATTACGGTGAGTAATGCATCCTAAATATGTATATGTGATATATTATAGTGCAGCGGTTGCCGTACTATAGTTAAGATGCGTGACATGAGCCATGGGAAATCGGAAAATTCTATTGCTGATAACTTTTGACTTGCATGGCGGATTTGGATGATATTTTCCAAACAAAAAGTTTGTCAGCCCCCACCCCCTCTCTCACTCCTCCTTGCCAGACTGGAAATGATGGAAAAGATTTGTTGAAAACTGAAGAAACAAAAGAAAGCCTTTTTTTGTCCTACTCCCATTCTTTTTTTTTCCCCATAGAGAAATGTCCACATTTTATCAAGCTGAAGCGCAAAACCTGCTTCGCAGCAGAGGTTTTTCAGAAAAGAAAATCCAAATTTCTTTGTTGGTTGATGCGAGTGATTACCACTGTAATAACGGGCTGGGGAAGGCAAAAACGAAAAGTGCAAAAACAGCTATTTGCCGAGGAAAGGAAAAAGGATGATGTAGCAAGATGTGGGGAGGGGGTAATGAGGATACCATGTGAAATTGGAGAGTTGTGGTGGTCTGGGGAGACAGTTACAGTACTTCTTCGCATTATCGGGGGAGTACCAGGGCTTAAACTCACCCGATTACCGCAGTAATGATGCCAGACTCTCTCGGAAAAGATAATCCATCACACGAACAAAAGAGTGATGGGGGGATAATGGGACCTGGGCAGGGAGGGGAAAGGCAGCTGAGGGGAGTGAGGGGGACCATGGAAAGAGGAGGGGGGGCACTTGATGAGTGCCTGTGAGGGTAAGGAAGAGTTTCTTTTATTTTCAACCATTTTAGCATTATCGCTGGAATTCCTCAGGGATTACCGTGGACATGAGTAGTTCATTGCTGCTGTATCTGTAGTTCATTGCCATTGTCTGGGGATTCCCGAGTGAATCGGAAGAGAGTGGAAAAACCTAGTGGGCCCACCAAACTTATTGGTGCAACATATACAGTGACCAGAGCTGATGGTCTTGGCTTGTGAGCTTGAAAGAAGCCTAGTGTTGTAAAATATACAGTGGGCACGGATGAAGGCTGTCCTCACTGGCCAGGGTCAAATATCCTGGCTAGTCGGCCCCAAGGAAGCCCATAGGTGGAACATGTACAGTGGCCACAGCCAAAGGCCGTGGCTAGTGGGCCCCAAAGAAACCTATTCATAGAACATGTACTGGCCATGGCCGAAGGGCATGGCTAGTGGGCCCCTAAGAAACCTATTGGTGCAATATGTACAGTTGCCCAAGGTCGTGGCCACTGACCGAGTGGGCCCCAAAGAAACGTATTGGTGAAACATGTCCAATGGCCACGGCTAAAGCCCATTGCTAGTGATCTTGAAAGAAGACTAGTGTTGTAAAATATACAGTGGGCACGGCTGAAGGATGTGCTCACTGGCCAGGGTCGATTTGCCATGGCTAGTGGGCCCTAAAGAGACCTATTGTGCAACATGTACAGTGGCCATGGCCAGTGGCCTTTCAATAAACTATAGTATATCAAAACCCCTGAAAGTCACTGAAAATATTTAGTTAAGGAACAGTTCAGGTTGTCGAATTTAACACAACAAAACTCTTGAAATTCAGCGGATGTGGCAAGTGATGATCATCTTAACTCGGCATCCCCCCGTTGCAAAGCCCATGAGCACATACATAATCGATGGAATTCACAGTGACATACAAAATGAGAGGCTGGCAAGGCAGCTCAGTGGGTTGAGCACTCGCTAATACAATCTGTGTGTGGTCTGCAGGTTTGAATCCAGGCAAGGGCAACTCAGTCTTTCATCTTTCCAAGTTCGATAAATGAGTGCCAACTCTGGTTAGGTGATTATGTATGTGTGTTCTATGTTAAGTGCTTAGGTGCCATATAAATAACACATCATTAGATCCTGGGGGTGCCGTGTTAAGATTATCATCACATCCCACCCACAGTGGGCAGAATTCCAAGAGTTTTGTTGCTTAAAATCTGATCACCCTAACTGTCCCATATATATATGTAATATATATTCTTTATTTTTATTGTATTGTGCATTTGTAAGGCGCTTATTCATCAAGTAAATTGGGTTTCAAAGCCCCCACAGCGCAGTGGGAAGGGATCATGGGAATGAAAGGCAAATATAACAATGAAAGAAAGAGGCGTCCTACAAGGCCTTGTGAGCATTCAGAACGTGCAAGTGTAGAGAGAGAGAAGGGATGGTGGTTGGGTTAAGTGCTAGGAGTTCCACGGAGAGAAGTGCTCGGGAGTAAGTTGCAAGCAGCTATTAAGTGACTGGCAGAGATCACTTGTTAAGAGTGGTCAACTGTCAATAATAAGTGTGAACCTTTGTAAGCACAGGCCGGTGGGCGCAAGGCGAGTGCTGGGTGCGGGCAGAGGCTGGCGGCGATTGGGGGTGGAAGGCAGGACCCAGGTGTACAAATAAGGGCCATGGTCACCAGTCTCAGCGACTGTGGAGTTTATCAGAGAAGGGAGCGAGGGAAGTAGAAGGTGAAAAGGAAAGTCTCAAGGAACTTCCGGAATTTGAGGAGATTCGGCTCAAGGCGAAGAGGAAAGGTGAGGCTGTTGCATAGGAGTGAGCCAGCCAAGGAAAGAGATCTGCAACCAGCTTGCTGTTTAGTGGAGCGCTTGACACACAGAGGGTTGGTGCCGGAGGAACGTAAAGATCTAAATGGAGAGTATTTAGTGAGAGACAGTTGTAGATGGCGTGGTCCCCGGCCCCAGACAGCCTTATGGATGATGGAGACAGATTTGAATTTGATCCTTGCAGCAACCGGGAGCCAGTGTAGGAATTTTAGGGCTGGAGAGATGCAGCACCCCTATTCTGGATTAGCTGGAGGGGTTGTAGAGAGGAAGAGGGTAGATTAAGGAAGGGGCTATTGCAGTAGTCTAGCCTAGAGAGAACCAGAGCTATAGAGACAATGAGCTTCTGGGGGGAAGTGAGGAAAGGAAGGATTCCTTTGAGGAGGGGAGAGTTGAAAGTGGGCCTTCTTAGCAAGGTCTTGGATGTGAGGGAGGAAGGAAAGGGAGGAGTTGGAGATAACGTCCAATGAAGGAGAAGGGGGAGAGCCCATGGAAGGTGGCCAGAGTGAGGGAGCAGGAGTCCCAATGGGAAGGATCTCAGTCTTGCTGGCATTGAGGCAGAGATCATTGGAGGCACACCAAGACTGGATGGCAGATAAGCAGTCAGGAATGATGGAGAAAGTAAGGAGAGGATCAGAGGGAAGTTTGAAGAAGAGTTGTGTGCCAACTACATAACACTGGAAGTAAGGGGAGAAGGTGGAAATTAGGTGTGCAAACAGAGCAAGATGGATGTTAAAAGAGCCAGGGAGAAAGGTTGGAGCAGTGGGGAACACTGCAGGTGGAGATCGAGGTGGGGGGAGGAGAAAAAGCCCAGGATAACCTGGGAAGGACGCTCATTGAGGAAGGGAGTCAGCCAGTCCAGTGTCCGCTCAGAGATACCTAGAGTATTGTGGAACCGTTTTATGAGGGGGGGGGAGGGTGTGTGTGTCCGTCTGTGTGTGTGTCCGTCTGTGTGTGTCCGCGTGTCCGTGTGTCCGTGTCCCCCCAATATGGTCACCACCAACACATTAAATACAAAATGCTATACACTTGCATCACACGATGTTACTGTTGCAATGGGAATGTTGGGAAGAAAAATAATGTGGAAAGGTATTACAGGACCTCATCCTCTGTCGATCTTCAAAATGCTCACACTTGACTAGACAGTCCACACTGGCATCTCTGGCCTACTTACACATACCCTTTAGACTAATAAGGGGCAAGGGAAGTGCACTATGTAATAACTTCCCTTTGGAAGCACCAGAGCACAATGCTAGCTAGCTAAATCAATCCAAATTGTGAGACCGTAAAACACATCTGCCTAATATACCATTGGCCTACCACTAGTGGGCGACCATGTATCAGTCTTAAACAACCCTAGACATTCTCATAGGGGGGTGTGGATCACTATGCCCCCCCACCCCCTGCTTTTGTATCTCAGGGCCTATGTGCACTGTGTTACTCCTAACAACATACTCCTATCTTACTCCAAAGGACACATTAACATAAGACACAAAGA
The DNA here is from genome assembly GCF_040938575.1 of Ambystoma mexicanum. NCBI lineage: Eukaryota > Metazoa > Chordata > Amphibia > Caudata > Ambystomatidae > Ambystoma > Ambystoma mexicanum. The sequence goes on from NC_090929.1 coordinate 669,673,540, forward strand.
ACAGGCATGAATCGATTCAAACAATAGAAACACTTTTGTTCATACATAACAATGCATGATGCAAATACTACTAAAACTATGCAAATCTTCAATTTGCACCTTTTATGCTTCTGGTGCAAATCTACCATGCAATAACTGTAAGCCTTACAAGCTTCTAATGCAATTTATCTAATTGCCACGCCATTCCTCTCCATTCCACACCATACTTCACTCTCTCTCTAAAACAATCCCTGTCTGATTTCCCCTTCTCCAAACCCAAAGCTCTTTGTGAGTGTCTGCCCTAATCAATTAGTTTAGGCCATAACCCATACTTCCCATTTGAGCTTCCCAAAGTCTTATCTGGAATGTGTCCCATCTCTCCCCTCTCCAGCTCAGCCAAGTCTAGTCACTCGAACTGCCTCAAGCCTCTGCCAGGCTCATCGAACTCTGCCAAGCTGGTCTGCCCAGGCTGCATCAATCCCCCACCAAACACCTCTCGATCTCATGCCAACCAGACGTCTCTCTCTCTCATCAAACTCGAACTCCATCTACATCTCAAAACCCCAATCTCCTCACCTCTGGTTACACTATTCCATGACGTACACATATCCATGTTTACATTAAGCATTCCTTCGTTTCTCTGTGTCAGCATTCTGTATTCGAGCTGTGCCTAAATGTTATGAGGAAAACCAGAAAAACTAGCATTACTGACTTCACAAGTCCAGCTGTAGCCCTGAGCAATTGTCCAACTACAGGCAAAGCTTTGTGTGATGAATCTGATGTTGTCATTACTTCTTTCCCAGCGACCTCTGCCCAAATGGCCAGGGTGCGGCAGCAACTACCTGATCCTGACCCTGGGGGGCGGCTATATGAGGGAGGTTCACATGGGGGAGGCAGCCCTCAGGAAGGTGTCATGAAAACGTTGGACGAGTCATGGTATCCCCCTTTCTCTTTTGAGAATATCCCCTTCTTTCCCCATGCCTGGATGGCATGTTGTACCTCCCCTGACCCACCTAGGAAGAGTACTGAAAACACTTTCACAGGATCTGAATACAAGTTTTCAAAACTTGACTTGGCTTTCAAGACTCCTGAAAACACCTTTCCCTACTCTGCATACAAGTTATTAAAACCTTCCTTGCGTTTCAAAACTCCTGAAAGCACTTTCCCAAACTGTGCATGCATACTATCGGAAACAGACTTCCATTGACCTAAATATGAGAACACTGTCTCGGACATTGCATACAAGTTATCAAGAACGTCTATTTTTCTAAATATGAAAATACTTTGACAGAAGCCTAGAGATTTAAACCAGCAAACCACCTGACAAGTGCTTGCTGGAGAGCTCTAGTCCTCTCGGCGTCGACCAGGGAACTGCAGGGCTGGTGCAAGTTTCGTGGAGCCAACCGGCTCACCGAAGAAGCCGAGGAGAGCCAACGGAAAAGTGTGGTACGCTGCAACAGCGCCCGACGGAGGAAGGCTCTTCAGCATTTGCAGGTACCGAGAGGCAGCCTCCCCACCACCAGAGCCCGGAGAAACGCCAAACAGACGAGCGGGAGCCACGAGAGAGACAAAAGCTACAGTGCAGAGGCCTGGAATGGCACGGAATGCTGAAGAACCGCCTCAGGAATGCTGCAGTAGAGCTTACATGGGTCCTCAAGAGGCGGTGAGTCCACCCAGTGGAAGCAGGGACACTGGGGCGTATTGGCAAGCCTGCCGAAAGTGAATACCAGTGAAAGCAATATATATGAATGAATGAACAAGCAAATGAATATCACTTAGTCAGAACAAAGTAGATATAAAAGACTGTCTAGTTTGTAGGTGTATCACGAATACCTGGTAGGATAGTATACCAGGGAAATTCAAGTCACAGGAAACACAAGGGAAAAGACCTTGTAAGAGCATATACTAGGCAGCTTCAAGTCACAAGAGAAAAACCCTAGCTGGAGAGCATACCAGGTAGTTGCAAGTGTGTTTAAAGCTGAACCATGTGTGTTAATTATATCACCTAACGAGGTCCTGAGAAGGATACATCAGGACTAACAAAAGGCTGTGTTAAAACATATTGACGAGGAGTGAAAACTTAGCAGGAGAGTACACCAGGTATCCTACCAAGATACAGACTAACAGCCAAGTTGTTTTGTATACCAGTTGTGTTGTTGATCAAGAGAAATGTCAAGAACTAATTTTCTTGGAAGTATAAAAAAGAGTGAAGAGAAATCCAGGGAAACAAACTCTATCCTTCTGGAGCTTTTGTGTTGGAGTTACGCATTTCCTTTTTGAACATTTGTACACTACTAAAGGCTAAAGACATTTCCCCTTTTTTATCTTTAGAGTTGATTTTCAGAATGCGAGGGCCACAATAGTACTTTGGACAAACAACGTTTTGCTTACAACATTCTGACCTCTGACAGACCCTTTGTTTTGTTCGAGTTAGGGAAACACCTCTTAGTGTAGGGACAGAGAGGCATTTACCAAACCCCCTTTTCTTTTGTTAATAAAGGTTTATGGCCAAAACCACAACTCTGTGTCCGGGTCTCATTCCTGGTTCTTCACATTCGCCTTATGGGAGTGGACTTGGCTAATGTGGGTTTCAACAGCATTCCCAGTGTTTTTCAGTATCCTCTTTCAGGAAAAATTCACAATTAAATATGTAACCATTTCAGTGGCCCTTGTGATATCAGCCATGATTGGGATGTGTATTGGAGTGTATGGAACCTGAACAAGTCCTTAGCACACCACTCTCCGTATAGGCCTCTGGTCAAAGCCTGCAAAGGGGCATGGCCATATATGTCTGTTTCCTAACCTAAACAGGTGGAAGACCGCCAAGCAGTCTGCAGAGACGTGGCTTAAGCAACAAGGGAAGACATTTTGGCCTTTGTAGTAGCCAAAAGGCACCCTCGCAGTAAAAATAAATGGTGTACGCCAAGGTGAGTGTATGTGTGTGTGTACATATATATATATATGTACAGTCACCAGCCTATTAGGAGCACTCTGGCATAACAGAGCTAGTGGTGCTACACTGTTAAAACAGTTTGCCAGGTAGCCCGATACTGGTAGACTTGGGGACAGACCAGTCCTTGTACAAGTGAGTTGCAGTGGCATGCAAAAAGTGCCTCCCTTGCCAAAAAGGTTGCAGAAAAACAAAAGGAGCCAGCAGATATGCTGGGGACTCAGACAATGAGACTTAAAAGCTGAAAAAAAAATCTTTCCTTAGTCACTGAACCACAACCTTCTCACCAGTGTTTTTATAGTAATGTCACACTGTGTACAGGTGTTAAGTTCGTTTCGCAACGCGCTTAAATTTGACAGATTTGTGAACATAGTGGTTTGCATAGAATCGGACAGTTTTGGTTAAATGGAGAAGCCACAAACACCTGCATTTTAGCCGCAAGGCTGCAACGGCCCCCTTCCCACTCCTTGGCAATTGTTAGATTTAATGTAGCTTATTATATTAGTGTTATTTATTTCTAAGCACTCCCCGTTTGGCAGATAATGATACTAGCTAAAATAGTATGCCCAAATGGCGGGCCCAGGATTAGAATTATTCATCTTCTTGTTCCAAAATCTGAAGTTTTGTAGTAGACCACATTCCTTCTTCTCCCTCGACAGTTTTATTCTTTAATAAAGCACTTTTTGTTCATTTTTTATTTGTGTTTACTCTCACCTTGGAGAGAAAAGCAAATATGTTTAGCGATCTGCCTTACCTAGGGTCTTTTGGACCTCCTGCAGGAGTAAAGGGACAGTCTGTCAAGGCTCACAGAAGAGCAAGAATCTGAGAAAAACCTCCAAAGGAGAAAAAACCTTTGTGCTATGTCTGTGGCAGAAGGCTGGTAGGAGTTGGTCCGCAGTGCTAGATAAGGAAGCAATGCTTTCACGGCAGGAGATATGGTAATCTGAAGACTACTCTGTATCCCGGAAGGAAAACGGAGCAGAGTAAGGCAAGAAACGGAGGACACAAGGGAGAAGTTTTTAGGAACCAAAGGGTAACAAGCACCAATGCAATGGATTGAAAGTTGTGATGCACAGCTTACTCGGTTCTGTATGTATTTGTTGAGTATCGTGTAGAGCCCTGCCCTTTCCTACATGCATCAGTCACTTGTAGAGTAGGTGCCATCTTGGGATTGGCAGGCACAGAGATGCATTGTCGTCCTGTTGTGCTTGGCGTGATCGGGGAAACCTTGTCCAACATTTCCATAGAGACCTCTGGGCAAGTGCTCCGAACCTGTTGTCTGACATGTCTGTAGATGAGCGACTTCCCAAAAGGCCTTTAACAAGGATGCTTGAAAAAATATATATTTCTCTTGCAGGTGGGAGTAAGACAAAGTTTAAAGGCCACAGGATTAAGGAGTTTTTCAATCCAAGTGGACCAAATTGTTTTGGTGCGAACTTGCCTGGTGTAAGGCGGGATGGCAAATGACGCCTTGATAACCGAACAATGTCTCCTTCCTTGTAAGGGGGTATCTGGCTTCCGTGGGCATCAGCAAACTTCTTAGTGTTGAGCCGTGCCTTTTGCAAAATGTGTATAACCTCTTGCTGTATGTTGAGTAGAGTCCTTTACGTTTCTTCTACTGCTGGCACCAAGGAGCTCATTTTGGGAAGAGCAAGAATTCAAGTAGGATGATAACCTTAATTACAAAGGAACTGAGACATCCTTGTAGAGTTGTGTAGAGAGTTGGTATAAGAAAATTCTGCTGAAGGCAGTAAGGAGACCCAGTTTTCTTGTGAGGCAGAAACAAAACAACAAAGATATTGTTCTAGGCTCTGATTAGTACGTCCAGTTAAGCCAGTAGATTCTGCATGATAACCTTGGGACAAGCATATCTGAATCTGTATAGTTTTACAAACAGCTGTCCAAAACTTCAAAGTATACTGGGTCCCTCGATCAGAGAAGATGGCGTCTGGGATACCGCAAAGACAGAATACGTCTTTGAAGAACATGTGGCTCATCTATACTGCTGTAGAGATTTTAGGACAAGGAGAAAAATGAGCCATTATAGAAAACACATCAGAAGTAGCCATTAATAGTTTTTGCCCTTCTGAGGGTGTTAAATTTCTGATAAAGGCCATAAATCTCTTAGGCAAAGGTCATGAGGGAAGAAGAGGCTGTACAACTTTTCCAGCTGGCTTAGATCGTGAAGTCTTAGCTTGGGCACATATATTACAGGCTTGACAGTATTCAGACACGTCTTTATGTAAACTTGGCCACCAGAAATACCTTTGCAAGACCTCCACAGCAGATCATTATCCACTGTCTTGCCATTTTAAAATTGTGGCATAAGATTAGACTCTCCCGTCTAAATTCAGACCTGCTTAGCAGAGGACCTCAGGACTAGCCCATCCTTGTTCATGAGTGTCTGCATGTTTGGAGCTGCTAAAATAGCTAAAGCTTCTTCTGAGGCCATACCTACTCTTTGAAGGAACGAGTTGACCACCATACCGAATGAGGTGCTAGTAAACATTTTTTCTGGTGTATGGTCTTCTTTAGGTGATTGCTATCCTAAGTGCGACAGAGCATCAGCAACTATGTTGTGTGTTCCTCTAGAGTAGGTTGAATGTACACTGTACTGGTAGAAAAAGGAGGCCCACCTAGCCTAATGGCTATTGCTGCAATCATAAAATCGTAATAGCAGCAAGTTCCTATGGTCTGTGTGAATGTCTGTCTCTTGTTCTGCCCCCAAGTGGAAGTGTTGCCATTCCTGACATGCCAATTTCACAGCGTTATTTTTCTAGAACAAAGTAGTTTGTTTCTGATGGGGAGATGATCTTGAAGTATTAAGCCACTGGATGTACTTCATTGTCTACATAGTGTTGTTTAAGAACAGCACCCGCTTCTCTATTGGAAGCATCCATCTCTAGGATACACCTTGGTGACATCCGGAAGTATCAAAACTAGTACTGATATTTAGGCATGTTTTAGCTGTTGAAAGCCATGATCAGCCTTGAGTCCCCAATGAAATGTACTGTTCTTCTTTATAAGACATGTTAGAGGAATGACTGTGTGTGAAAATGAAGGAATGAACTTCCTGTAAAAATGTGCAAGACCCAGGAACCTCTGGACTTCTTTCACTGATGTGGGGAGCTTCCAGGCTGTGAGGGCGTTTGACTTTCCTATGGTCCATCGATATACCGTTGTTGGAGAGTACATAGCCCAAATATGGAACGAAGGAAGCATCAATAATGCATTTTTCTAGCTTCATTTGTAGATGGTGTCTGTCCAACTCTTAATGAACTTTTGAAACCCGTGTGTTCCTCAGGGTGCTTAGATAAATATCAGGATAACACCTGGGTAGACTACCATGGATTAGAGCATTATGTCGGAAAACATGTGGTCCATAAACCTTTGAAATACTGCAGGAGCATTGGCCAAGCCGAATGGCATCACGCAATATTCATAATGGCCAAACGGTATCCTGAAGGCCATTTTCCAGCCTCCTTCTTTGATGTGAATAAGATGGTAGGCACCTCTAAGATGTAAATTGATGAATATACAGGCATCCTGTACTGCATCAAGGATATCTGGTATCAGTGGAAGGGGGTATTTACCCTTGAAAGTTATGTTGTTCAGTCCTCGATAGTCCAGGCAAGGTCAAAGCACAGGTGTATTTCTTAGGAATGAAAGAGAGAGAAGCTCTGGCTGATGACACGGATTCTCTGATAAGCCCATTGACTAAATACTGTTGAAGGTATTCTTTCAAGGCATAGATTTAGTTTTCAGAAATTGATTAGCAATGTTGTAATAACATGTTGTAATAACATTCTTTTAAATGTCACCAGAAGTCCTGTTAATTTCCAAGTGTTCACTCGTTAATATGATGAATCTTCCCCAACAAAATGAAATATAGTTTTTACTATAAGATTTACATACATTAACCTAAACTGAACTGTAAAGCATGTAGACAAAACAGTACAGTAGCAATACTGTAATTATGCATTATTTAACAACTTTAGGAAGAATTGCATGACTGTCTTTTTTAAAATAAATAAAGTGAACGCATACTGGTCTTTTTCGTGTGTTCTTGAGTAGGCAAGGCCCTTGTTTTTGAAGCCAGCATTCAAGGTAAGCTAACCTAGGACCCCTTCTCACATACAAATTCTGATGCTAAATAAAGGGCTAAGTCTATTGACTATCCTTCTTTCCCACCACCTTCCCTTTTTTTAGTTAAATACTGGTGGGTGAATTTGACAGCGGGGAAGCAAGTGTGTCCCAGCGCGCTAGAACACTTTTTGAAGGTAAAATTACCCTTTTTTATGTAAAAATCTACACTAGCATGTGAAAGACTTAAAGCACCCTTTCTCAGACGAATTCTGATGTTAAGCAAATGGAATTATGTGATATGTAGTTTCACACATTAGAAATAATAAGTCCATTGACTATTCTTCCTTCTCTTCCCTCCTCTTTCTCTTGGTGGTTATTTACTGTTGAGCGAATTCGGTAGCAGGGAAGCAAGTGTGCCCCAATTCGGTAGAAAATTATTGAAGGTAAAATTACTTTTTTCCTATGCAAAAATCAACACTAGCACTGGAAAGACCAAACGCACAACGGTACTATACCGTTCTTGTTAATCAGATACGGTACAACACTTTTTTTGCTAACTAGCGACACACTATGCTTCAACTAACATTTATCTATTTTATACTATTATATTCACAGGAATTGTATTTAGCGGAACACTTTGCTTTTGAGGTGAAGCTATAAATATTTCACTCGCTTACTGAACGCTAGTGGAAAGACACAGTGGGAAACCGCGGGAGTCGGAACATTTTGCAAAGCTGCAAAAAACCCTTTTTCTAAATGGACGTTTAAAGGTACAAACGAGATTGCCCTGATTTACGGATATCTTTAACCCTGGCCCTCTGTATGGTGCACCCTTTGGGGGCTTAGTTGCTTGAACTGACAGGAATGTACAGTAAGGGGTTTTTCTTGGTTTCCATTTGAAGACAGTTGGGGACTTAGTGGCCCAATTTTAACAATGGTAATTCATTTACCCCTGTTTTTTGCATTAGGAGGTTAACCAACCCCGAGCATCTTGGGTCTGAGTTTATAACAAAATTGAAGTTTGCTCCCCATTTATGAAATAACGGTAGCATACTGAGGGAGCTCAGAGATTGTGTTTTTAACAATGGTGTTTGTCTGTTTTTCAGCATTATTTAATGTTTTAAATCATGGTGGTGGTGGTGTTTTATATGTTGTAGCACTGATAAAGCCTTTGAATAAGTCTACTAATCCTGAAGAAGACGTTGAGCAATGGTTCTGTAAAATCTGGCCAATTGATGTCAAGTCGAAACTATACAAAAGGAAATCCAATGATGAGAGGAATACTACTAGAATAATCTTTGCTACTTATAGTTGATACATAATGGTGGACTGTCAAAGTAGGAATATTACTACTGTAAAAGTTATTTAGAATCTCTATACAAACTAGATTTGATTGTGAAGATGAATGGTAGAATGGTGTTTTGGTGGTGTACAAATAGGAGAAATGTTTGCACAAAAATGCGCTATTTGCGCAAAAAACTTTTTCACAAATATATGTTGATTGGAAATTAATTGTTGTCTTATAATTGTTCAAAAATGATGTATTTTATGAAATTGTAACAGAATAAAATGATATATTTTTAATAAGAACACACTCTGGTCCTCAGCATGCGCTTTCTGAAACAAAAGTATTGAATTTTTCAGCACATAGGGCATCCTCTCTGTTTAGTACACATACTGGTCTTTGCCAGATGGGATATAGTGAACTTAATAAAAGTTTCCGATTGTGTCTGGTTTGCAATATTACACACAGGCCTTTACCAGTTAAGAGTGGAAATGATTGCTGCTGTACTCTCTCCATTAGCCCCCTTGAGTTTGCAAACAGAGAAAAGAGGGTGGAAAGAGCCCTGGGGACAAGAGAGGAAAGCAGGGTGAGTGTGCTCTCATTGAACATGGTAACTTAAATAGCTAGCTTTGCTACACAAGTGTCAGTTTAATTAGCACACCTACAGAAATCCATAGAAAATTCCTATGAAACACGCAGTGTAGTTTTAGGAAGGAGGTGTATGGCACAGTCCTCAGGTCGATGTGGAGGGAGAGACGTCAGCGTTTCTTTCTGAAACGCTTTCTGGAAGGTGATGTACTTCTGGGGTATGGCACAACAAAAGGAGGTTGACAACGAGGTTGAGCCGTCTGCTGGAATGGCTGTAACTGAAATTGGTTTCTTCGTATGGATACATGAGAAAACACGATATTCGGAACCCAAAAACAGCGTGTTTGCTCTCCAATTGATATAAGGATTGTGTAGATGGGGAAGTGTGCCGCCTGAACGTGATGGTCTTTGTGTGCTGGTTTAACTGCATCTGCAGTTGTCGTGTCGGGTGGTGAAGGAGCAAAACCTGAAGAGGCAGGAGAAGAGGGGGTCGGTGAGAAGTAATGGTGCATGTGGAAGAGGATGAAAAAGCAAAGGGCTGAGAAGAGAAGAAGTTAAATGAGCAGAAGAGCTGGGAAAAGATAGGAGGGATGAAATAGAGAGGGATTAACTGGGACAGTTTAAGTCAGTGATGCAGACACGCTGTTGTCAAAGGAGAGTGGGTGGAGGAATGAGTGTGGAGCAGAAAGTTAAATAAGTCAGCCATCAGACAACACACAGTCTCCATTTGAGGGAAAGAGACTGGTGCTCAGGCATGAGCGAGGAGCAATGTAAGGAAGCAGTGGGGTATAGGCTAAATTCCCTCGGAGAAGATAGGAATGTTGAATCCAAGCCGGCACCCAATATCCTTTCTAGGTGTTTGGGAAATAAACTAGCTGCCAGAACGGTGCACCAAGCAGCACAACTATTCTACAGCTACAGCATCTGGAGGCAAAACATCCAACCACACAGCTACCAGATCGAGTACCAAACAGTCTTGAATTTTTGACTGGCCATCAAGACCCATACAACTGAGTGACCAGGAAGACAAGGGAGGACTTTTGTTGTTTGGGAAAATACTTTTCCTTCTTAGTCCAAGATATTACAAGCAAAGAGACTTTTAGTTGCCATTCAGGTCCTTTTTAAGTTGCCCAGGTTTGTACAAAACACAAGCATAAAGTGCTCTGAATCTACCCACAAGTTGTGTCCTCTGTGGTGTCCACTTGGCTTCATGACACCTCCCATCACTCCTGCTCATCAACATTGGTAAACCATCTAGATCAGGGGTCTGCAACCTGTGGCTCTCCAAATGTTTCAAACTACAATTCCTATGATGGCTGGCTATTGACTATGCTGGTTAAGGATGATGGAAGTTGTAGTCCAAAACATCTGGAGAGCCAAAGGTTGCAGACCCCTGATCTAGATGGTTATTATAGCTAATGCCTGCCTTCTGTCATTATGGCTGTTTTCTTTCCTGGTGGCCAATATGGCAAAATTCTGCTTGATGTTCTTGCTAAGCTTGTCCAATGTCATCAGTGCTCTGTGAAAAGAAGCACTATGGATATTTTTTAGACATGCACTTGAGCAAAATATGCCTTAAACGCATAGGTAGAAATCCATAAACTAACTTTACTTTTAATCGTTATGCTCCCTTTCTCACTGACTCCAAAGATTAGTCTGAAAGTGGAAATTATTTCATAGTGACCCACGGTTTGTTTGGAAATGTTTTGTTTGGTGGACCAGTTTGCAAGGCTGCAAATGGCGGTATGTGTAGGCCAGTGGTTTCTAGGCTGTTGTTGCATATTATGGCTACTCCACCAACACCCCTTTGGACTTGTTTTCGTATAAGGTGTTGTAGCCGGGATCTGCAATGTGGGTGAACATGTTTCATTAAAGGTTTCTGTCGACAGTCATATCAAATTGGACAGAGACATTGTGTAAAACACTTGAAGTCTATAGAGCATGGTTTGGGCATTGTGTGCCAATAGTAAAGATGGATACCATCTAGGGTCTGTTTATGGCAGACGGATGGACCCTGGTAGTCCTCACTTATTCGAATTCCTGTGTTTCTGCATACTCTTACGTCCCATCCCCTTTCCTCCATACTGTATGGGTGTCCCTTCCAAGAGACGGGAGACGGAACCCTTTTCACCAGAAACCCCCCCCCTAAATTTAGAGGCGTGTGGGGGTGCAGCCCAGGGAGAATGCGCGGCCCTGACTCTGCCCTCTGGCGCCACACCCAGTCCCCTTTTCCGTGTCGACGGGAACAGGCCTGAATTTACCAGCGCTCCTGTAATTCCATGCGCGGATACCTCTTCTTTGTCGTTTCTATTATTCAGGTACTCGGTCCTCAGGCATCACGCTCCTCCGCGGCACATGTCGACTTCTACAGGGTTCAGCAGATGTTCATCTTGCAACAGGCTCTTCCCAACTTCAGACCCCCACGCCATCTGCCTACGTTCCCTTGTCCCAGACCACGGTTGGCAATCATCTTCGTCGTGTGACTCACTGTCCTCGAAGGCGCTGAAGAACAGACTAGCCAGGTGGAGGGAGCTCTTCCAGAGGTCGCCTCCAGAGGATCTCAAGAACTTTGTGGAGCATTGAACCAGGCCCAAGGTAGGGCCGATATTCTCCATCGCACCCCGCAAGGGAGACGCCTTCCCACAGACTCTCCCGCGTTTGAGGGACCGGGCAGGTCCTTCTACCGGCACGTGCACCGAGGCTGCTTCGGCTACCGGCCTTCGGGTCGAGGGATCCTCAGATCCTCCCCGGCGCAGTGTTGACGGACTGGAAGGTTTTTTTACCGGGTCTACACCCAAGGGGCTCCACCCTTTTACCGGCACCATGGCCAAGGGGCTACACCCTAATACCGGCAATATGTCCAAGGGGCTACTCCCTAATACGGGTAATACGTCAGAAGGGGCGCCTAAACGCAGCTCTACCAAGGGTGTAGCACCTACAGGGGCTAGATCCGAGGAGCAGGGTAGGCCTCATGATCCACACGTGTGACAGTTTAAGTGCCTGGTCTTCCTTTTCTCCCCCTTCTGTCGAGCTCTCCTCACCTGAACTTCCGGAATTGCTGTCGGGGTCCTGCAGACGCCGTCGAAGTAGATAATCCTTCTCCTTTTTCCGATGAGCTTGCTTGTCACGGAGGGAGGCCACCGTGACTGCTGAGGAGAACAGCTGTCCGAGGACCTCCCTTCCGGAACCAAGCCGAAATAGGGGAAAAACCCCAAATGGGGAAAAAACCCTTGGACTCCTCTGGTCTGTAGCACGGAAGGCGTAGTTCCAGCGGAAAGTAGACTTTCAGAAGAGTAGGAGGTAAGTAATATACTGGATCCGTATGATTAACTGAAGGCAACACTGCAGCGGAACAGGGGAGTCCTGCAGTCGGGAGCCGGAGGTCAGGGCTCCACGGAACACCCACCAGCCACTGCAACAAGCAGGGCGAGGACCGGAGGAGAGATAGGCAAAGGAGAAAAGCGCCAGACAAGTAGCGGAGAGAGAGAAGAAAAAGCGTAGGGAAAGGGGCGGCGCCTGTCCGCGGGGGCGAGGCCGCAAAAGAAGAGAAACGGTTACCGCTGAGGCGCGGCGGCAGCAGAGAAAAACTGGAGGGGAGAGAAGGTAAGAGGAACACTCGCTGAAGGACGCGAGTGAACAGAAGCCTGGACAGAGCGAGGCAGGAGCGAAGAAACCCGGAAGGAGCGAGAGCTTCCAAAGGATAGTTGCAATGCAGGGACCGCTGGGTCAGGAGAGAAGATATACTCCCAGCGGCCCCGCGCTACAAGGAGGAAAAAGTAACGGACACAAAGGAGGGACTAGTACCTCCCGTACCTACGTCCCAAAACCCAGCGCGGAAGAAGCCGCCAGTCGGAACGCCTGCGGGTGACAGTATGCCCCCTTCCAGTCCGCACCACCCCAGGCTTCCCCGGGTGCAGGCGGTGGAATCTGGCGAGCAAGCGAGGAGCATGCACCTGAGAAGTAGGTTCCCAAGAGTCCTCCGACTCCGGATAACCCTTCCAGGACCAAAGGTATTCCAACCTCCCTCGGTAGAACCTAGAGTCTCTAATGTTGGAGACCTCAAATTCTGCTTGATTGGGTGTCTGTGAGGGAGTGTGTCTGGGCACTGGTCTGTGATGAGAATCGGAATAGAAAGGTTTAAGGAGAGCTGAATGAAATACAAGGTGAATGCGATTCAGAGAAGGAGGCAGCCGAAGACGGTGAGCCACAGGATTGATCTTGAGAAGAATGGGAAAAGGACCCAGAAAGTGAGGGGAGAGTTTAGAGGGCCTTGTCCATCTGGGTAAAAACCGGGTGGACAACCACACCTTGTCGCCTGGCTTCCAATCTGGACATTCTTTGCTGTGTTTATCTGCTCCGATCTTCGATCGTCTCCTGCTGTTCTCTAAACTCTGCAATGCCGTGGCATGGGCTTCCTTGATCTGATCCAATACCTCTTCGGCCGCTGGGGAGTTGGTGAAACTGGGAACCTCGGGAAGAATGGACTTAGGGTGGACCCCATAAGTACAAAAGAATGGCGAGAAACCAGTGGCAGTGTCTGGTATTGTTATACGAGAATTCTGCAGTAGGGTAGAGAAACGCAATTTTCCTGATGCTGAGTGACGTAACATCTCAGATATAGTTCGAGAGTAGCGTTCAGGCGTTCCATCATCCCGTTGGATTGGGGATGGAATCCCGAAGAGAGTGCTCTCTCAATCCCCAATCGGGTACACAGGGCTGTCCAGAATCTCGAGGTGTACTGACTTCCCCGATCACAGATGATTTTGTCAGGTAAACCGTGAAGTCTGAAGATGTCTCGTGCAAACACCTCAGCCATCCTGGTGGCTGTAGGAACACCAGAAAGAGGAGAGAAATGTGCCATCCTGGAGAACACATCTACCGTGACCATGCTGCATGTACAGGATTCGGATTCCGGTAGGTCTACAATGAAATCCGTAGAAACCAACCCCGAGGGGCAAGTAGGCATCTCAACTTGGGGAAGTAACCCCAACGGTTTCCCTGTAGGATATTTAGACCGAGCACAAATAGGACAGGTCTTAACATTAAGTCCGGGTATCTCTTCTCACGGTGGGTCAGGAAAAATTCCTCAAGATGAGCTCCAGGGTGTTGATTCCCCCGCGGTGACCTGCAAGGCGAGAAGTGTGACACCAATCCAGAATCTTCTTCCGCAGCGGGCCTTCCGGAACATACAGTCGTTTCTTGAACAGCCAGCCGTCCTTCTCCTGGTAAGGAGAGTCGGAGTGTAACGGTAATTGGGGAAGTTCCTGAACCACAGCGGTTTTAACCTTTTGTAGGAAAGAACTAACAAGGGCCAATATCCGATTGCGATGAAACATAGGTTCAGCGGATAACGAGGCCCTTTCTTTGCTTTAGTTCTTGCGGGATAGGGCGTCTGCCAGACGGTTTAGTGACCCAGGAATGTAAGAAATCTGGTAATCATATTGCGAGAAAAGATAGGCCCAACAGGCTTGCTGGAATTAGAACACTCAATCTCCTGGAGGGCTTTCAGGTTTTTGTGGTCAGTCCTGATAAGGAAGGGATGTCGGGCCCCCATGAGCAGATGGCGCCATTCATCATAAGCCAATTTCTTTGCCAACAGCTCCTTTGCTAGGACAGAATAATTCAATTGACTGGGTGAGAGTGTCTTGGATAAGTAAGCTACCGGATGTTCCACGCCACCGACAGCCTGAAGTAGTACCGCTCCGATGGCGATTGCAGAGGCGTCGGTCTCCAGGATGAAAGGCTGAGTTTGGTCCGGGTGTCGGAGAATCAGAGCTGAGCAGAAGAGATGTTTGAGCAACTTGAAACTGTTCTCGGTATCGGTTGACCAGCGGAACGGAGAGGCCTCCTTCTTAAGTAGGCGAGTGATGGGGTACACCACTTCCGAGAAGTTGGGGATGAACCTTCGGTAATAGTTGGAGAGCCCCAGGAACCTCTGCACCTCTTGGACAGAAGTGGGGGCGGGCCATTCGAGAATGGCCTGAACCTTCCTTTGATCCATGTCTATCCCTTCTTCTGATAACTTGTAGCCCAGAATTGCACAGAAGGTACCGCAAATTTGCACTTCTCGGCTTTAACCAATAGCTCGTTCTTTTGTAGACGTTCAAGAACTTGAGTGACATGAATAATGTGTTCCTGTAAGTTTGCGGAGTAGACCAGGAGATCATCCAAATGGATGATGACAAAAGTGGAAAGCATGTCAGAAAACATTCTGTCCATAAATCTTTGAAACGCTGCAGGAGCGTTAACCAGTCCAAATGGCATCACCTTATACTCGTACAGGCCGAATGGGGTACGGAATGCCGTCTTCCATTCGTCACCCTTGGAGATTCTGAGCAGATGGTATGCGTTTCTGAGGTCGAGTTTGGTAAAAATTCTGGCTCCTTGTACAGCCTCGATGATATCGGAGATCAACGGCATGGGATAACGATCTCGGATAGTCACTTTATTTAGACCTCTGTAGTCTATACAGGGTCTAAGATCAGTAGAATCCCTTTTCTTGATAAAAAATAAGGGAGCCCCTGCAGGGGATTTCGAAGGCTGAATCAGCCCATTCTTCATATTCGTGTCCAAATAGTTTCGTAACACAAGCTTCTCTGTAAGTGTTAGAGAGAACATTCTGCCAAATGGAAATAGTGCATTGGGCACCAAATCTATGGTACAGTCCTCGGGCCGATGGGGTGGCAGTTTGGAGTGAAGGCTTTCTTGGAATACTTCGGAGTATTTCAAGGAAAAATTGGGTAGTGCAAAAACACCCACACAGTTGGAGGTGTGAGCCGTAATAGATTGAAGGCCCTTCTGACTCTTCTGTGGAAGACAGTGTTCGGTGCAGTATGCAGAACACAAACTCAGCTGGTTATTTGTCCAATCGATTTGGGGATTGTGTCTGCGAAGCCATGTGATTCCCAAAATTATAGGAAAATGTGCAGCCCGAATGATGTCGAACCTTATCACTTCCGAGTGCTGGAAAACTGTTGGATAGCTCTTCAGTGGTATGGGTGATGAGTCCGGATGATAGTGGAGAGCCGTCAACTCCTTCTATCTTCTGATCTTCCTTCCGGGGTATCCTGCGTAGACCGACTTTATCGGCCCACAGGGTATCAACGAAGTTTCCTGCTGCTCCGCAGTCCAATAATGCGAGAGTCTCCACCTTCTCGCCTTCTATCATGATGATGGCTGAAACCACCATGAGTCTGGAATCTTCCTTGGAGTCAGAAGAAGAAACTGTTAGAGAAACATAGGGACGAGTAGACAGAGCTGGAAACCCACGGACACTAGTCCCTATTGATGCCGAGGGTGCTCGTTTCCCTGCCTCTTGTTAGGCAGTTCTGTGCAGTCCTTTAGAAGGTGTTGATCCAACCCACAGTAAGCACAAAGTCCCTTTTCTCTTCTTCGCCGTCTTTCGGCAGCAGTCAGAGGTGCTCTTGTGTAGCCAATCTGCATCGGTTCCTCTGAAGCGGCAGCGGGAGAGCGACTAGGGGGAGAATATGCCCGAGAATCCGGGAGGAATCCTGAGCCTCGTTGTTTGCGTCTTTCCGTCTTCCTTTCCTGTAGGCGATACTCGATATGTAGTGCAGCAGTTAGCAGGTCCGAGGAAGTAGGTGAGCGAGTAGATCTAGCTAACTCATCCTTAATCTCCTCTTTTAGACCTCTCCTGAAAATGGCATATTGTGCCGGTTCTGGCCAGCCTGCGCCAGAAGCTACTGTTTTGAAAGCAGAGATATATGACAGGACGTCCAAAGAACCTTGCTTTACATCCAACAACTCTTCAGAAGCAGTAAATGACAACTCTGGGCGTTCGAAAGTCTGTCTCAGAGAATTTTGGAACGCTGCGTAGTCTTGGAGAATGGCATTGTTGCTTGTGACTAGGGGAGTGGCCCAAGTCAGAGCGTTGCTCGTCATGTTCGATATTAGGAAGCCGACCTTCGCTTGGTCTGTAGAGAAAGTAAAGTAGACAGAACACGCCTCTAGGACAGGGCTCCACGGAACACCCACCAGCCACTGCAACAAGTAGGGCGAGGACCGGAGGAGAGATAGGCAAAGGAGAAAAGCGCCAGACAAGTAGCAGAGAGAGAGAAGAAAAAGCGTAGGGAAAGGGGCGGCGCCTATCCGCGGGGATGGGGCTGCAAAAGAAGAGAAACGGTTACCGCCGAGGCGCGGCGGCAGCAGAGAAAAACTGGAGGGGAGAGAAGATAAGAGGAATACTCGCTGAAGGACGCGAGTGAACAGAAGCCTGGACAGAGCGAGGCAGGAGCGAAGAAACCCGGAAGGAGCGAAAGCTTCCAAAGGATAGTTGCAACGCAGGGACCGCTGGGTCGGGATAGAAGATATACTCCCAGCGGCCCCGCGCTACAAGGAGGTTAAAGTAACAGACACAAAGGAGGGACTAGTACCTCCCGTACCTATGTCCCAACACCCAGCGTGGAAGAAGCCGCCAGTCGGAACGCCTGCGGGTGACAACACGCAAGAGTCTTGGACGAGGCCGGGCCCAGCGGGCTGAGCACCACGTGGCTGGCAGCTCGACAAAATAGCCGCCGCGCCAGAATAAGGCACCCGTCCGACACCATTCCAGGAATTCGGCGAAGAACGAGTGTCAAGGTGGGACTGGCCTCAACCAGGTACGTGGCCTACAGTCTACCCCTCAGTTGCGCAGGGTGGCTTTCCTTGGCGTCCATATGGACAGGGTACGAAGCTGCTCCAGCAGCTCCCTGCTACCCAGTCAGCACACCCTGCTACCTCTTTGGCCAGTGAGGAGGTGCTCTTCGAGAAGTTGCTCGGCCTCATGAAGTCACCTCAGATGGGGATTATCATCAAAGACGCCATCAGGGAAGTCATTCCTGCCATGCTAGCAGCACCACAGATGCCTCCATCGGGCCCCCAGGCCCCGGTGCAGCTGCCTCCGCTGGCTCCAGAGCCAGCTATGCAACCTCCGCCGCCTCCTCAGCCTGCGGCTGCAGTCTCTGTACCCCAGCCTCCGGTGCCAACTACTCCTCTTCCTCCACAAGATCCTCCAGAAATGCAGGATACGGATGAGGAGGAGGATCCAGACACGCCAACCTCAGCCAGGTCCTTCCACAAATGTCTTGCTGGTTTGGCGGAGTACCTGGGCATCCCCCAACCCGAGGTTGAGCAGCCGGCAGAGGGGTTTCTGGCTGAAGTCCTCACGCGACGCCCCTCTGCCAAATCACGGATTCCTATGCAGAACAATGTAGTCCCCATGGCCAAGAAGGGCTGGCTCAAACCCCAATCGGCCCAGCCGGTCAATCGACGCCTGGACGCCAAGTACAGGCAGGTGGAGGGGGATACACTCTTACTTTCAGCCCACCCTCAGCCACACTCTTCGGTGATTGCTGCGGCATCACTATACTCCAAGCCTCAGTTGTCCTGAGCCTCTTCCTCTGCGGCGCTGCTAGGCAAGGAGGAGATGATCTTGGAGGCATATGGCAAGAAACTCTGTTCCAACGCCTCTTTACATCTACGTCAGGCCAACGCCGATGCCATGCTGGCTGCAGCCAACCAAAGATTATGGCAGGAAATTGCGGCCTTCCTCCCGGAACTCCCCACCCAGAGCCAATTGCGCTGTAAGGCGGGGCTAGCTGAAGCCAAGCTGGTGGTGCATGACCTCATGGAATCCACAGTGGCTCATATCGATACCGCAGGCCGTGCCATCTGTATTGCCACGGACATGAGAAGAACAGCCTGGCTCCGGGCAACGAAATTCAACCCGGATGTCAAGGAGCGCATTCTAGATCTACCGTTCGAGGGGGGGGGGTTGGCGGGACCTCTTGCACTCCTCTACGGACGAGGAGCTGAACAAAAAGAAAAACAGCTCACAAACGGCAAAGTCTTTATTAATCCTTACAAAGACCACGCCCAAATCATACACCCATCAGCGCTTGGAAAGGGGTTGTACATATGGAGGGTTCTGCGGACCGCTTGCCGTCTCAGAGCCGGCGCAAGCAACAAAAAGGGGAGGGAGTAAGGGCTTTTTCCATTCCCCCTCCTCAGCGACAGCCTCAGAGGGAAAGAAAGCATGACACGCCCCTTCGAGTCCACATGTTTTCGTTGGGAGACAGGCTTGCTCTCCACGCACATTTCTGGTGCCAGAATTTCACGGACCCCTGGATCCTATCCGTAGTATCCGCGGGGTACCGCCTTCCTATCCCAGCCTCTCCTCCCTCCTCCCCTCCGCTCCCACAGGTTGGGACATCAACTCTTGGCGGAGATCCGGTCGCTCGTAGAGAACCAGACAGTGGAGGAAGTCCATAGTCCGCTTTGTTCCATACGTCCCACCAACCTCCCCCTAATAATACTGGCGTCATTAGGCAATGTTAAATCTATTGTCGACGCGTCAATGGGGACTGAGGTGTGGTGCCAGAGGGCGGAGTCAGGGCAGCGCATACTCCCTTGGCCGCACCCCCGCGCGCCTCTAAATTTAGTGGGGAAGAGGGTTTTTTATGGTGAAAAGGGTTCCGTCTCTCGTCCCTTGCAAGAGACGCCCATACAGTATGGAGGAAAGGGGACTATGAACTAACAGTACGTTAGTCACTACGGTGAGTAACTTATAATTTTTCTCTCATTGCAAACTACACAGTGGTCATTCTCGATTAGTTGCATTTATGAAGCTTCTTTTACTGAACAACTGGAACCTCCTCGGTACAGTTTCTGGATGGGGTCCATAATGTCTAACTGATGTGTTTTGTTGGGTATTTTTGGGTTGATCTGTTCTCTTATTCTTCATGCAGTGGTGAGTCATATGGAACCTAATTTAGTATGGTTAGTATTGTAAGATTGGTTCTCTTTCGGACCAGGAAGTTGATTTACCACTGCATTTAAGCAGTCCCTTCTAAAGTGTGCACTACTTGGCTGTTTACAATTGTTAATAGTTTAGTATCTGATTATGTGTGTCACCTTTCTTTCAGAATGTGAAGAAATACATACAGCGCAGCCTTTTGGAAAAGGAGTTGCTCTTCTTTGCTTATGATGTATTTGGCATTCCGTTTGTTGATCCGGTAAGTAAGACACGCGTATAACTGGATTTTCACTATACAGAAAGAGATGCTTTGGTTAGTTCTGTGATGGGTTGAGCAGGATGTTCTGTGATGTAGTAAAGAAAGATCCATAAATGGAGGTTGGGTAGGTGTAAAATGCAGATTGTGGAGAGAGAAATGCTCATAATTGGACCTGTAGCTGCATAGTTGGACTGATGTAGATTGGGATTTTATTTATTTTATTGTGTGCTTATAAGACGCTTATACATCAAGTAAATTAAATTGTCTTCCAAAGGAGGGAGGGAGGGAGGGAGGAAGGGAGGGAGGGAGGGAGAGATGGAGGGAGAGAGGGAGGGAGGAAGGGAGAGAGAGGGAGAGAGAGGGAGGGAGAGGGAGAGAGACACACACTTAGACTTAGATAGTCAGCTGCCATTAAATATGTAAGTGCACGCCTGTGGTTGATGGCATGGGTTTTCTGGTATTGAAAGATGACTGGCCAGTGACTGGGTTTGAAAACGCTCCTAATACAAAGGCTTTGTGTGTAAACAATGGGAGTTGAGTTTGAGTGAGAAGTACATTCTGGATAGTTCATGTATTTGTGAGCAGAAAGAAACTGTCCCAGTGAAACAAGTGTCTAGCTAATTGCATACCTGCAAGAAGTGCAAGTAAATATGAATTTGTTTGTTAGTTGGTAGCAGTTTCCATTACATTAACATACTCTTCTAGGCTAATTAGGCCTTTAATATATCCTTCCTGGAATGGTAATTCAGATCTTTCTTAATAGAAGATATGACATGGGTAAGGATCTGGATCGGAGCTGGAGAAATGGGTAAAATGTGTTTGTAAAAAAGATATGGGAAATTACACATTGGATGTACCAAAGATTGGGAATTGTGTGGTCGACCCATCGTGTTAAGTATAAAACTTGTGTGTGCCCTTCCTGAGCGGTGAGGAGAACGTGACAGACACTCTGCAGTACAATAAAATGTTTTCTGCGGGTCCCTAAGACTTGGGAGGGCGTGAAAATAAGGTAGGGTAGACACAGGGATTAATGCCCCCCCATATTAGGAAATTTATATATGCACGTGAATACCTCATATAGCAAACAAAGACCATTTATGTCAGTGTGTGAGTGTGTCTGTGTAATATATAGTGCATGGAGCCAACCTGAGAGGCAAAGTGGGGGATGAGCAGTCCCTGAACATGCCTGGCATGCTTTTAATGTTGGAACCACTCTTTTGCTGCATGCCTTACATCCTCTTGTCTGTCCAGAGATCTTTTCTTTTAATTACAGGTCTTCAGGCTCCATCTTCCAGTTCTTCTGCTATGGAGAATAGAGCAGAAGGAAATATTTTAACCTGACTAGCGGCAGGAACACCATCTTGCTAGAGCTGCAGGAAGGGGATGCGCACTGAGGGTGCAAATGGAATGGGCTGTTCGAAAAGATTTTCTTTTTTTTGCTGCTTTCCTCCTGTATGCTTATATGGGACACCCTTTCTTTTTGCTTCGTTTAGACTCCTGCCCTGACTTTATGAAGGTCAGTAAAGCCTTCTGCTTTACTTCAATTATGTTTTTGCTCATTCTTATGGGAAAACTGATTAGTTCATAAGACTATCGGTCCACAAGGCTATCAGGACTGAGATACTATGGGAGTCATTACGAGTTTGCTGGTATCCCGGTGTTAATACTGCTGGGTTACAGGCAAACAGTGTTACTGTTACAAGCACATGTCATGCTGTATTACCAGCAGATTTCGAAGTGCGGTTTAAACAGTAAATCCCCATTCCATGGAGTCCAGTAGTGCTCCATGGTGGGATTTTGCCAGCATTACCGGCAACTGTATTACCGTGCCCATAATACCTGCAGTTATTTGCCAGTATGGGTCGGATTTACTCCCAGCTCTGAGCTGGAGGTAAAACCTCCATCCATACCTTTAAACCTGCAGTTTGCCGGTCCAGTAAAAGTGCCAGTACATTTTATTTAGGGAAGGATAGCTCATGGGCAACACGTTTGTCTTGGAAGCAAGACAACGCGGTGCAACACAGGTTCAAATCCCGACCCTGCGCTTAGAAACCACTCGCTGGTATTAATAGTGTTATAAGTGAACAATAAAATAAAAATATAACCGGCACGTTATTACCAGACCAGCAAACATATATTGACCCTTAATGTATCTTAGTGAATTTCTTGTATTGTTGCAATTGCACACATCCTGAAGTGTGGTTAGGATACTTTGAATCCTCCTAACATTTTCTGTAATGGCTCTTTGGTTACTTTTACAATATGCCTAGGGTGAGCTGGTGGCACGGAGATTGTTCTACCATGTTTTATACTTTTTACCTGTGCACTTCTGCATTTACTGCAAATGGCTACTTAAGGTGGCTAGCACACCAAATTGACTGTACACAAGGTTTTTTCCTTGTCCTTCTGCCATATTGTTCATTGGCTTTCTTCCTGCCATATATGGAATTCCCTTTCCCGGGGAAAGCTGCTACTTTCGTGGGAACGTTTGTGGTGTGTGTGTGTGAGCATGGATGTGGGCGCTCGGACTGTGTGGCTGAGTACATATCCTTGTACCTGAATATCTGTTGCTAGGCAGATGTTGGGGCAAGTGGCTATCCATGGTGCATATTCCTAACCATTGGTGGACCTGGTGAGCTTTCAGTCCAGATCTTGAATAAAAGGAGAACTCCTGCCACCATTCATCAGATCACCATTGGAGCAAAGTCCTCTACAAAGAAGAGCACCCAGTTGACACCTGCAGCTGACCAGCACCAACTCCAGTGAAGTTGTGGTGAAGCCCTGCTCCTCTGCCTGATCTCAAGACCCTTGTTGGTGCTTGGACCCCATGACTGGTGGAAACAACCAGTCTAACCCCTGTTCAGGGATGCATGCCTTCTGAGCCTTCGAAAGTTTCCCTGGACCAACCAACGGACTGACCAGCTCTGTTCTGGGCTACCTCGCTGCAGCCATCGTCCTTCCGAGTGCATCCATGGAACGTGGTGGATCTTGCATCAAAGGTAGCTGTGAAGGACCTGCGCCTTTGTTTTCTCTGTAAGATCACTTTTTGATGCCTGAACGTGGTGACTCCCCTTGCAATCAGTGTTCTTCGTACCTAGAGGTGTTCTGAGGTCACCTGCACCGCAGAAGTCTTAATCCTTTCTTCATTTAGGTGTTCAGCTGAATGTTTCTGGAACCGATTGCTAAGCACACAGACAGACCAAAACTAAATCTTCTACCCCAAAAGTGTCCTCTGCATCTGTGACTCCTGGGATATTCTCAACTGGACCAAGCACAGAAGACTTTGTGCCCAATGAATTCAGGAACTTCTGCAGTGTTCTCTGGTGAAATTGGAGTTGGGGTGGGGGGGACAGATAACCTACTTGTTCTCCCTCTCACCCAGCCTTTTCACCCTTCTCCATAGAGTTACAGGGGCATAAAGACCTGTCACTAATCTACTCTTTCCTGACTTTTGTTGGTGGGGGCCTGGCCTTGGTTCTCTTCCTAGGCCTACCCCAGTGTCTGGGATTAAGTTAGTTTGCCTGCCTGAACTTTACCTATCGTTATGATTTCATGATCATAACCACTGGCATCGTCAAAATCTCTTAACCTACTGTGAACTATAACATGAATGACTTTAGGGCACAAGGCCCGAAACCATTTTACGGTTGGACTAATAAAGTGTTTGAGGAGCTAGTCTGCGGTTACTGTAAAGTGTCTTTCCTGACTTTCAAGCATCTAAGTACTTACCTGTGTTGCACTGGTTATTGAACCAAATGCTTTCTTTCTTCTCCTAAGGGTGAATGTATGTATCTGCTTTACAGTAAGTGTGTGACAACATTTAACTTGAGGGTTTACCTGCACATTGTGGATTTTAAAAACCAAATAAATCATTCTATATGTTTGTACTTACCTGTCTAATTTGAATTATTGGTAGTGTTCTGTGTAGACTCGTTGTAGCCCTAGACTACTCTCATAGCACTCTTGAAACCAAGCATTCCATCTCTGCTACCTTGTCTTGATTGGGTTTGGCTAAAATCTCAGTATCTCCCTCTTCACCTTAAGGTGGCCTTCCAAAATCCACCACCAGGATTGGTTTTGGAAATCCAACTTAAAAAAGAGTCTGTACATGTCCCAAAAATGGCCATGAGCTAAAAGTGGGAGGAGCCAAGTGTGGATTTTCAAACTTTCTTTAAATATAACCCTGCCCCCAGGGAAAATCATAGGACTAGATTGGTCTGATCAGTTGGGTGCTAATAGGGTGCCAGTGGGAAGAGGAGGAAGCAGTGAGGTAAGAGGTCACGGGTATAAAAGGCCCACACTCACCAGAAGATAATAAGGGTATCGGGTGAGGTTAGGCAGAGAGTTGGTGGACAGACCAGGCGGAGGACAGAAGTTGAAGCAGAGTGCTGAAAACGTGTTTGAGATATTGGAAAGCAGTGCAGCAAGGGTATTGTGTGAGACAGAGCGTTACCAAGCGTGCGAGAGTGGAGTGGTTGTTGTGAGAGTGGATGCTGGAATGATGACAATAGAGTGAGAGAGAGGATGTGGGAGATGGGAGAAAGTGAGAGTAAAGGGTGATCAGAAGGTGATATTGGTACAGAAAGAAAGGGAGTGAAAGAGTGGAAGTGAGAGGGAAAGGGAGATGAGACGGGAAAACAAGGGGGCGAGAGAGAGAAGGGAGGAGAGTGAGAAAGATCAGAGGAGGAGGAGATGGACACATTAGAAAAGTGATAAAGCTATAGAGAGAGGGAGAGAGGAGATTGGGAAAGTCAGGAGAGAGCAAGGAGTGGGAGAAGTAGGAGATGGGGAAGAAGGGAGAGGGAGTAGCAGACCCTCATTTGAAGTGTTGGATAGAAATATTCCATTGATCATTCCATTGCCTCTCCTCTCTCTGCCTCTGATCTTGCCACCTTCTTTTCCAACAAAGTCCTCAATCTCCGATAAACTATCCTCTCCTCGTCCACCTCCCCTTCCCTTTTCCATGCCCTCATTCACCCCATCACTCAATCCGAAGTTGCCCTCCTTTCTAAAACCCATCCCACTGCCCCCATACCTACCTCCCTCATCCCCAAAATCAAGTTGCCCTCCTTTCTAAAACCCATCCCACTGCCTCTCCCACTGACCCCATACCTACCTCCCTCATCTCCAAAATCTACCCACTCTTCATTCCCTATCTCACCTCCCTTTTCAATACCTCTTTCCACTTCCACCTTCCCCACCCCTTTTAAGCTTGCTACTATCAACCCCATTCTCAAAAAACCCACTGCTAATCCCCATCGCGCTTCTAACTATCGCCCCATCTCTCTACTACTTTTCCTTTTTGAACTCTTAGAACGCATTGTCTACTCTCAACTCTCTACCTTCATCTCTAACCATTGTCTCCTTCCCCTACCGAATTTGGATTCCGCCCCCTTCACTGTTCTCAACCCTCTCCTCTCTGCCCACTACTCTAAGCATTCCTCTATTCTGGTCCTACTGGACCTCTCTGCTGCCTTTGACTCTGTCGACAACCCTCTACTCCTTAGCACTCTCTCTTCATTTGGCCTTAAAGACTCAGTTCTTAAATGGTTCTCTTCCTATCTCTTTAACTGCACTGTCTCAGTCTCCTGGGGTGGCTGCATCTCCCCAATCTCTCCACTCAACCACGGCGTTCCCCAAGGTTCTGTCCTTTGCCCCTTTCTCTCTTCACTCTATGCTTCCCTCCTTTCTCCCATAATCTCCTCCTTTGATGTCTCACATAATTTCTATGCTGATGATACCCAGCTCTTCCTCTCTTTCTCCTCCTCCTCTCCTGACATCCACCGTAAACTATCTTCTTGCCTCTCTGCTATTAAATCTTGGATGTCCGCTCACTTCCTTACTCTTAATGCAGATAAAACTGAACTGCTTTTTTTGCCTGTTAAACTCTTTCTCCTCCCTCCCCTCCTCCTTTCATTCTCTTTCCTTCTTCCCAACTCCCCTTCTCTCCCCATGCCCACAGCCTTGTTCTCCACATTGACCCCCACCCCTCTCTCTTTCGCATCACATTGTGTTTGCGAGCGGAGACCGCAAACGTTGGCCTTTGGTCTGTTTTGCCTGTAATCATTAGTCCGGGAGTTGGAAACTATACGTCAGGCACCTTAGAGCGGGGACTGCGGATGCCTGTGTCTTTGACCCGTCTCCGAGCTGCATTTGACAGGAGCTGTTACTTCTTGTCAAATCTGGGCAGGGACTGCCGGTGCTTTGCTGTTAACAGGAACATAACAGGTGTTGGCTTTGCTGACGAAACTAAGCGACGGCTGTAGCCCTTCCTTTTCTCCTGCTCCTTTTTCTGTTATTATTTTTTTTTAAAACACAAAAGAGACCTATTGAGGTCATTATGACAGGCTACAACTTGCAAAGCACCATATCAGGTATGGATGCTCATGCACCTGAATTTCATGAGCCATCTACCAGAGACAGCCACTTACCACAGGTTAACCGAACAATATTCAAAACGCTGGTGTGTAATAAAAAAAAAATGGCTCTTTTTGAAGTACAAAGCATTTACCCTAATGATGAGCAGGTACTTTCTGTCTATGGTTTGTCTCATCTGATTATTAATAAAAATATCGGCGCCTCTACTCCAAAAATGAGGATTGTCGACATGATGCATTGTTACATAATACTATACATTAACGACAACGTTAAAAAATACAATACTTAATTATTTTCCGCGCGAACAATATGGACATGGATCTAAAAGTGATAATGCACAAGGAAATCAATTTATTGGGAAAAAAATCTACAATGAGTAATGAACATCAAAGTCATGAAATCAATGGAAACAAAAATTTAGAAATTGATCTATCAGCACAGGCGTTGATTCATTCTGATAACCTGCCTAATGTAGGGTCCTCCTTTGTATTAAATGCCATATCGGCCCCAATGGACGATACTGAGACAGAATAAAATCTACACAGAAACTCATTTGGAAACGAGAAAGATAAACACAAGCATTGTCACAAAAAACCTGAAGAAAAATCAGAAAAAGAATGCACAACCTCATCCACTGTGATAGCTTTGAATTATGTCTTGACCTTAGTGGTAAAAGTTTACGAAGAAATTTGCTCAGAGGTACGTTCACACACAGGGCACTTACTGGAGATCACTAAAGATTTAGAAATTAATTATACAACTCTGGTTGCATTAAAAAATGCTGTGAATGATCTTTCAATTTTGAACAAACTTTAAGCCCAACTACATCATCAAGAATTAATGGAACATTTTCACAATAGCAAACAGAGAGATGAAGAAGCAAAAAAGATGCTTGAAAACCATCCTTGTACAAAACAAAAAAAGACTTGTGCCTGTAAACCAAAGGCAAATGAAAATCAGGGAGTGGATGACACCCCGTTGCCTGAATCAATGATAGAATAATTTATTTGTCTTGCGCAATTAGTAGAAAGCGAAGAGGAAATCAACAACAAAAAAAAGGAAAGCTCGGGATGTTAATCCTGACCTAAAAACAGGAAATGATGAAAGTTCTGATAAAAAGGAGATGAAAGAACTGCGCAAATGAATGAGAAGGAAAAAAACAAAAGAATAATAAGAAAAAAACTGTTTCCAGAGATGAAATACAAGTCGTTGAAGATGACCACAATCAGAGTGACTTCATCTTTAATACCAGAAAGAGGAAAAACAAGAATTCATCCGTAAATTGAAAAAAAACAGACTGATCAGATATTAAAGGAAAATACAGAAAGAAATCTCACAAACAAATTATAGAGAACTAAAGAAGAAGAAAATATGAATGATAATAATGTTGCGAAATCAACTGTTGGTAGTTGGACAATCTCCCAAAAAACAATTGAAAATAGCTTTGATATTTCTTAAACCAGTAAAATCTGCAGTTAAACATGCTCCAATCTTTGTGAAAAAATAAGGAAAAGATTTCAAACCACAATAATTCACCAATGAAAAAGATTGATGGAGTAAATACGGGAAGAAACATTGAAGGTATCCATCCAACAAAAGATATGCTTCATCAAGCCTCTTTAATTAATTCAACATAAGAAACAATTCAAGAAATACGAGAACAGATATGTGAAACACTAACAGGATATGTTTTATCGAGTGGTAAACCTGCAAATCAACAAGGTGAAAATTATAAAGGATGTTGTAAAGATACTCCAAACTCTGATCCTAAAACGTCACCAACTATCAAAGAAGTACGAGACGAGATGGAAAGGACTGAATGGTAAGAAAAGTAATGAGCGAGATTTGATCACGATAACCTTTGACCAAATGGTAAAACCTCCATCCTTATGTAATCGTGTTTATCCAGATAAAAAGGACACTAAAAGAATCTGATAAACATCTGTTAGAGGATAAAGAACAAATGGACAATAAGAAAACTCCTATAAATCCTATTCAAGAAAAAATCTTCAACTCAAGAGAATTAACAGATGACAGAACCCGCCCTAATCGAATAGATCAAGATTATATTAGTGAAGAAATACGAAGATGTATGGCTATATATAATACGATAAATCATGAGATCTGCAGAAAGAACATACAATAAAAGATCCATCTATTCCACAAAAGAAATGGATAACTGAACTGGAACAAACAATTAAAGGCCATGCTCCAAGTATGGTTCACCTTATGCAGAAACAAAATAAGCATCAGACTCTATGAGGGAATGGATAACACCACGAAATGATACCAGGAATAATCGACATCCAAACCAAACTTCTTTTGTGAATCAGAGACAATAACCACAAATGAGGCGATCTGCCAATTCACCACAGAATACCGGTAAACATCAAATGTTGCAGAAGCCATCCCTTCGCACAATATGATTTGAACAGAGCCAGTATTCTAAATACATTTCATGAGATTCCAAATTTAAGAAATATTGCCTCCAATGACCTTGACAGAGTCCAGTTTTTGGATGATACGGATCTAACAGCCGCTCGCATCACTTTGAAATCCAGGATGGTCTTGAATGTCTTGCTGAAAGAAGCTGCAGCCTTGAATAAACTAGGCTTCGTGATACGTCACGAAGACTCCAATATGCAAGATACCTGTCAAAATGCTGGTGGTAAAAAGCCTTTCTTGGGAGAAATGTTCAAATGGGAGGAAGAAAAACAGAATTCAACATTTGGTTCGATGAAAAGTATATCGTGCATAACTGTCCCATGAACGGGAAATATACCACCTGGTGTCATGGAATTCAAGAGGTCATCGTCATCTGATTAATTCTTATACACACAAATTGGAATTTCACGAAATTGTAGTCATCCAAGAATCCTGGTTGCATATCATGCCTGTATGGGACCAATATGACATAAGCATGATACCTGCTGACACTTCTACCCAAGGCAGGCCAACTTCAGGACTTTTAGTGGCTGTCAAAAAAAACAAAGGTTTTACAATAACAGCATGGCTGTCCCCCAGTAATCATCTTCAACTGGTAAAAGTCACTGTACAACATCTGGCGATGGCCTTACTGAATATATACTGGGGCTGTGCTAACTTGTCTGCTACTAATTTCTTTAAACAAATGGAAATCGTGTTGGACGCAATCACACTAGACAAAAATATAACGCACACATTAATAATGGGTGATTTGAACCTTCACCTTCTGAAAAAAGAGAAGGGTAATGAGCAATTAATAAAAGACAGATGGAACAATTTAAAGAAAGAACGTTCGTTCATCATATTAAATAAAACCCTGCGAGGGGACATCCCAGCAAAAAAAAAACATGGCAAAGAGGAATGCAAGAAGCCATAATAGATTTCATTTTTTGCAATTCCTCATTTATGCCATTGTGCAACAGCTTAAAAATAAAACACAATGACCAGAGTGATCACAAACATCTCTGTTTGGAATGGTTCGCAATAAAATCCGTAAAACCAGTTGATACAATTAAAACTCCAGGTTTATTCGTGATAAATAATCAAGGAAATACAATCAAATGGTCAACAAAGAAATTAATTTCTTTCCATTCAGACCTTGAAAAAAAATATACATCAAAGAAATATCGACCCAGATATTTATATTTCATCCATGCAACTTAAGTAATAGTCAAACGGCAGTCAGACATACTCACGTCTTCGATGACCAAATAAAAATGAGAGAGAACATATTAAGGAAACAAATAAGGAAATTAATGAAATCTTCTTCAGAAACAAACCATTTAGAAATCAAGCATCTAAAATGTGACTATAAAAATTGGATTAGAAGTCAAAGACACTTGATTTTACAAAAAGATGGTGAAATTATTCTAAGGCGAATAATTTCCAAATCCTCAGCTGCAATTTGGCAACTATTGAACACAGCTTCAAATGATATAGAATAATTCAAATGAATGCAGTATCTGAAGCAAGATGGTTCGGTTACTATGAAAATACTTATAAGACTCCTTTTCCAAACTGTATGTCTGACGTTAAACATACCATAATGGCCCATACTTTTTCCATCGACCGGGCAGATATTCTACAATCTTTCCAATCTGGGCTCCCTGCCCGGATGGACTATCTAATAGGACCTTGAAATCTAATCCGGAACGAGGGGCTGCCATTCTGACTGTGATCATTAAAGCTACTGTGAAGAGAGTAATTATCCCTCCCTGTTGGAGGAAAGCAATAATTATACCCATCTTTAAAAAAGGAGATAGATCTGATCCAGCAGCATACAGACCCATCGCACTGTTAGACACGCCAGGAAAACATTTTACTGGACTTTTACTCATGGAGTTTAATACATGGGTGAAGAAAAATAATCTCAGTGACCCCTTTCAAACGGGTTTCGTTTGCGGAATTGGAACCAACATCAATCTATTAATCATTAACATCTTAAAAGCGAACGCTGAAGAAAACAATCAAATGCTCTACACTACACACATAGACTTTAAAATGGCATTGGCATTCCTAGCGAGTTATCTAATTACTTTGTCTCAAAGATTAATCAGACTATGGAGAAATTCAGTGGAATTGATTCTACAAGAAGCTGATGCTACAGTCGAACTTTTAATAGCCAATCCAAATAAAACTAAGCTAAAGATATGGCGAGCTGACTGGATAAAAACCAGCGATCAATGCATTACATACAAAGACTTCGAGCCCAATCTTTATAATATAAAGAAATACGGCCAACTTCCATCATATCTGATAAAATCTCCTAGCTTAACTTATATAACAGGCATTATGTGATTCCGATTGAATCAACACCAATGAATTGAAAGCGAGACGCAAAATCATTCAACATGAAGAGAATGTCCGTTGATACTGTAAATGACCAAACGAATCAATGAAACATCTAATGACAGAATGTGGATGTCTATCAGAAATTAGGACATACAACTTTAAAGATCTATTTAAAGATATATTCATATTTAATAAGGAGGACTTGTGACAAAGATTGATAGAAGTCGATAACAGAAAGTTGGGCTATGCCATAATACATTTTCTAAAGAAAATTAACTTAAATAAGGATTGCAGTTTAACTAAACCGATGGATTAATTCTATTTACTTTTTTCTTCTTTTAATTGTACTTGAAAATGAATTTTGACAGATATTATTCATAATGATTTGATGAAGATTATTTTCTCTTACTTTTCTTATCTTTTTTCTTTTTTTATATAAAATATATTGAAAAGTTGATTGTAATCAGCTGTGTCAATAATAAAAACAAAAAGACCCCCATCTCTCTTTCTCATCACATTTACCTCACTGCCAGATCTTGCTGTTTCCACCTCTACAACATCCGCAAAATGTGTCCTTTCTGAACCTTCCAAGCTACCAAACTCCTCATCTCCTCCCTCCTCTTCTCCAGACTTTTCTACTGCTCTACTCTTCTCTTCGGACTCCACTCCTCTCACCTCTCCCGCCTCAATCAAATCTGCTACGACTCTGCCTTTCGCTCCCTCTGCCTCCTCTCAACTCCATCTCCTCTTCTCTTAACTCACTAGGCTGGCTCCCATTTCACTCCCAGCTCAAATTTAACTTCCTCTGTCTAGTTTTCAAAGCCCTCAATGGTCTTGCCCCTCCTTACCTATCCTCCCTTCTCACTTTCTATACTCCTTCTCGTTCTCTCTGTTCTGCTGATCACTTCCTTCTCTCTACTCCTCCTCCCTCCTGTGCCCCCTCCTGTTTCCGCTCCTTCCAACTTCTCACTCCCTTCCATTGGAACCGCCTTCCTCTTCCCGTCCGCTCCATCACCTCCTACCCCTCATTTCGCACTTCTCTAAAATCCTATCCCTTCCACTCTGCCCCCTAGCTCCCATTGTTTCCTCTCACTACTGAACCCACCTCCAACCACTCCTCCTACCCCCTCTCTCACTTCTGTCCCTCTCTATTTGTACTTAACCTCATCATTAATGTAAATTGTTCTTTGTACTGTTTTCTGGTTTAGATTCATTGTTATGTATTGCTTGTTGTATTCCCTTGTTCCTCTTGTAAAGCACTTTGGATTAAAGCGCTATATAAATTAAAATAAATACAAAATACAAATAGATCACAGGGCTTACTAAATTCTAGTCCTGCCTCACGACCAGCTAGGGAGTAGGGAAGCATGTTATAGGGTAGAGGGAGCCAATGGGTGGTCCAGGAATAGACTAGTCACTCCCATTATGTCTGTCTGGCCTTCCTGCATTTCCTCATCATTCAAGTTGTAAACACACACACACACACCCCAACCCTGCCTCCCTATTTGGTTTCCTTTATATGCCACATTTTACTATTTCTACTCTACCTTATAGGTTACGAAACTATACATGTATCTATTTTAAAAAAAATTGCATGGTAATGGGGGGCACCACATTGGTCTCTTCTACCCAGGCTTGCCTCTTAAATTCCCTGTCCTTAATGTCTTTGCATGACCTTTTACCTTCAGGGTTCAAACCACTTCTGTCCTGTGCCCTAGCCCTTTGTACCTTCTTTTTTGTTTTTATTTTTTACCCGTGCTGTGGTGTTTCTTTTAAATCGTGTCTTATTTGGGCACACCTTTGTTTTGTTTGTAGGTCCACCATGGGGTTTCTCATAGTTCCATGCTTTGAACTGTGAATCCTTAGGACAATCATACTACACTTCTTTACTATATGTTATTAACCACAGCAGGCTAACTGCCTAATGTTTGGCCTCTTTCCTTGAGGCAATGATGCAGAAACCATCATACCAACAAGTGAGAAATTAGGAAAATGTATGAGAAATAATAAGAAGACAGATTCTCAATGTGAACTGACTAGCTAGAGATGTGTTGTCAAGTCCATAATCCCATTAGGTCAGATCCAACCATCTGCACTGTAGGTATCCATTTGGTAAATATTGATAGGTACATTGGATATGTCATTTTATATGTGATATTTTGTTTGGGAAAAAATGAAGAAACAGAGCAGAGAAAGAATTGTCAAAAAATGATGCAGATTAAAGGCAATTTAAGTATAACTTTATTGCCAGCAGTCACTTGTATCCTTACTGTAGGCTAAGGCAGTGTGAATCAATTCAAACATAACAAATTTGGTGAACATAAGCTCAAACAGTTCAAACCAATATGAATCAAATTCAGAGCATAAAATAATTAATGAACATCAATAGAAACAGTGTATCTACCTGTCCGGCTTCCTAACATGGGTCGTAAGATACCATGAGCAGGAAAGGCAGAATGAAGGTAAGAAAAAGAAAAAAGACAATCACTTAATGTGGAGCAATGCTTCTACTTTTCTAATCGGCTTACATTTCAAGTTCCTTCCGATTATCAGAACCAGACGTGATTGATTTAAATAGGCCTTATTTTCATTGTTCTTAAATACATTTAACAAAGAATTGCATATAATTCCAAACAAGGGGTTGAGTTCCAAAGTTCTTTAGCGTTGTCCCCCTATCGCAAAGGGTATGTGACAGTGCGGGTAAGACTTTGAGGGTCTGTCATCTGCCGACGTGAAAACAGGAGCACATCCAATTGTGAGCGGGCGACTAATCAATCCTGAAAATTTAGTCTCTGTGATATCATGTTTCGGCGGTGCTAAGCAATGTGTGCCGCCTTCATCATGGCTCGGGTTAGATGACCCTGTTGAAAACATGTGTAAATGTTTTGAATTAATACAGTGCATGTGATGCTTGGATGACTCCGCAAAACAATATATGTGACCTCTGTAGCACAGTGGGTCACTTACCCTCCGGTTAATAATCCATTATTATGCCCCAATGGGGAAAGAGACACTGCAAATTGTTGGTTGGCGCCAGCGCTTAAAATGGAGTGCTCCTCCTGAATGGGCAATGTGTGGGCCGGTCCTGACATCTGCTGGTCTTGGTCAGTTATAGGGGGTATGTAGACAGTCCTGTAGTGTGCCCTCCTATGTGGGCAAAGAACAAAACAGAACTTGATCAGAGTTGATTGTAGGCTGGTAGGTATATAGTGTGCAGCGCGTGGGGTCATTGTAAGAGGCTGCCGGAGACGCGATGGCCAGAAAATAATGGAGCCCCGTTGTCAGGCTGTGCGCCGGAAAGAAAAGAAACCGAGAAGGAGAAAAGGAGGCAAAGTACCAGTCCCATGTTTGGCTTACCTTCAAATTAACTGATGCGACATGGCGAGCTAGCGGATGCCTCTCTGTCAGTCGTTGTCTCTGCTAGCACTAGCAGAGTGTTAGGATGGTTGTCCTGGCAACCGGCACGTAACATGCTTTAAAGAATCTTATTGGAGCTACGTGGGGCCGCTGTGTGTGTGTGTCGAGGGTGTAATTGCTATGGTGCCCAGATGCATGTTGATGTCCCCAAGAAAGGGGATAGGAGAATGTTCTTCAGCTGAGTGAGGCGCATGTGTAGTAAAGTGAAAAAGTTTTTTTTACTTCTACTATAAAGCTGATGAATAGGGTACGGTTCGAAGGAGTCCCACTGCACAGGTGGTGACTGTCTAAGCTGGCAACTACTCAATACTCAAGGTCGTTCAGTGCTACCCAGGATCTTGTTGGAGCAATACGCACTGCCGCATGTATGCAGATCATTGCTATGATGCCCACAACCATCAACTCGACGACGTGTATGTGTAGAGAGGTAAAATATATGTTCATAATGTAACAATTAATGTGCAGAACAGAGAGGGAATCCCTCTGCTCTGTGTCTGCGTATATGAATGCTAGCTTCGCCAGACATCTGGGCGGGTGAAAGTAAATGACGTTACTCACAAGGTGATGGTCCAAATGTACCACAGACTGATATTTACTGCCTGGTGTGAAATGTCAAGGCTGAGAAGTGGTAGCTGTGGGTGTTGCCGTAAGGTGTGGAAATGGTTCACTGGGGGTGCCCAGTCAGCCTATATGTAAAGGCAGAGGTAATGGGACCATCTGCAGGCCGATGTGTGTGGATGTCTAGTGGGACATGTCAAAAAGCTGTCTGTGATATGGCAGGGTGGAAGCTAGAGTGCCGGTTAGGGGTCCATATTGTGTTGGCAGGCCTATGTTGTTAGATATGCGTCATTTCTCATTGCGACGTTGATTACTTTGCACAGTTGTGGCTTCCTTGGGTAGTAATAATATTTCCTGATCTGTGTATCTGGCTTATTTTTTAGAGTGGTTCAGAAGTTCTTTGGGGTCTCCTCGTGACTTCAATCTTGTGGCCAAAATGTCTGCATGTCTGTAGTAGTCATCCAAAGATGTGCAGTTCCTGCGTATGAGTAGGAATTAACTGTACGGCACATTTTCTTTTATATGGATTAGATGATTACTAGAATGGTGAAATACGGTGTTCCGGTCGCTTAGTTTATGGTACAAGAAACCTTCATATTCATTACACTTGGAAGATCAATTAAATCTGATTTTGCAACTTCAAAATGAGAAGTTTTATATTTATAGGGTTACTTATCAGAACTGTCCTCTTGCAGAACACCCTACTAAGCAGCCCTTCCAGAGCACAGCCTCTGTGGGGAATGTCTAGGAGTCCCCTCATCTTTAATCTGAACTATTTACTTAATCCTGACTGAACCTAAAAAACATATTCAGAAGTTGTAAGGTCTGTGACATAGAAAGCCTGTTTGCTGTAGGCAGGCAAACAGAATGTCTATAATACTTCTGACCCAATCACACATGATTATTGTGGGTTTTACAAGAGTTTGTCATAAAACACTAAAAGGATAGGCACATGCACCCCCTCGACATCTGGACTGATGGTACTTTGATGAACCAGGAATGAGGTACAGACACAGAGGACTTGTAGTGATTACTTCAAACCTTTATTGAAATGATAAAAGGGTTGCAAAATTCCTCACTATCCCTATTCTAGGAGGTATTTCTCTACCTCAAATAAAACAAAGGGTCTGTCCTGCGTCATGATGTTCAAAGCAAATCGTCCTCTGTCCAAAATCCTATCCTAGCCCGCACATTCTAAAAGTAACTATAAGGTGCTCTGACCTTGAAAGTGTACAAATGTTCAAAGAAAAAGGTTCAAGCCAACCAAGAGGTTCCAAATGGATAATGTTCACAGTTCTAGGGGATGACTCCCATCCCCAGGTTTCTTTCCACAACACAAACAGTTCAAAACACTCAAAGTTCTTTATAGCCCAGCAAGATACCTCTTTCCTCTTGGCTTTGCACTCCACTCTGCGGGAAATTCTCCCTCCCCCAGATCTGTTCAACCAATTCAAAATCTTTAGGGTATGAGTCTTCTGGGATTCTTTGTTCAACAAAACAACTTGAACTCACAACCTTGACTTTACCTGGTGTATTCTCTTGCTAGGTGTTTCTCATGTGTTTACTTTACACACTTACACACTTGCTAACTTGACTTTGCCTGTTGTGCTCTCCTGCTAGGACTTTCTGATGTAGTTCACCCCACACACTTGCAAATTTGACTTTGCGTGGTCTCTCCTGCCAAGGCTTTCTCATATAATACAACTCTTTCTCAGTTGGGTGTGCTTCCAGGCTCTCCACCCTTTCCTCGTTACTTCACTCTTCAAACTGGTTTCTCTTTTCCCCAGATATTGGGTCCTGACCTGTTTTTACAATCATTTGTTCTAGACCTTCGCCCCAGCGTCTCAAGTCCCTGCTGTGGACTTAATTCCACTGGCTTTCCTACATGATGCTCTGAGCCAAGCGCCCCAATGTCCAAGCTACGGGCTCACCGGCTTTGTTCGACTACTCTGGAGCTCTTTGTGTCTCCACTGCTTCTCTCGGGTAATCCCTGGCGGCTCTCCTATTCTACAGTTCCCGTGCATCGGAGGGGCTTCTCTACCCTCGCTCCAAACGCTTACACAAGGCTTCTCTCCCAGCAGGATTTCCACAAATGCTGTCTCTTCAAACCGTCTCCTTCAGGGTCCCTGATCCAAGTCGTGAGTCTCTTTCTCTCTTTTCTCTGTTTCTCTTTCTCTCGCTCTTTCTTTCTCTCTTTCTCTGCTTGTCAGGCACTTATAACCACTAGATTACGTCTCCATCTTCTTGGCACCAGTGATCTGTATTGCTACAGTCACCTTCCTCCTCTCAGTAGTCCCATTTACATGGGAATGATGGGCAGTTCTTGACATGTTTCATTGAAAGATGTCATCAGTACGTTTTATGGATGGTCGGGAATTATCACAGTAAACTATAAAGGCATGAGCCATGGAGGGAATATCCCTAAAAGGGGAAGGGGGGAAGATGTGTTTTCATTTACTTAATACTTAATGTAGTTAATCCAAATTAAATACAGGCCTCTTTTTGTGCCTTAATCTGGCAGGACATCTAAACAAAATGCTAAATTGCTTCTTTTGTCTATGTACTCATTTTAGTGCACCTACTAATCAACTAGTGTGCAGTTTGCTCTTGGACCTGTGCTAATTAGCTCATTTGTAATTTTGCCTTGTGTTTAAAACGCTATCCCTGTATTTAATTGGGTTTCTAACCATTGCGAGGGTCTAGGAGTAACAGACACAGGGGTGCCATGTTGAATGGCAAACCCTTTATAATGCAGTAAAATGGGGGAATTGGAGAAAGCCTAACTAGCCTTTTTACTAGCTGGAGTTTGCCTGCCTCAACCAAATTAACTAATGAAACCCTCTGTGTCAGAATGTCCAAAGTAAAGTTTGTCGTTCTGTGTCCAAAACCTACCCTGTCCCTCACATGCTATACTAAGTATAATGTGCAAAGGGAAAATGTCCCTTGACTGCCGACCTGCAACCCGATCTTGTCAGCCAAACACAAAAGTTCCAAAAGGTGTAGCAAATGAAACAAAAGTTCAGTAATATGGCATCATATGGCAACTAATACAAGTTCCATAAACACCAAAGGATTTGGATCCCTCTCTGCAGGGTCTTTCCACTGTATTTGTGCCTCAATTAATCTTTCCGGTATTAATGTGTCCTTTGTATATGCAATATTCGTATTTATGCTTTGGGATATTTGTCCCTCTTGTGGGTCCTGGACCCCTTTCACTTGATTATATTTCCAGCTCTCCTTCTCCCAACCGCAACTCTGGTTCACTCTCCTGCCAAGGTCTCCGATATATTCTTGCATCCACAAAACTTATATTCCCTTTTGTGATGCCCCGGGGCTTGTCCGTCCCCCCGCTCTCCCCAATATGGATCCCAGACCCCCTTCAGTTGTATGGTTTCAGTTTTCTTCTCTGTAGCCCACATCCTTGGTTTACTCTCCTGCCAAGGACTTTGGATATTGGTACTTAAATAGGCAAAGTTCGTATTCTCTGTAACTTGTGTACTTTTCAAAACTGTGTCCTAGACACCTTTTGTGTGGTTCGTCTCCCACTTCAATGTCTCACGTCTTTTTCCCTTTGCCCACTCTGGGTCTCCCCGACCTTGGGATCAGCCACCATGTTAGCTGTAGGGTCTGGGCCATCCCTCTCTGCTTGCTTGCGGATCTCCCACAGCTTTTGGCGGGTTTCTGGGCTTTCCGGCGTCCTCACCGGGCTTTTCCGTGCTTTTTCTGCTACTCGGCATCCACCTCCCTGCACTCTCGCGACTTTGTTCGCAGAAGGCGACTTGCCGTTGCCGCTTCTTCGGTCTGCTTCACGGCAAACAAGCATCTCCCGAGTGCGGTTCTCTGTGGGACGCGGTGATCTGCTCTCTCTGGCCAGCCTCTGCATACCTGCAGCCTCTGCATACCTGCAGCCTCTCATGGTCTGCACCAGACCCAGAAAGAAGACACCATTCTCTCGTTGCCTCTCTGCCTTTGAATGAGCGTGAACAAATCGACTCCTGGCAAAAGCTAGAACGTGTGCTCACTCGCGTTGCTCATCGTTCCTGCATCTTATTCCTCGTCTCAATAATTGTTAACTGGGATGTTCTGCAACAGCACAGGGGAGTTTCAGTAGTGTATAGAAGGATAGATTTAGAGGTAAGGTGGGAGGAGAAAAAGGGTAATGTGTTTTCCCAAGTTGGTCACCACTCTCAATGGGGGTTCTCCCTCGCAGGAGATCCTCTCGCTGACCACCACCCAAAGGGGAAATATCAGATAGCGGCCACACCTGTCCTCGTGGGAAGGGGCTCCCCCATCTAAAGTAGTGACAATCTCCTGGGATTCATCACACCATGTTCAATCTGCTAAACAACCTGTTCAGATTGCTTCTTGACCTTAGAGAACAGAACTTTTTTAAAAGGGGTTTCCTGACTCAAGTTAGATCATATCCAGAATGACTATAGGCATTTGGTTTGTTTAATGTT
Source organism: Ambystoma mexicanum (assembly GCF_040938575.1). NCBI lineage: Eukaryota > Metazoa > Chordata > Amphibia > Caudata > Ambystomatidae > Ambystoma > Ambystoma mexicanum. The sequence continues at coordinate 669,713,029 of NC_090929.1, forward strand.
ACATATTTGAATCCAAAATCAAATGTATATGTATCTAACTAATACTTTCAATAGTCAAGCTTTTTCCAAGCACTTTAGAAGGGTATACATGTTTTCTCTAAATGCTGCGACGATCCTGTGGTATTGTCACTGTTTTAGATGGAGGAACCCTCCTCATGGTGGTTAGGCCGTTCCCTGATAGTCCCCCTGGGGGTATTGCTCAGCGGGAGGATCTCATGGGAAGGAACCACCCCATTGAGGACAGTGACACCAGAGAGAGAACAGAGTGTCCCCCTTAACCAATCCACCTTTTCCCAAACCACTTTTCTGTACCCATGTGGTATCACAATGTACTGTTGTCATGCTGCTGCAGGAAAATCCACCGGAAAAAAGGACACACACATAGAAGCTAATGACAATACTGTGCTGTGAGGAAGAGTAGCCGAGCAATGAAGATTACTTGTAGGAATAATGGCATACAATCTAGTCCTTGCCTTATAGGGCGATGGCTCAACAGATAAGACTAGCACAAGATGGCGGCTTCTAACGCGTGGGTTTCACATGTATAAATGTGAGATAATGTGTAGCTTTCTGCAACCTAGTTACTCTGCAGACCTGCATTTGATATGTGATTGGAAATGCATGGTGTGCTAACATTGAATTTGGGTACATTAGGAATGTTAGTTTTCTTTTTTAAACAAATTGACCTAGATGTGAACTGTTTTTGTCTTCCTGTGTATCAACAACACTGAGCAACTAGATTCTGGCAATCAGAATCTGATTCTGTATCAGATTCTGGCAATCATTATGCACATGTTGAAGTTCCCTATAACAGGCGAACGTTCCATACTGCATATCCTTTGCTACCTGATTTGTCTTATTATGCAGGTATCGTAGTTCCCTATACGAGGTGAACGCTCAATACTGTATATTCCTGCTACCTATCCCAACCAATATGAACTTGTTGAAGTTCCCTATAAGAGGTGAACGTCCATTTCACATATCCTTGCTACCTGATTTGCCTTATTATGCACATGTTGAAGTTCCCTATAGGAGGCGAACGTTCCATATTGCATATCCTTGATACTTGATTTGACCTATTATGTACGTGTTGTAGTTCCCTATAAGAGGTGAACGCTCCACACTACATATTCCTGCTACCTGACCGGACCAATAGTTACTTGATGATGATCCCTATAAGAGCCTACATACCTTTGCTACCTGACCTGTTCTAACATGTACCTGACTTAACTCCCTACAAGTGGTGAACTTTTACATGCTGTATATACCTGCTACCAGACTTGACCTATTACGTGTCTGTGTCAGTTCCCCACTGAGGTGAACGACCCTTTTTGCACAAACCTTTGTTTATTTTACCCTTTGTATTTGATTACCTGTGTTAATTCCCTGTACCTTCTTCCTTTGTTTTTGCCTTCCTCTTAATCTTGTATGGCACTTATTGTAACCTGTCCGAAGTTGAGCACTGAGATGCCTCAGGGCTGTGAGCGCTCTAAACCAAACCAGAGGTTGAAAGTGATGGCTTGGATCTTCTTTTGGGTAAAGCTTGTTCACGTTTCTCTTTTTATTTTATTTTAGGACACGTGGACTCCAGTGAATGTCATACCAAAGAGATTAAGAGAAAAGCAAAAGTAAGGCATCCAACAGACATCTGCTTTAGCAAATGCTTCCATGTTTTTATCTGGGATAATTCATTTTTGCATTGTTTTAGAGGAAAAGGGAGGAAAATCAACAATTTAGATCTGCAAGAAGAATATGAAAGAAAGACAAACTGTGATTGATGTCTGCTTACCTTAGTTCAAAGTGTTTGAGACGAGCGAAAGCACTGCAGGCCTGGCCAGGATAAGGAGTGTTAAGCCTGTAGGAATATGCTATCAATGAATATTTCCATAAGCTTGAATGCATGAATTCTTAGAGCTATAGGCCATGTAAGTTGTGAGATACATTGATTATTCTCATTAGAGCATTTTGTAGCCCAACCGTTGGGTGAAATTTAATTTTAAAAAGCTACAGGATTTACAGGCTGTTCAGTTGAACATGCAAAATATTTCTGTTCTGCAGACGCCTGCTCACAGTGGCTCTGCAGGAGCATTTTGCAATAGCAAAATCGACATGTGCGTGCCAATCAAAAAATTGTGTTCTGTTCAAAGCAATGGATGCCCAATAGACAATAATTTAATATTTGGGTCACATCATTGAAACGGTTTTAAATAGTGTGCCACAACCACACTGAGAAAAATGGTACTAGAATATCATATGCCAGTAGAAATTGCATTAGTTGTAAATATTGCACTATGAGGTTTTTCTTTAAATTCTCATCATTAATCTTGTGCTAGTCAATACATTGGAATCAAAGCTCCCAAAACACAAAATGCAAACACAATTAGCTTTCACCACACGCCAGGTAATGCCAAAGAGCAGTACAATGATCACAATGCCAATTTATACATTGCCAAGCCAGTTTCAAGCTATACCAGGTAATCGCATATTAACAATGAATGATTTACCATAAGCATTTTGCTGAAGCTAAATCATTTACTTCAAGGCCAAACTCCTAATTCAGCGGTGAGATAAAAGTGACTGTAATATTGTTACCGCCAAAAAAGTGGCAGTAGCTAACTTACTGCCACTTTTATTTACCTCTCTGCCGAACTTGTAATGAGGCCCATTGTCTCTTATGTAAAGGCATGTGTTGTGACTTACCTTTCCCTATCTACTGGATGCGTGTGATGTCATGAGTGCCTGAATGTAGAATGCTGATGTGTTAATGTTCCCTGCTCAGTGTTCTTAGGTTGTCAGTTAGTGAGAGGCTGGCTTGGAAAGAGGGTGGCCGGTGAATGTGTTCCATCTGTACCTGTCCTCTGACCTGCAGCCTATAACCAAGTAAATAAGTATTGATTTTGTAACCTGCGGCTGCCAGGTCATTTGTACCAAGGAACGCACATCTTATCACAATGCTTAAAGGAATTACTTAAAAAACAGTTGCAGGGTTCAAAATTCAGATTTGCTAAGCAGGAGGAAAAAGCAGCTCCTTGGTACCCAGCATTAACCAGTGATCAGGAACTTCCACTGGGAAACCAGGAGCTAGTATATAGCATTCTACAAATCCAACTTTCACATAAGATGCAAACATATCACTTTGTCCATGATTTATGAACCCTTCTGATTTAAATGTTGTTTAGCGGTGTCTTAATGCTTATTTATAGATTGTCACCAACGCACAGTTAAATCCACATAGGTGTTTGTTCTGCATCAGCTGTCCTGGGGAGCCAAAAATAGCTCCTGTTGGCTTCAAGCTAAAAAGGCTATTAGAGACCACACACAGGAGCTAAATAGCTCCCAGCTCCCCTCAATTTCGAGCCCTGCAGTTATATAAAGTTGTATGTTGACTTGTTCAGAATTGTGATGGCTAACCCTACAAAAAAGACTCCAAGACCAAAGGCCTCATTACAAATTAGATTTACTGCTGCGATACCACCAGTCGGATTTACTATTATCGCCACTTGGTCTGGCAGAATTACAGCAGGATTACAAATGGCGGTGTTAGTCCCCATTTATAGAGCCTGTATGACTACATGGGGATTTCGGGGGAATTAAAACCGGCTGAAATTCCGCCAGTGGTAATGCTGCCGAAATTGCAGTTTTTTGACACTAAGGTGGCGGAAATACCTCCAGCATTTTGCTGGAGGTTTTCCTCCACCTTACCTCCAAAACCATAGTTTCGGCGGTGCAGTAATGCAGTGGTAACTCTGATACCAGTGCATTACCACTTTTTTTGGCTGCACTGCCAAACTCATATATTTATCCCAAGTGCACTGCTCCTTTTGCTTTAGGCCTCCATTTCCACCTTCCCTTGGACTAGTTAACTCAATAACTGGCTGAATGTGTTCATTGTCTGGTTGAATGGAAGCTCACCTAATTTGTACACAGCTCCGGGCCTATTCTAAATAGAAGAGAATGCCTAAATCTTTGGCTCTTCCATAAGTAATATCACAGATGGGATGGGCTTGGGGTGTTGGGTCTATGTATAGCCAAGAAGAGATTTTCTCTATATAGTGTTGGGTGGCTGAACATATCCATAGTACCTTATGCTGCCTGAACTCTTTCATAGCATTTTTGTTCTTATTATTGAATGTATCTATTCAGAAGCAGTGATTTTCAGTGGGTGTTTACTAAGGGGGAGGATACAAGCCCTTTGTGTTTATTCAAGTCTTTAGCTTATCCTTCTTTTTATTTGCTGAAGGGTAGAAAGGGAGACAGCGGCACGGATTACTGAAGAAATTGGCAATCTGATGAAAGAAATTGAAACCCTTGTAGAGGAGAAAAACAAAGAATCTGTCGAGTCTTCAAAGTCTATTCGAGAAGGTGAGATATCAACAAAAGAATATGTGCATGCTGCCTATACTTCTGTTATCTATCTTTTATTAATGTAATTGTTTGAGGAAAATACCAAGAAATCTAGATTTAACAATAAAGATCTTGATATATTTGCATTGGCCGTTCTCTTTCTTATGCTTAGGTTATACACAAATTGTGCTCTGTAGTAACTTTTGGTACCTCATGTTGTATGATGAATATCCTTGTTGAATATAGTTAAGGAGGTATGCCTGTCCACATAGCAATACATTTTGGTGTTCTTTTTTCATCTTTCTAGAAGTATAAATAGTATAGGCTATCTGAGGAAAGACGGAAGCAGCAATTGTGTGTGACATGTTAGCACAAGGCCAACCTCTTTCATGGCCATTGCATGAGTTCCTTGATGCCCCTAAAAGGTGGATCTCTTTATGGCCTAATGAGCAAGTTGTTGGTCACCGTATCGTTGCAAAGGAGCCTTGTTGTTTAAATAAGTTCTCAGCAACGTCAAACATCTACAGGTAAGTAGATGTTATTCTTACATCTTTTTAGTTTCAAGACTTGCAGCTAAGATACAAAGTACACGAGGTTACGCCCAACGGCACATCCACTACCATGTGGCTCCAGCATCAACCAAAACCGTACACTCGCGCTCCACTCACTAACTTTACATGGGCTGAAACATCCAGGTCATGCACCTGCATCACTCAGCAGCTCTACTACAACATGCAAAACAGATACTTTTGCTTAAGACCTGGTTATTTATCGGGCACCAAAGAACAAATATTTTTTTTGTTTGTGACTACTCCCAATGCATAGGACTAGCGCCACATTGTGGGTGTATTGGAAAATGTTTCTGGTTAAGAACTTCTGATCCAATATCCTTTATTCAAACAAAAAGCTCCCCTATGGGAACACATTGCAACACGTGTCTATGGGGTGGACCCAGCAGCCTAATGAGTAGTTAGAAGAGCCAAGGGTTGCACAGGACAATGTGCACATAAATTGGTGGGCACTGCAGAGGAAGGATTGTCATTTGAATCATAAGTATTCATGGTTCAAGTAGTCCGCTGATGCCCTAAAAAGGTCTGTTTGCCTCAACGGTCGGAAACTGGAGCATGATGAAAATGACCAGGCTTACGTTTGGTATTGATTTGATCATCGTTGTACTGTACATGTAGCAATTCAGAAAAAGGATACATGAATCTGTTACTATATTCATTTATGTTGTTGTGTTACTTGGAAGTAGCCCTGCAGACACTTCTTCTTTTGCCTTAGTTGGGAGAGGAGGAACTCATTTTGTTAGGAGCACAATCCACATATTACTAGAACTTAATCTGATTTCCATGCTCCAACCATTTTTCTTTACTACCACAGACTCCTGTCCTCTCTTCCTCAACCTCTCCGCAGCCTGACAGATATGCAGAACTCATAGTGGGACTGCTGCAGTATTTTTTTGCATTATAAAATACAATGTAAGAATTGTACGTGCTCCAGTGCAAACTACCCACATTTGGGTGGGATGCCCTTTCCGGTTCTGGCTTACGGTGATGACACAATGCTAATAGCCAGAACACCTAGGGCCTTACAGATTCTGATAGATGCCTATGCAGTGTTTATGGACAATTTGGGGTTAAAAATGAACACCTCCAAGTCTGCCGTAAAGGGGAGGGTAGTGAGAAAGAGGCCCGCAAAGATGTGCCCCATGGTGTGTAACGGGGACTCTATTCCTAGAGTGAAGGAAATTGATTATCTGGGTGTCAGATTCTCTGAGTCAGTCACGGGCTATGCCCACGTAAATAAACAATCCTTGAAGATGACCCAGCACTTGGGTGGTATTTCCCGCTTCTTGTCACGCTGACGGGGCCAACCTTTGGACTTGGTATTAAAGGTTTATGTGACTCAGACCAAGATGGCCACTTTGTATGGAGCACCACTATGGGGATATACGAATGCACCAGAGCTACAGGTGAAGGAAACCCAGTTTTTTCAACAGTTCTTGGGGAATCCCGGGCTCCTCTCCCGGTGTTTCAGTGCTTAGGGAAGGGGGGGATGGAGTTTTGGGAAGACCAACGGACACTAGCTCCAAGCACTTTTTGGCTCCATCTGTGGGCAAATGAGCAAGCCACGTTGTGCCATTTCATTATTAGGAGCCTTATGGGGAAGGAAAAGTGGCGTAAAATCTCTTGGCTGGCCCGTGTTACAGAGCCTTTAACAGCAACATCCCTACCCTCTCTCCAACCGACAGCCTGTTGTCGAACAGACAGGTGAAAGACTTTAAGCAGCCTTTGTATCGGACGATTAAGGAAAAAAGGGAGAGCATGGAACATGACACTAATTCACAAAGAAATCATGCAGTGATAAGCAGGATGAACGATTTTCAGCTTTACCTTCTTAGGAGTACGAAAAAGCGAGAAAGGTGGCGGATTACGAGGGCTTGGTTTGACTGCCTGCAACTAAGAGTAAACAACTCAAAGTGGTCTGGCCTTCCCAATAATTCCATCTGCCCAGCATGTGGGGTGACAAGAGAAGACCTGAAGCGCTTCGTGCTGTTTTGTCCGGCATATTAGGAAGTGAGAAGGTCCGCAATCTTGCCAGCTGTTAAGCGTTCTTATATTCGCCTATACAGGCCGGCTTTACTCTTCCTTTGGACCGCCGACACAGTACCAACAGCTTGGGCCCTTCTGTGCTATCTGAAAAGGGCCATGCACGTCAGAAAGGGCTTTTTAGGTGAACAGTGAGGTTTTAATCATGTTATGGTACATTTTTCATATTTGCGCTGTACTGATTTTAATGTGAATACAGGACATTCTCAAGATCGTCTTTTAAATGTGTTGTAATGTGTTGTAATGTCTAAAGCTAATATTTGTCTAATTTTATATGCTTGTGAGTTTAATGGATTTAGCTATTCGAATAAACATATTCGATTGATTGACGTACTCCAGCACCCTTGTTAGCAATTGTTATGAATTTCAAAGTGGATATGAGATGTTACAGGATTTTATATATTTGTTTGTCACGGGTTTAAATAAACTTTAAGACAAACAAATCGCACAGGAAAAACTGAAAACCTCATACAATAAAATGCTCTCATAAAATACATTACAAGACAATACAACTTAAGCAATGCATCACACTACAAAGCAATATTTGACAGATAAAATGATCAGAACATCTAATCTCCTAAAACAAATCCCATCTCCCTAACGCATGTAATCCACTTCTCCCAGTAGTTTATGGATAGTGGCTAAAAAGGTTACCAATGTTATGATCAAACATTTTCCATGAGCAAAACAAACGAGGTGATGGCTGGAAGGTTTTGAATTAATCGTAACCTCTGGCATTGCTCGGGGAAACCCCCCAGACCATCATTCTTCACCTGCAAAGCTATTACAAAAGGGGAAATACCAAATGCAAATCGGGCTTGGCCCCACCCCAAAAGGGCATTCCAGCCCAAACTGCTTGGTCCACAAGCATCCCAGACATGTTTGAGCCTCATAGGGCATCATCCGTGTGGAGTAGCTTGCGTCTCTAGGCCTAGCAGGCATGGTACCCACAAAGATGTTCCACAACCTCCCATCAATCTATTCCAGAACCACTCACTATCCAAGTGGTCAACATTGGTAACAAATCTCCTAAAGTGCAATAGTCTTAAGTTTCTGGCAGCCAGGCAACAGGATGCCCAATGCTTAAGGGACTTTAACCTTTCTCCATTCTTGCATAACCTGCATGTGCAGTCTTTCTTTTCTATTGTCTTACCCGACTCCATCTTTCCAGGGTACTTAGTAAATTAAACCAAAACCTCATATATACTAAACTAAATTTACAGCTTGGAAATTACCACATATCCTGAAAGACTTTGGTATGGTCTATATTGCTTATCAAGTTCAGAATGTAGTTGGCAGATTTCAAACCAAGATCACTAACCTAGACTCTCAGGAACCATTTTGTTATTACATATAGGAGAGGAATTGGAACTGAACGCTTTAATGTATTAACAGAGCTTTGGTTTCCCCTTCCTCCTCAAGTGTGGGGGCGCTTTGGACCTTCAGTTGTGATGTTCTGTCGTCAGTAAGTGTATAAAGGGGCACTGGAAGAAATGGTGTGTTGTTCGGGGAACTAAATGGATCATAATGATAGGTACAGGAAAGAGCCCAAAAAAATACAATGAGTGTTGTGGCTCAGCATAGACAAGATCCCCTTATCCTCGCTGAAAGTGGATTACTTGGGAATGGGAAAGCTATCGCTTAAAAAAAATGATTTCTGTTATAAACTTGCTGAGCCATTTCAACTAAAAACATGAGGTACTTGGGCTGTAGAGTTGATGTCCCCAAAACAAAAATTAGAACAACCAAGAATCTAATTAACTAAGATCAAACATAACGTTCTTGGACTTCAATGGAGGGTCTGTAGATGAGGCTCAGCGAGTCTCCAGGTCCTGGAAAAGTATTAAGCAAGACCCTCGCTCTTGCTGACACACTTCCTTATATGCCGTTGGATCTGCAGTAGTGGTAGCCCATCCTAACAACGTGAAGCTAAATTCACAGCAGCGATCTTGGTGTGGGAACGGAACGGGATAATGGTGATGCGTGTTGATGCCGCTTGGTGGCCATCTTGGAATGGGAGCCACTAGCAAGACATCACTGTGTCCAATGGGATTGCCACAGGCCTCCCGGAGAAAAGAAAACTGTGGTTGCCTCGACCAGGTAAGACATTCCTGACAGTAGTTTATATTTGCCCAATAGATCTTGATCACTTCTCCACTGATCACATTTTTTTTTCGTATAGATTCTCACTGCCTTCTCAACCAAACAGCTTTGATTAAGCCCAAAAGCCTCATGAAAACTCTCACAATCCATAATAAATTCAGAAAGAGGCTTACAGGAATTCTGAGCTTGAATTACAGTTAGATCTTCAAACAAGGAGCTTCTTGGTGAATCCAAAATGTGCCTATACAGCCTAAGTGTTGCTGTTTGCACTATGACTTTCCAAGAGACTAGACCCATTTCATGTTGAATCACGACAAAGGGGGTGGAAGTCGTAGCAATCTTTTCTAGAGAAGTCCTTCCATTCCCTATGGTCTTCCAAATCCAAAGTATACAATTCAAGACCGTTCGACATTGATGGAATCTTCTCCTCTCCATTAAAATCTATTTATAGGTTGCAACATATATTTACAGTATTTTATCAAAATGTTCTTGCACTGTGCATATAAGGGTGCTAGCTTCTGTTTCAGTCTCATAGCTTATATACCACAATGCTTCTTGTTAGTCTCTAAAACCCCTTGGTTATTACTAGTTTGTTTTTCAATAAACCAAGCACAAGGATTCCTAGTTTTAGAACCAGTGGCTCTCATTATAACTGTTTTCTCAACATTAAGAACCAAGTTATCAAAAATAAAATAACCGTGAAGGGGAGTACAAGGCATGTTGTAGGCTAATCTTAGTGCTATGGAAGAGGAGTATATCCTCAGCAAACAAGTCAGCCCACTGAGGATTCCTAATTTAGGTGGGAATATGCAACACCTTCCCAAATGCTCAACAAGGTCGGTGAAATGCAAATTAAAAAGACGGAGTAGAACGCATCCCTATCTTAAGCCCCCGTTTGTTGTAACTGGGGCTCCCAACTTCCCATCATTGTACAGCCTTAGTTGGACAATTGTATAAGTGTGCATCTCCACAAAAAACCGCAAAAGGCCATCCGGAATCTCCCACCCATAAAGTGTATTCCACAGGCTGGTGCAATCTATGGTATCAAAAGCAACTGGCAAGGTCTATATTTGCATGGAATAAAGGTGGTGACTCCTTGCTCAGAGCCCGTCTTGTATAAGGGTTTTATTTTTGACGTCAGATTCTGACTATAATGATTGGTTAAAATAATGGCAAGAAATACACTTTTAATAAATGAGTCTGTTCTCGGCTAGTTCGTTGCAAAGTATCTAAAACCGTATTTCAGTACTTATCATTTATAGCACTGATTAGTGTAACAGAAAAAAATCAAAATCCAGAGTCGATGCTTGAATAGGGTTGGTTTGCTAAATCTTGTAATGGCAGCAAGCAAACCAATAGTAACACCGAAACGTAAATTGAAAGAACAGCTTCATACAGACAAATCCAATCTGTGTGCCCCTCGTATCAATGTCTTAGCTTTTTATATACAGTTTTTAATGCAGTGAAACATATAAGAACGGTGCAGATGACAAACTAATGACTTTACTTTAAGTAGATACTTTTTTGGTTTTCTACTTTTCTTTAGGAACTTCAAACACAATCAGTCATTATTTAGCTTTCACTGGACCCATACTGACCATCCCACAAGCCATCCTGCACCTGCAAGCTCAATAAAGTGGGTTTGCAATGGTGATCTGGTTTCAGTTAAAGGCAGTGTCAATCAGTATTTGGAATGTACAATTAGAGAGATGAGCACCGTTGAACAAAACAGCACACTGTTCAGTAGCTTAGGTAATGCAAAACAAATATCATTGCATATCGTGCAAATCCAAACCACATCTCACAGGGAAGCGTTCATCAATTTAAGGTGCCTCATTACGAGGTTGGCGAAAGCCGGTGCGACCGGTGGGTTACCGCTAACCCTGTAACACTGAATCCGGCTCCTGACTTCCTGGTGCCCCCAGGACATTAAAAGTCCTGGACGCCCAAGGAGTCTGACGCCGGATTTCCTAAATCCCCATTCCCATAGAGTGGAGAGATGTTGCTAGCGGTGCCGGTGCTTCCGTGATGACTCTGCCTACCGGGGCCGATACGCCTGGCAGGGTCCGACATGTCGGGCGCAGCAACCCCGGCAGGCAGACTCGTAGTGTGTAGGTCCAGAAACAAGGGTGCCGGTGAGCTTACCAGCACCCACGTTTCCGGGTACCGCCACACGTGTAATGAGGCCCAAGATGTAGTTCTCTGCCTACCCAGATCGGTGTGGGGTTATCGATCTATCAATCAATCTCTCTGTCTATCTATACAAAAGGGAAATTTGTGGATATACGTGTGTCTGTTCTAAATGTTCATCATACTTCTCATCATATTGTAAACCTGACATTTGACATGTGGGTAGGTTCCATGGTGTAGACAATGTATAAAGTATAAAATATAAATATACCTTTGTCTAATTTATTTTTTGGGGGGTAATTTGCAGATTGTGTGTGTGTGTCTGTTCAAAATGTTCAGCACGCTTCCCAACATGCTACACACCTGCAATTTGGCATGCGAGTAGGTCCCATGGTGTAAACAATGTAAAATGTATGAAGTAAGCATTTTTGTAATTGTGTGTTTTTTTTAAAGTGGTCTGCAATGCTTGGATATGTGTGTATTTTTCAAATGTTCAGCATACTTATCAACATGCTTCAAACCGGAAATTTGGCAAGTGGGTAGGTTCCATGGTGTAGACAATGTAAAAAAAGTATAAAATATAACTTTGTCTAATTTCTTTTTGTAGGAAGTACCGTGCGAAGCACAGGTACAATTGCTAGTATATAATATAGTAGCCTCAATAAATTGGCTTTTCCTTTGAGTATACCACCCATTATATCATACTATCGTCATGTCTCTCTTGTTTAGAACATACATTTTCCTGCTGAAATAGTATATTCAAAGATTTGCAGTTAACTTAAAAAATAGTATTGGCTAGGCTAACACTTTTGGCCTTCTCGCAGGTCCCAAAGTGAGAGACCGGAAAAGGTGGGCTACATGGCCCAAAGAAGCGGCAACACAAGCATGGAGTGCCGCGACCTTGCACTTGCCAATGCCAGCCCACCTCCCAGGACCACTTATATCCCTGATTACAAGACCATTCCTAGGGCACTTTTGTATCCCACATATATAACAAAATGTTTGGCTACCCTTGGTGGGCACTTAAACAGCACCTAGGTGCCACAACTAATGTTGGTGCTAAAACGCTACTTGTAAGTCATATCAATGTAGCTCAAAGAGTTGTCCTGTTAAAGGATGTAATGTAAAAGGATCGACGCAATAGGGCCGAAACCAAAAGGATCGAATTTTTTTTTTTAATTATATATATTTTTTTCGTTTTCGTATAGTTAAAAAAAGTGGTTTTTACCACAAAAACAGGGGTTGGGGGGACACCCCCGCAAAAAAATGTAAAAAAAACCCATTTTTTTTCGATCCTTTCGTTTTCGATCCTTTTGAATCGATCCTTTTACCATTTGATCCTTTTTTTTTCGATCCTTTGACCTACAACCGCTCAAAGACACCTGCTTTTCTACTGCCACAGGGCTGTCCCTCTCTAAACAATCTTTAACAGTATTTTGCCTCAGTCTTAGAAAAAATGTAATCTCAATCCTTTGACTGTAAAGAAAACCAACCTCTATTAAAGTTGAGATTGACAACCCAAACTAGACCAGAAACTAGCCAAGATAATATCCCAAAGCAAAAATATTCTGTCGTCCCACAAAGCCTACTCCACAGTCTGTCCTGTTCTTCATCCTTCCCAAACTGTTTGGGTTATATCTGTACCACCAAATGGACCCAAATGTATTTCCAAAATAACTGTACTAGAGCTTTTAGAATGGGCTAAGCACAATGCATGCTTTTGCGTCTTGCTCCTGGCCTCTATAGAGCATCTAAACATTGCTGTGATTTCATGCTTTTTTCCACCTTGCCAGCTGGTCAGGAAGCGTTTTGCATCTGTAGTCTCCCTTTTTCATCGTTTGGGCCATAAGAGGCCCTTGAGCTTTTACATCCCTCGGCTGAAAGTGATCAGGAAAGATGACCAGTTGTTTGTTGCCTACTCAAGTCACAAAGCTGATGCTACAGTGACTAAGTTAACAATCTCGAGGTGCTAAATTCTGAATGTTACAGATGTGTTCAGAAGGAAATCTCTGTGGTGTAATGGGGACACTAGTGATGACAACCACATTAGCTCTTCAGAGAGGTGTTCCTGTCTGGGATACATGCCAAGCAACTACATGGGCCTCTGTTCATACTTTGGCCAAACACTACTGTCTGGACCCAATGAATTACCAGGCTGCCCAATTTGGAAGGGCAGTCCTTCAGGTTTACCTTGTTTAGAGTGGCATCATCGCTCTCTTCCCACCTTCGCTTTGCTACCTTATATTGCTGTGGGAGTCTATCTGAAGATGGGAAATCAATGGGAGGACACCATCTTATTAATAGCCAATGTATGCCCTGTCTGGATCTTGGCTTTACCTTCCTGGGAGATGGTCTTGTCTTTGAATGGTTACGCAAGATCCTGTATTCCTCTCCTGGAACTCTTATGAAATTAGTCATCAGTACACTCCTCTCTGATCCTAGTGTTCTCAGCCTGGCCTAGGCAGCACTAGTATTCAGAAGCACTCCAGCTCTCAGAAGACGGGTTCCTGGAACTACCTCGGGAGCCAGATCTCCTTGCTCCGCGGAAGGGGTGCATTCTTCTCCCCTCTCCATCGCTGAACTTGCAAGCTTGGCACCTCAAACATTAACCTTTACCCACCTAAGAATCTGAGATGTTAACATGGCCATCATGAATACTGCAAGGACATGGTCTACTTGGAAGCAGTGCAAAAGTCAAGTGCCATCAGTTTTGCTATTTGGCTCCTGATTAGGTTAACCCTCTTCTGGCAAAATGTGATGTCGGGTCCATCAAATTTACTTAGAGAAACAACTGAAGATTTGAAACCATATACAATTTCACAAAAGGGTTTATCGGTGTCCTAATCTGGTTTCAAGTACTTCATGTCCTGGGCATCTTAAATCCCCCCTGCCCAGATCTCATAAGCTTTCCCTCTTCCCTCCTGTGTAAATATTATGTCGTTTGGAGAAAGCAGTCCTCACAGTGCTTAGGATTTATAGTGTCCCATACTTCATTTGTAGCTGTTGTTGATTCGTACTTGGTTTCCTGTTGGGGTTGTCCGGTGGTGGTTTCTTCGGGATCTCCTGCCAGAGCCCCACTTCATGTTCCTTTGTCTCCCAGTGACTTGGGCCTGGAACTTCTACTGTTGCTTTTACCTCAGGGAGTTACCCTCATTTTTACAAGATTTGTCTCGGGACTGCCTATCCACATGCGACTGAATTGCTGCTCCACCAGGCTCGGAAGCTATTAACTTCTGTACTTTTCAGTGGCTCATTGGTCGCTCCTCCTTCCACCTCCTTTCCTTATTATTCAACTTTCATCTTGCCATGTCACCACCATTCATGCTTTCTCAGTTTCCCGACCTATCACTCTTTCTTTGTCTCACACTCTTCCTGCCCTCCTCTTTCTCTGCTTCCTCCTTTCCCCACTCTGTCACCTTCTCCTCTTTCATGCTCTCTCTCTCCTCCTCTACTCCACCCTTTCTTCCTTCTCTTCCTTTCCACGTTCTCATCTCTGCTGGTCCCATCACCATGCTATAAACTGCACATTTCTCTATGTACTTTTAACACTTGCACTCACCATTGGCCCTGCTCCCTTTTTTCCCTCACTGTGGGATTGTGCCCTGGACATGCAATTGCTCAAGAGCGAACAACTGTGATTGCTAAGTGAGCGAGATTCAGGGGTGGGTGCCAGTAATAAGAATGATAGAATCCACAGCTGACTGCAATTCGTTAGCAGAACCCAGTGCTCCCACTAGCTTAGGGTACAAGACATGTGGCCCCATCTACTATTTAGTGTGTGAGCACATTTCATTCCTGTGGCTGTTCTGAAGTTTTGGTGACTCAGCTACTGTACCTCTGTCATATTCTGTGACATGCACAGCCCTGCAACTGGTGGCCAGTGAGGATCATGTTATGCTTGTGAACGTCTGCTCATATTGAACCAGTCTCTCATAGTTGCTTGGAGTGACTTGAGGCATCTGCAGAAGTGGTTCCACAAGCGCTTGCCCTCACCCCTCCTATTTCCTCGGGTTGCCCCCATCGGAATAACATTTCTTGAGTTTAAAAAGATCTTAGAGGGAATACCGTATGCAACAAAACAAGGCTGGGAATAGGCTAGAGAAACCTGAAGGATATACCAAAAATCTCTTTAAGGGCCTGCATTACGAATGCTGTTTTTTCCTGGTACCAATGGCCACCAAAACCCATCAGCAACCCTTTGTTCCATTCCCTCTCATCTTCAGAGATGCCCCTTTCATTTTCTAATGGGTGATGGATCTGAAAGCCAACATTTGCCTGCAGGCTTTCCTGTCTGTGTTTGATAGTGTCTGGTTGAAGTGTCAACAAGCACTGCATAATTTGTGGATTAATCTTTGTTCCTTCCTTCCTTTTTTGGGCATTCTAGTGCCACTTTTTAGGGCCCCTCAACCTTTTTGCTTTCCCTCCCACCCCCCATATTTCTTTTGGATCCCCGACTTATTTTTGGTGGCCAAAGGGACTTCTCTTGAAGTCCCCCTCACCTTGCGACCATTTTCCCTTACGGTATGGTGTTGGGTCACGCCTAAGGTGCCCAGTCCCAGGGTTGACACTCGAGCACCTAATTTTTGCTATAGGGTGATTTTATCAACCTACTTTGGTTTTAGGGAGAGGTTGAGGGAAGCTCTTCTTTAAATGTGGCTTCACCAGTGGTCCAGGCATGTTTACCACCTTGGTTGCCCACACTAACGTTTTGTTAGATGTTTGGGTACCAGTGTATTTTCTAAAATCTTTCTCTCAGCCATTTAGTTTTTAGGGGCTTCCTTTGTTTAGGGCAACCATGAGGTATGTTCGAAAAGACTGTTATGACCATTTGAGATCTTTGTCAGTCCACATGGCATCCACCATAGTGATTCTATCTGATTTATACCAGTGTAGCTCCATGAGCTCTTACTCTGACTTCCTGTGGGGGTGGTCCTACTGACCAACCACCATGATTGGTCATCAGGCCCTATGCCACCAGTCCTGTAGTGATTAGTGGGCTGGCCGTTTTTTCTTTGAAACCTGAGGTTCTGCCTGGTTCCTGCTTGCTCTCTTGGCTCTTGTTTCTGGAACTTGGAAGGTCTTCCTCCAACCGGCTGAAGGAGCTTTCTTGCTGATTCCTGCCTTTTTCGCCATTTTTTACCCTCACTCAGCAATACTGGGCCTATGCCAGTTTTGGTTACTATTCGTGGGAGTCCAGTCTGTAGGCTTCCTGCATTCTCCTTGTGCACTGGGTCGAGCCGTCCATGCTGGAACTGTTTTATAGGCAGATATTGCGGCTTCCCGCCCTTTACTGACAGGTTTTCGGCCTTAGTGCTGGAAGATCCCACCACCTGGAAGGGGGTTAGGACACAAACAACCCGCTTCATCTGCTCCTTTGCCTTTCCTAGGATGACTGCAGCTGTTATTTCTCATCAGCCTACCCACAGGAATCCACCTTTACGGGTTCCTTCATCTTCCCAGAGCCTTCCTGGCTGGATTCTTCACTCCAGGTTTGAATGTTGTCATTGTGGGATGTACAATTGTTCTTCTTTTCCATCGTGGGGGACTCTGTTGGCTCTGGGTTTAAATCCCTGAGCAGCACATCCTGTAAGTCACACTTAGGAAAGAAGCCTGCACTTACCAGGGTTATTTTGCCATGCTGGAGCCTTTTTTGCCAAATAAACCGTTATAAGTACTGTGAGGGGTCAGTAATGCGAGACAGACAACTGTTCGATGATTTATCAAAACATGCCATTTTATTCTCAAAAGAAATATAGAAAAAATGCCTCACTATCACCACTCTGCTGACGATTTCCTTACCTAACCAAAGCTGAGGGAATACACTCTCACACAGACAATCTGGCCCTCACAGTAAGCAACAAATATACAAATAAAATATATGGTAATGCAAGATAACAAACAACATTTGCAGTTTCTTAATAACCTTCTAATGTCCTGGGTACATTCCTTTCCCAGGATTCAAGGTCAATTTGGTTAATTGTGAAGGAATCATGAAGCAAGACAGACCACACATTCAAAGTTCAAACAAAAGTAGTTTTATTAACTTAAATGTCAGGATGATTGAAGGCCTAACTTGCCCTATGCTAAGGTGGGTTTTCCCTACCTAAAGAAACGAAGGAACGTCTGAGTCAGTGAGTCAACTTCTGTCTGTGTCCAAAACCTGTACTTGCCCTCACAACTAAAGCTAAGCAATGTAAAGATACGGGGCAACAAATAGAGGACCAGCGAGTGGTCCCAGATCTGTGAACTAGCCAAACAAATATCTTGCAATGCCAGCTGCAGACTAATACACTACAAAGTAGTACATCTGCCCCATTACACCCCAGTAAGGCTTAAACTAATCTACCCCACCTTATCGGGAGCATGTCCGAGGTGTAAGGCTGAGGATGCAAATATATGCCATATGCTCTGGGCATGTGCAAAGCTGAGAAGCTACTGGACAGAGGTGTGTGCAGCTCTGGATGAAATGGCAGAGCAACCTGTGGAATGGACGCCACGATTGTGTTTGCTGGGCACGACGGGCAAAATGAACCCGCATTGGCGAAAACTGTTAAACCTTAGCTTATTGATAGCCAAAAGAGCGATACTTATGGAGTGGAAAAACGTGAGCCCGTCAACTAAGGCAGATTGGGACAGTGATATGCTATGGACAAATGATACAGAAGAGCTATATATGGACTCAGTGCTACCCTCATCCAAACCCAGAAATATATGGGCCAGGTATAAGCAATATTTAGCAGACAAAGCAGAGATTGCAAATGCCGGAGCGGAAGAAGAATGACTTGTGTGCGACTTATTGTAATAAATGTTACTTGATGATTTTGAGTGCTTACCTTGTGCAACAATAAATAAAGTTTAAAAAAAAAAGCTAAGCAATGTGTAGGCATGTCAGCAACATAAGAAATAGCTCTGAGCTTCTTCCAGCTCTGGGCTTACTTTCCAGCTCCCCTTCCCCAAGTTCAAAACAGTTCCCCACGAAGGCAACGTAGTTCAAAAATAATCTCTGGGTTCCGTTCCCCAAGAAGACAACACAGTTCAAGAAGGCCTCAGGGTTCTCTTCCCCAAGGCGGCAACAAAGTTCATAAGGTCTTAGGTTTCCCTACCCCCAGACGTCAGCTTTTCCAGCTTGCCATTTTATACTTAATTTCAATCTCTTGATATTCAAAACCCAGTTCCAGGTCAACTTTACACTCCTTCTGTTTTCTTGACAGCTCATACAGATTGCTTTCTTCTGTTCCACTTCAGCAATCTCTTTCATACACTTCGGTTTGCCCTCTGTTCATTTTCTTGGCTTTCACAGATATGGTATCCCCGGTCTAGCCTCAGTTGTCGGACCACGCGATCCACTCATTACAGTTCACGCAACCAGCAACCCTAGGCTTTCTTGCCCACAGCAGTTCTTTTGTAACTACCCTTGCTTTCTGGTTCACATTCACTTGGCTTTATCCTTGCCAGCTTTCTGACTTTGCCCCAATGTGTTTTCCTCTTTGCCTATCTCTTTACTTTGCCACAATATATTCTTTCAGACAGTTCACTCTGCGGTGGTCTTTCCTTTACCACGTTTCTTTCACACTCTTCAGCAATATTTAATACCTGCTTTTTACTGCATTTCTTACGTTTTGTTCTTTGCTTTCAATATATTGTGTGTGTACTTCACACAAACTTGTCTTCTGTTCACAGGCTTCTTAAAAGCTTTTATAGGATTGTCAAAAGCCTTCTTTTAGTTTGGTATTCAATAGTTCTTAATGCATATTCTTTTGCTCACAGTTCATCTTATTCATATTGTTCATCATAACCCTTCACTTGGGGGTTCACAGTATCTTGCATATCTCAATTTGTTAATTGGGCAATTACTTATGCTATGTAACAGCTCCCAGGAGCGCCCTGGTTTGAGTGCTCCCTTGTTTTCACTCACTGGTCCCTGGCGGCTCCTCCAGGCTAATACTCTCCTCTTCTTCCACAGTTCAAAAGAAATGCAGTATCTACAACTGTCAGTAAGACACAGTTCTTTGTTTGTTTTTTTGTTTGTTTATTTATAACACATGCCAGACCCGGAGGTATCAGGGCGCGGAGACCAGGATATTTTAGGCTTACAAAGTTACAAGATATGTCACATGGAAGTTATAGCATTTGCAAATTACATAATTAATTACATAACGAATATACAGGTTATTGTACAGAGCATAGCAAAGGTGACCGGGTACATAGGTGGCAACTGAGGTAGTTTTCATGAAGTTGTAGGATACAGTGATGTCTGCCGATGAAGGTCATGTGGCTGGGTTGGAGAAGAGGGGAGGAGATCATGAGGCGCTGATGATAGGCCTTCTATCTCGGGTCAGAATTTAAGAGCTCATTCGATTTGAACCAATTGATAATATTGCATCTGAAGTGTCGGTATGTTTGGTTTTCCCTTAGGCACGGGGGCAGAGAGCTCCATAGTTGGGCGGCTTTGACTGGGAAACTGTTACTACCTATTGTGGTTCGTCTGAATGGGGGAACTGTCAGACAGAACAGATCGTTTTGGTAGGTCAGACCGTTGGTCTTTTGTTAAAACTCTACATGATGTAGAAGGGTGCTGCATTGTTGAGGGATTTGAACGTTAGGGAGGCAGTTTTCAGTTTGATTTTTCTCCAGAGTAGATATCCAGTTATTGTTTCTCCTCTGTGTAGAGATGTTTTTTTTTGATAATCCTATTGCTGCTCTCAAGGCGTTGTTCTGGAGTATTTGGATTTTCTTTGTGATGTATTTGTTAGCTCCAATGTAAAGAGCATTGCAGTAGTCCAACTTAGATAGCACAAGTGCTCTCCTTAATGTGGTGCAACTACTCGTTGAAAGGAATGGTTTAGCTGATCCAATCAGTTTATAGCATTCACTTGTTTAGTCAGAGTAAGGCCGGAGTCAAGGTAAAAACCTGGTGTTTTTACCTCCTTCATTACCTTGATTGAATTGCCGTCTATGTTGAAAGAGGTGTATTTATGGCCATGTTTGTTGATGTGAAGTGTAGTCCCCAGGATAATGAGCTCCGTTTTTTAATCATTTTCAGGCATAGGCCATGTAATGCCATCCATGCCTGAATGAGGTATATCATATTCACCATGGCCAAATCCTGGTTGTAATCCCCTGTAAGTGGGAAGAGAATCTGAGTGTCATCTGCATAGTTAGTGTAGGTGACACCAAGACAATCCAGATCATCAAAAAGGGGCTCGGTGAATGTTATACAGAGTGGGGGAGACGCAAGAACCCTGGGGAACGCTGCATGAAATGGTGATAGGATCAGTTGCTTCTGAGGTGGAGAAGACTCATCGTTCTTTCACTCAGGAATGATTGAATCCACGCTATAGCATGTTGTGAAAAGTGTGCAGCTGATTCTAGGTGGTTGCAGAGAACAGTGTGGTCCACCAGGTCAAATGCTGCTGAGAGATCTACGAGGAGTAGTAAGGCACATTTGCCCTGATCTCTCAGCTCGTCCACTTGGGCCTTGAGGTCAATGAGTGCTGTTTTGGTTCCATGCTGAGGCCTGAAACCTGATTGTCTAGTGCCTAGTAGTTTGTTCTGTTCCAGGAAGCTCTGAATCTGTAGGTACGCCACCATATTTTAAGGATAAATGGCACTGTTGTTATTGGTCTATAATTAGTAGGTATTGTAGGGTCAAGGGTTTGTTTCTTCAGAAGAGGGAGGACACAGGATTCCTTGAAATTGCTTGGGATAGTGCCTGTGGTAAATGACGCGTTAATGAGCTTAGCGACAAAAGGTGAGAGATCTCTTGCAGCGTCTTTTATTATTTGTGCAGGACTTTGGTCTCCTCAGCAGTTGGACGGTTTGAGGGAGAGTATTATTTTTTCAACTTCTATTATTGAGGTTTTGGTAAAGTTGAAGCAGAGTTCTGGTTTAGGTAGGTTCAATGTATTGCTCGGTTGGGTAGTGGATTTTGGTACATTTAGTTTCTTTTTGGCAATTATTACTTGTCAATTTTGTCTGTGAGTGCTTTCCGTATGTCAACGCACCATGAATTGTCTTTGATGCAGTTGTCTGGTACAGGGATGGGGTTTTCCAATTCCTTTAGTATGGTAAAGAGTTCCTTAGTGCCTAATTTATCCTGTAGTATCCTGTTGTCAAAACTTTCTTTTTTTTGCTCGTCGTATTTCATTTTTGTATTTAGTGGTGATATTCGTGAGGTTTGCTTTATTCTCCTCTGAGGGTGTAAGCCTCTGCTTTTTCATTTTTCTTTTCTCAGTGACTTAAGGTGTGGTGTAAACCAGGCATTTAAGTGTGCTCTTGGCTTACTTCTCCTTAATTTTAAAGGGTCAATAGTATCGAGGGCTTCTAAGACAACTTTGTTACATTTGTTCACTAAAGTGGAAGGATCAAGTGAGTCTGGAAGTGAGTTTAGAGTAGGGAGTATGAGTGGTAGGAGTCTGTTTGAAGTTCTATTCTTTTTATTTCTAGTAGGCATAGCGGGTGCTATGGGGGTGTTTGCGGCAAAGCTCATTTTGGAGTCTATGGTGAAGGCTATGAGGGAGTGATCCATCCAAGCCTGGGGGCTGATAGTGGTGATGTTGCAGTTGTGGTCGGCCACCCAGTCAAGAGTTCTGCCCTTAACATGGGTGGGCTGAATTACTTTTTGTAAGAAGCCCAGTTCTGATATAGCGTTGGCAATAATTGTGGCTTGAGTGTCATTGGGTCATTGTAGCCTAAGTTCATGTCTCCTAGTAGGAGTATCTGGGATGCATTTTTTAAGTTATCCGATAGTAACATGGATAGGTCCTCTTCGAAGGAGCCAATGGGGCCTGGAGACCTGTAGATTAGGTGTATATTGATGGTTTGTGAATCTGGGTAATTTTATCGTCAGGGATTCGCATGAGTTGACCTGTAATGGAGCTACTAATCTTGTAGCTAGTGTGGATTTAGCTATAATTGCTGTTCCCCCACCTTGGGTGTTGATATACCACCACAGCTTCATTACCTTGGACTACCACCACAACTTCAGTGATTTGTATTTTAGACGGGCTTCGACAAGACTCACTTTAAAGTACTTCAACGCCTTCAAGTAGGCAAGGCACTCTTCCTCTGAATATCTCTCTTCAAAGGGGGCAGCCTCTTTGCCTTTCTTGTCTGCCACAATAATAACCTGGATATACCTTTAAGACTCACTTCTCTCTGTCTTCCACAGTCTCTGGCAATACAGGTTGTGTCAACTTCAAAATAGTCTTTACAAGCAGCCAGCTTCCCTTCCTCAACTTTACCTTCACCTTTCTGCCAGCTATCAGCCCAAGTGATTACCCAGAAGCCTTTGTGCCATTCTCGTCGCTTCAGGTAATGCTTGCGCACTTGTATCTTAGGCCAGTTAAACTGTTATTAGATGCACATTATTAAGAGTTAGTTCATTTGTTAACTCTGAGAAAGGTTTGGTTTCACTATCAATTTGGGCAGACTCTTGGCTTGGGCAATGCTTGCTCTCCTGTTCAATAGTAGATACACTGTTAAACTATTTAACTTCTTGTGTATAGAAGGTATGCCACGTTAAAGTAAAGAATAGATGTCAGTCTTCCTTTAAGAATCACACTTAGACACGCACAACCACTTCTTGATATAGTTTTCAAAGGTTAAATATTTGTATTAAATTGTATGCGCGTGGGAAAGTAAAGCATACAATTCAGTCTTCCTTTGGGAATCACAATTGGATGTTCACGACAACTCCATGCTGTAGTTTTCCCAAGTTAAAGGTTTCAACAGTTGTTTTTATCAAGGTTCGTTTTTCAATAATGGCTTTCGCAACATTCACTCTTTTTAATTCGTGACACGCGACCACTCCTTCAGATAGTTAGTCTATTAAGGGTTTAACAATGGTTTTAAAGCAGCGTTTTGCCTAATATACGTGAGTGCTACTTTTCCATTGTTCAAGTATTACAGCTTCAACAAACCACTTCAGCTTGCTTTAAAGCACACAAGTGAATAGGGAACTGGATACTGTTACCGGCAACGCTTGTGCAAGGTATTAGAACGTCAGGCTTAACTCAGCTGCTTCTATAACACTTGATCTGCGGGTTGCACCGCTGCCACAACTTCTACCTCAATTTATACTGCTTCTGGCTTCTTAGAGACCCACACCTATTCCTCTCTTAAGGTGTCTCTGATCTGGCTGCATGTTTATGGAGCCCCTCTCCCTCCCGAGGCCCACGGCTTGACAACTGATCCTCACCTCAACATGTTCTCTGCTTGGCAACCATGGCAATCGGGCTCACATGGGAAAAGACAGCTTTGCTGCACGCCTTCCGCTGTGCCGACTCTGCACTTGGGAACAGGACCCTCTCAGAACAAGCAGGTGAAATCTGCTGTATGCACATTCCGGCGTCCCTCTTCTTCTACTACTTCTGCTTGGTTTGCCAACTTCCTGCTTTCTGCTTCTACTGCTACAGCTTGCATTCCAGTCACAGTTGCAGATCATTCCAATTTTCGGCACACTATACCTTTGGGAGTAAAGAGGGTGTTTATTCTTAAAAGATCTTTCTGTTGCCAAGGTTTGCTCAGATTTTACAGGACTTGTACCCAGTGTCATAGATATTTTATGTGGGCCAGGGACATTATAATGACAATATCCCATTACCTGTTTTGGTAACACAGAAAGGTACTTCCTTTCAGAAGACAAATACTGTGTGTCATCCCACGGGATCTTCTTGCCACCATGGGCCTTGTCTCCACCCAGGTGATCCTCCCACTATACACCACCCACAAGTTCAGGTTTAGGAAGAGTCTGCCTTTCCCTGGCCACCTGGGAGGAGATTTTAGGCAGGGTTTCGGTGAGGGATCCATAGGAAACTTCACAGTACTGTGTCTAATCCCTTGGGGACATCACTTCTCCCCGGCCGGGTAATAATAACGCAGTCCTAGTCCAGTCTGTCAAATTGAAAGGGCCTATACTAATAAACCTATTGCCAATCCTTACTTCTAAATACAAATTGTGTGGGAAACCATGTTAATCAAAAAGAAAAGTGTTCGAGAAATTATATGTCAGGATGTTCAAGCAGTTGGCCTCCCTTCCCCACGTTTTCAGCACGGGACAAGGCAGCACGCACAAGCTTAGCATAGTCTCTGGATTCTCTAGCATGAGTATGCAGTTCAGATCTCAATATCAGGGCCTTAGATGTCAAAGTCTGTTTGTCATTCAAAGTCTCTTAGTTTAGAGGGCCTGATGCGACAAACATTCAAAAGTTCCTTTCTCCTCAGGATTCACATGTACAACTTTTTGGGTGATTCTCTACTCACCCCGGGGACCCCTCTGCCGGGCTCAGACCCACTTCACACAAAGCTTTCACTTGATCTCCCTCTGTCGGGCTTGGGCCAAATCCATGTACTTTTGCAAACTTGTATCTACTTCATTGAAATCCAAGACTTCCAACTGTGTGCAGGATTTGACTTGACCCGTCACAGGACCACTTCGATTCACATTTATTAGTTCTCTCTAAATTGATCTCCCTCTGCCGGGCTCAGACCAACTTTATCTACTTTTGACACTTCTTAGCTGGCTACCTTACAGAGACCTTCGATTGAGCACCCACGTGGTGCCAGACCACTCTGTCAAAGGTATTGTAGTTTGCTTTAAAGTTCAATCACTCATCAGCAGTTTAACTTTATCTGGGTCTCTTATCACACGCGTTTTAACAATGTTGGTTCCAGTGCTCGCTCTCCAATTTTGCTGCTTGCAGCCTTGGGTTCAACACAGAACAGTGTTGTATCGATCTCCCCAACTCACCGGATGTGTTGCTTTCACTGAATCAGCTTTGTTCTTGGAGCCCAAGACAGTACCACAGTGGCTGGAGATTCTCCCTGCCTTGACTACGGACATGGGAGGGGCCCGGGTACCTCCGACACACAATGCAGACCCCTCACTCAGGTGATCCTCCCGCACTGGTCCACCCCCAGGAACTGGATGCAAAAGCGATAGCCATGTCCTGGCCACCTGGATGACAGCTCCCTGGGGACTAGTGGGTGAGACATCTTCTCACAGACCCCATCAGGTACTATTGTAATGCCTAGATTGCCCACTTTGCAGCCAGACACTGAAATTCAATTGTGTAGTTTCTCTACCGGAAAACAGTTCAACTGATGCATACAATTGCATGTTCACTTGATCCTCATTCATGTGAGAGAATGGTTTCTTGACCAACCCAGGAGGAATCAGTTTGGAGTGGAGAAGTCTGGCATAATGGCAAGGGGAGACTGTTTTAGATCAGTCCCTGGCTCTAGACATGCCAATAACAAAACTGTATGTGCTGTCCTGTGTGTTTTGTGGATTTTTGGAGCCAACATGCTTGGCCGGCCTCCAAAACCATTGTTTAGAGCACCTGTGTTTGATTGGTGGTCTGGCTCAGACTCCCCCTGCATGGATGAAATCACTTTACTGAATCTGTTGGATTGTCAGTAGTGCAGCAGGTTTACTTAATTACTGGACGATTAACGCAGTTAATAGCCAGTTATTGGAGTTTTAGGAGCACATCTGGTCATACTTGCTGGACCGTGTGTCCTGGGCTTGCTTCTGGTTCATATCTAAGACTGCTTATCCTCCTTCCTTGGCCGTCCTCATCCTCTCACTGGTCTTCCTTGATGGCCTGATCAGGCTTCCTATGCTGGGACCATTTTCAGGACCGTTTTCCTGCCACTGCCCATTATTACCACCTGGGTCTACTGCCTTGGTGTTGGAATATGCTTTTGCCTAGAAGGATATTGGAACCTCAATAGCCTGTCTTATCTCAACGGGACCATATTGGCTTACCCCCACCATCATCTTCCCAGTGGGACCTTCTCCTACTGGTGGACTCCTTTTGTCCGAGCTGCCAGAACCTGCTTGGCTGGGTTCTTCCGACCTCACGTAGCAACCTCCATCATTCCATTCACTTCTGACTAGTAGGTCTAACTTCAAGGATGGGCGATTGTTCTTCCTTTTGCTGTATGGGGTCGTTTTAGGTCCAGGATTCATGTGCCTGGGTGACAGGATCCATTAAATTGCCCTGAAAAAAGCAGTACTTACAGGGTTGTTTTGCCTTCTGTGACGAATTGAGGGAATCTGTCCCGTCTCCCCAGAGGAGAGCCCCCTCCCCCTTTGAGGCTAAGGAGGTGGCCCGCTCTGCAACACCCTCCCTTGGGTCGAGGCAAGTGGTAGTTTACCAGGAGAGGGTCAAGGTCTCCTGAGCCTGTGAGGAACTCCTTAAGCCAATCGAATTGATGGCATACATGGGACTATCTAATCTGTTAAATCCCTCCCAGTACAATGAATTTACAGTTAAAATGTGTAGAGAAAGCTAAAATGTGGCGGAGGCAAACTACCCTCCGTTAGTGGGAGAAGTCGGGGAAAGAACTTCAGGAATGTGGCCCACTGTCAATATCATGGATCAGTAGAATTAAACGTTTTGAAAATGGTGATATTACCAAAACTACTATATTACTTCACAGCGCTGCCAACAAAGGTACCCTTGTCCTTTTTCCGAGCTATTCAGAGGCACACAGGCAAATTTGTATGGAATAATAGGAAAGCTAGAGACGCACAAACCGTAATGATGATGCAACGAAACAGGGGAGAGAGGGGCGAGCCAGATGTTAGGGCATACTACCTTGCAGCGCAGACAAGGGTCCTTAGGGACTGGGTAAAAGATGACGGGCAGAAGGTTTGGAGACACATGGACAACGCTGTGGCGGAGGTCAACTTGAGAGGGTGAGGTGGAAACTACAAAGGGACAGACCAGGAAGGAAGTGATCACAGGCCACTGTCCCTAAACATATTGCATATGAGAACCCTGGAGAGGGTGCCTCAGTGCAATTCTACTGACACAATTCAAACTCAAGGACAAGCAAAGAATCAAGTGGTCTCATCTTGATTTGCCATCCCAGAAACCTGGCATTTATGCGTCAATCCTGCCCAATATGGATTGTCTACTGTCCATGGAATCGCTTGACGCTGAAGCACTTTATGTATATGATAGGCTAATACTGGGCATACAACACCAAGTCACAGAGTTGTAAAAGTATAAAAAAGGGCGCCATTAAAACCGCTTGCTGGTATAACAAGGATTGTAAGATAGCAAAGCTTGATATTTTAGTCTGCTTAAAGACTGGTCCGGGCATGGACAGGGCAATGCTGAGGCGTCTAAGAGCATACTATAGACCGTTAATTAAGTCAAAAATAGACAATCAAGTGCGGCAGGAATGGGAGAGACTCCAGGATGGATCTTATTCTGGAAACATTAGATTGTTTTGGGGAAAATGTCAGTGGGAATAAAGAATGTGGTGATAATGACCTGGTTGATAACATCACTGCGAGCATGTGGATGGAACGCTTCCAGAACCTTTATGGCATTATAGTCCCATCCGAGCAAGAGGGCATAACATGGGAGGCCTCTTGTGGGAATCGAAACGGAGGGAGAAATATAGTCACGATCCAGTTGGAGTTATGGGAAGTCATTAATGCAATTAATTTGCAAAGTTGGGGCAAAGTGCCAGGACCGGATCTCATCCCCATTTACCTAATTAAAGATGAACCAGGTGTATGCGCACCGGTATTGGGGCCACTGTTCAATGTGATCCTTAGATTTAACAAAGTGCCCCCGTCCTGGCAAAACGGGTGGTCGAGAGGATCCAGTCAATTTTAGGCCAATATCACTGCTGGGTGGTGTGGGGAAAGTATTCTCCAGAATCATCTCTGAACACCTACAGACATGGGTTGTGCATGAGAACATTTGTGACCATCTCCAAGCAGGGTTCCGGACAAAAATCTGTACCATTGACCAGGTGTTCCACCTGAAGCTAGTCATACAGAAATATATACGATCCTGATAAACCTGAACCTATATTCAGTATTTGTGGATCTCAGGACCTCTTTTGACTGTGTGTCACAGGGAACACTATGGTCCATTCTGGCCAGAAGGGGGGTACCTGAAAACCTTCTGCAGATCATCTTATAACTCTATTCATGCAACAAAACAACTATGCAATGGGGCTTCAGAGGTGTACTGACAGATCCTTTTATTGTAACTGGAGGGGTGAGGGAGGATGAGTGCTTGCCCTCCTACTGTTTCTTATCTATATTGATGAGGTTATTCGCCATGTCAGATCAAAATGCCATGACCAACCAAAACTTGGATCAAAGCTATTCCTCTGCTTCTTTTTACGGATGACGCTGTGCTTTTATCTACATCAGTTAGGGGGCTGGAGACCACACTCGGAGCCTTTGAGGAAAAATGGATGGAGCTCCGACTTGAGGTAAACACAGGGAAGACAAAATCATGAACCTTCCGGACAAAATTCAAAAGGTTCAATAAAAACCAATTTGCAGATCAATGGCATTCTGTCAGAACAAGTTTGATGCTTTGATTACCTGGGGGTAAGATTTGATGACCAGGGAAGCTGGACATCCCAACTTGCTAAATCCAGTTCAACTTTAGAGAAATATGGTGAGGCAATTTGGAGGTTATTTTTAGCTTGCGGCCGGGGGGCTTTTACCCCTGCCCTTACCATGTATATTGCTCAAGCTGTATGCTGTAGAGACATGGGTACATGCAGACTGCAGCAAATTGGGTCTGGCGGAAAGATCTTTTCTCAAACGCTTGCTAGGGATGCCACCCCCGTCCCGTGCCAGAGTGCCACCATTTATCTAGAGCTGGACGATAGGCCAATCAATAACGATGTAGGCCTTAAGCTTGTTCTTTATTGGTTCAGAGTGTGGGTAACCCTGAGCTCAAAGTGTATTGTGAGGTAGTCCTCTATATGCTGGGATCCGATGGTGGCAGATCATTGCCATGGTTTTCCCATGTCAAAATATATCTGATGAAACGTATTTTATATGAGCATTGGCACAAACCCCTGAGTATCCTGAAAGGTCTCGCAGAAAAGCCAAGGAGCACTTCACAGGAGGTAGCTGAAGTGGATACAATCAATGCATGTAGCAGGTTGGCAATGGGGCATCCCTACCTAGCCAGTAAATTGTCCCTGGGGCTTGAAAAAAATCTAGACGTGGTTAATCCTTCTCATGCACCCAGTACAAGAAATTTAGGTTGGGTCAACTGAACTTGGCATATCGAACAAGCAAATGGGACGCAATTAGAAACTATCTATGTCTGGTGTGTGGTTCGGCCATGGAATCTTTAGGCCATTTCTCGTTTTTCTGCCAGGGACATTTTGTGGCCAGGAACAAGTTCCTAAAGACAATCTGCAATGCACACGGCATATGCCGGACAAGCGAAGCACTAATGCTATTCTGACAATGCCATGACATAAATATTGTATATTTCGTGGCAAACTACATCCATCGGGTTGGTTCTATAAGAGCGAGAGCACTGAAAGCTGGGGGTAATACGAACTAAAGCTCTACAATAAATTCCACCTTGTATCATGACGAGTATAACAGGAATATAATCACCCATTACTGATCCCGTGAATTTATTAATTGCATTCTATAGCTTTTTTGTACAACCCTATGGGCCAGAAGATACCCATTTACCCTGTTATGAGCTGTTAGAAAACTTGCTAGGAACTCTTAGGGACTTGTCAATTTAGATTTCGACCTCAACCTGGGACCGAAACGACACTGAACGATCTAAAAGCACAGATAGACGAACTTAAGGACAATGGTAAAATTGTCCTATTACTACTTTTGGACCTTTCAGTGGCATTCAACCTAGTCGGCCACAAAATTCTACGTAGCTACCTCGAATCGGCAGCCAATTTCTCACAAAACGCTATCGCCTGGATACATTCTTTTCTAAATAACAGGACAATGGAAAGTCTTCTCTCCCTCGGCAGCAGCCGAGCTGATTCCTATCACATGCGGAGTCCCCCAAGACTCCTATGTAACACCTACAATGTACAACATTTTCACAAAGCCTTTATTTGACGAATTGGACTGTCTGGGTGTCACCTACACTAACTATGCAGATGACACCCAGATCCTCCTTCCTCTGACGGGTATTTGACAATGATGTACTACTAGTGATCAAAATGCATCTAATCATTCAGGCTGAATAAGGATAAAACTGATTGTAGGTTGTACATAAAATCTGAACTAACTGAATACCGACTACGCTTCCTTTAACATCTACGGGAATCGGATCCCAGTGGCCAAAGAAGTAAAAACACTAGATTTTTACCTCAATGCTACTTTGAACCTACACAAACAAGTGAACGCTACGGCCTTGGCCACTGCCTACACGGGTAAACTGATCAGGGCATGCAAACCTCTGCTCTCCAAGGAGAGTTGCATCACACTCGCTAGAGCCTTAATATTATCCAACTTGGATTATTGCAATGGACTTTACCTGGGAGCAAACAAATATGTTCTCAATAAATTACAAATTCTGCAAAATAACACCTTTAGGTCTGCGTTGAGCATCTGAAGAAGAGCTCATATATCTGAAACCAGAAGACAATATAAATGGCTTCAATTAAGGATAAGATCCAACTCCAAACTATGTCCCTTACGCATACATCTTTGAACCATGAGGCCCTGCTGTACTTAACAGAAAAGTTCAACTTCAGTTCTTCCACCAGAATAGCCAGGTCTTCCAATTCCAATGGCTTAATAGTCCATAGGTACAAACTATCCTAGGTCTGTGAAAATGACCAAATCATTCTCTAACTTCAGAAGTAATGTCATCAAATGGCTAACTGAGAAGGACTAATTGTAAAAAAGGACAACTGTTTTTTTTCACACCGTCAAGTTCCTGCCTGTATATGATCCTTGCCATGTACCGCCTATTGTGAATTTAGGACTGTACATAGTTTGCATATTAACCTGCTGTTGTTATTACCATCTGTCTGAACACACTGTAATCCTATATTCTATGACAACTGCATACCTGCAACACTTGTTACTGTTCCAATGTGCCCAGATACCTACGGGTCAAGGTGCGCTATAGAAATAAATAAAACAAACGTTTTGTCTTTTTATCGATGCTGTGAATTGATTAATTGCACTTTATTGAGCTGCTATTAAATTTGCACATGCACTTTCCTTTCTCATTTGCACATTCTTCGGAGTACTATGGCACCTTTGATAGAGCATAGGGTTGTCGCCAAATCTGGTTCACCCTATTTGTGCTGTTGTGGATCGATGGAATGTGCCCCCTTCTATTTTTATTTGGGAATTGAAGAGGACAACAACGGTAGCGACGATTCGCCCTTATTCTGGTATCGCCAACAGTGCCATGTTTCTCTTCGTCTAGGGGACCAAAATGGTCCAACTGGATTTGATGAAGTAACAGTGCTGTGATTTTGTGATGATTTGGGCAAAACTGAATTTTCAAATATTTTGGTATATTTTAATCTGTGTTAATGTGTTTTTATATTAATTATTGTAAATGTTGAGATTTTATATGTTTCAGCAAATGACTAATTGTTGAATAGAAGCCATATGATGATTATGGCTGCCACAGACATAAACTTAGATTTAAGTGGGAGTTTTGCTCTGTCGGAGACCATTAACACCTTCAGGATTGGGCATAGTGCTGTTCATCCTACTCTAACACCATATGTCTCAGCCAATGATCAACGGAAGACTAACAACTACATACGTTTATTAAAAGGGTTATTGGTATTACAATAAGGATTACAACCACCTTTGGGCCATACCTTAAAGGTCCTCCCTCCACCTTTCCACCTTGTCTAACGTTGCCTCCTTAGCAAAAAGGTTATGCACAGTCCTTGGTCTTTTTTGTGTCTGGCACTTTTTTTCGTTGCTGCTGTTGGGTATTTCCTGGCTCCTTGTAGCTGTTTTGAGGGACTGGTGTCGGTTTCCTTAAAATTCTCCTGTACATTACCTGTTAGGAAAGATGTTCTTTCTGCTGTTTTTCCTCTATAGATATCAATCGGATGTGCAATGTTTTACTGCTGTTTTGAACCTGCTCTGACTTTACTGACCTTGCTAAGCTAATTTATTTTGGGAGCACTGATCTGTCACTATGGCTGGCATGTCAAGGCAACTCTGTTCTCCATTTAAAAACATTTTTCCTAAATACATCAACTTACAGTGAAGTGTGATGGAGACATGGTTTTGGTATGTTGATGTATATCACGCACCACTACCACCCAAGGGAAGTCTCCACATTGTGTTCCTATAGCTTTATTTTTTGCAACTTTTCTGGTAACTAACATGATGTGTCCATAATGGGCCAGTGGCAGAGGATAATTGTATACTTTTTGTTTTTATTTTCTCATGTAATTTTGCATTTGGCTGTTTAATGCCAAATGGAGTACCATATACTTTACTTATTTAATGTTTATTGGTTTCCAACAAACCATACACATAAGACGCAGATAAATAGCATACACTTAATATAATTCCAGTATTTGATTATACATGAAACAAAACTAAGCCATATCAATGCCTAGATATGCGAAATGCTGGAGCATACAATGCACAAACCTTTAACTATACAATCCTTCTGATATCAACCTTCCTTGATTAATTTCTTGAAAATATAAACAATACAAAACAAACTGTTGCTAAAACCAGCAATGCATGTGTCAATACATGTGTACCAGCTAAGATCCGCACCCAAAAATGTGGTTCCATAATATTCACAGAATTATGAATAAAAACAGCCAAAATAGTTGTATCTAAATGAGGTCAAAATAGACCAATGTAACAGAAGATGTTCTAATGGTTCCAGTTGAGTACAACCACATAATCTACATTCCTGCTCTTCTTTAGGGATATTCTGAATTGAGCATAAAACTTCAACAGCTTGAACTAGATTAAAATATATTCTCATATATGGTTTCCTCCAATATGGATGCATAATTGTAATCAAGTATGGAGTAATCAAACCAAATTTCTTGTCTGCACAGTTCAACTGGGAATTTAGAGAACATTTAGAAGTTAGTCTTTCTAATAGACCAATCTGCTAACCACATTTCCCTTCTAGCCACTCCCGGTTCCTGGAAGAAGCAAATCTATTGAACTTTATCAACCACTTGTAAAAATTAATCATATTTTGCAACCCAATGCTTAATTCCGACTGAGGAATGATCCTCCATAGCCTTCTTCTAGTGTTCAAACAAAGCATGTTCAGGTGGATTCACAATATTGATACAGAGTGATAAGACCATCTGTCTGATTATAGCTTGAATTGACATTCTGCCCAGTTCATACCTTATTACTGGCATCGGGGCACACACTGGCAGGCATACATGTTTTTTTCCACATGATTGCTTCAATCTTATCCCATATTTGAAGATCTTCAAAATAAAAAATGTCAACACCATACACAAATGTTCGAATGTCCTTCGTTTTATAAGATTCGCAAGATTGAGAAATGTCCATACTTATTATTTAGTCTCAGCATTTGGGAGAGGACATGCACCTTAGGACTTGGAATCATTCCAAATTCCAAAGATGTTCCCAAAATTAAGTAACCAAATTAAGTTTGTTGTTTAACAACCAATAGATTGACATCATTTAGCTTCCACTTATAAGGAATTTGCTTAGAAACGTTTGAGAAAATCATTATTTTTGTCTGTCCCCCATTGATCTTCATATCATTTACTTCCATATAATTGTTCAATGCATTTAGACTCCGCTGTAGGCCAATCTAGGTGTAATCAAACAAACAAAATCATCCACAGGGGAATCATTGAAGCTTTGTTGCACCAACCTTTGGTGGGAAAAGAGCTGATTCTTCTCATCTCTTCCTCGGAATCAGATATACATACATTGAAACAGGCTGGCGTGAGGACATACCTCTAGCAAAGACCCCTCTAGGTTGGAATGCAATCGGACTTTAGGCCACAACTATTCAGATGGACTTGCAAACTGGTTCCATAGTGCAAGTCAACAAGGGGTCCTAAGAGACCTTTAGGAATGTCCCACTTTCCAACGTAATCTAAATCTATTTACTTTTAACATAAACTCTAAAATGGCTGTATTAAGAGATTTTTGCCTGTCCTTTCGCCATCTAGTTGTTAAGCCTTTTTTCTGCTCTCAAAAACCCGGAATTAACGTATATGGAAAGCTTCTGCTTTCCTGGGCAAAGTGGTGGTCTATATGTGTGTAGGGCACAATAATTACAGTTGAATAGGTTCAAAGACAAACTTATGCTCAGATTATACTCCTAAACCTTATCACCTTCTGCATGTATATAAAAGAGGAAACACTCTCTCACACGTTTTTTTTTTAATTAATCTTGTTTTCTTATATATTCAAAGTAGTGTAAATAAACATAAAATACATTTCAAGAGATATGACATCATACAGTATTTAAACCGAGGAATACAGACAAAAAATTATATATTTACAACACACGGAACCAAAGCATTTCTTGGCACACCTGCCAATTTGTGTGTGTAAGACAAGCTCGAAATCAATCGTGGTATGTCAAAAGAAAACACATATTGTAGTGTACAACTCAATAATTCAACATTTTAATATCACATGGGGATACTGAAGACAAAAAGTTCTGTTTGAAGCAAGCAGAGTTACTGCACTGAAATTAGGGGTAGTGCGTCTATACCAGGGTGTTTCAGCCGTTTTTAGGTAGGCTTCATGTGCCTCATCTTGTGTACGGCCTTCGTCAGGACGAAAAGCTGTATAAAATGATGTCTGTGCTGCAGGGGAAGGGAGAATATTATCAGGGGAGTATTGGCGCATATATTTCTTTCAGAGGATTAAATCAGATGAACAAGTTACTTTCTTACCTGGTAACGTTCTTTCGATGGGATGGTCCGACGACGTATTCCATATCTATGACAGGTAATGTCCACAGCTGTGCTGCTTCGGAAAATCTTTGGCGTCTGCGTCCTGCGTCGATGACGTTGATGCACCGTCCCCAAGGACCTCCTCCGACGGCCGACGTCACCCGATGTGATAAGTAGGACGCACAACGCCCATAGCCTCAGTTGTAGTTTTTTCCCCCAGAACGTGTGCCATCAGTTTTCTGCCAGTCAGACACACAAGGCCTTGCGGAACGCAAGCTGCAATCGCAAAAGAAATTCTGAAGCGGGGAAGGTAGGGAGTGAGCAATGTGGAATACGTCGTCGGACCATCCCATCGAAAGAATGTTACCAGGTAAGAAAGTAACTTGTTCTTCGAGGGAATTGGGGCCTCCAACGTATTCCATATCTATGACAGACTCCCAAAGCAGTACCAAGCAAGGAGGTGAGAAAAGAATTTAGAACACAAATTTAGCATGCCCAATCAAATTGCGGAATATAGGACTGCCTTGCCAAAGGCCACATCCTGCCCTCTGTTGGAATCGAGGGAGTAGTGACGTACAAAAGTATGTACTGGAGCCCAGGTGGCTGCATCACAGATGTGAT
The DNA here is from genome assembly GCF_040938575.1 of Ambystoma mexicanum. Lineage (NCBI taxonomy): Eukaryota > Metazoa > Chordata > Amphibia > Caudata > Ambystomatidae > Ambystoma > Ambystoma mexicanum. The sequence goes on from NC_090929.1 coordinate 669,748,515, forward strand.
GAATAGGAACACCCCTCTGCAGGGCAGTAGATGCAGCCACTCCCCTGGAAGAATGGGCCCGCAAGCCAGCCGGAGGGTCCTTACCCGCCAAGCGGTAACACTCGGAGATAGCTAAAATAATCCAACGAGACAAAGTCTGTTTCGTCACAGCTTGTCCCAAACGCTTTCAAGCGTAACCAATGAAAAGTTGATTGTCCACTCTGACCCGGGACATGCGCGAAATATAAAAGCTCAAACTCTCCTAGGATCAACCCTATGGAGCCTCTCCTCGTCCTTACCAGGATGTGGAGGAGGATAGAACGCCGGAAGAACAACCTTCTGGCTCAAATGAAATTTCGAAACCACCTTCGGAAGAAAAGGATGAACTCTAAGGACAACCCTGTCCTTATGAAACACAGTGAAGGGTGGCTTAACTGAAAGTGCCTGTAACTCACTCACTCTGCGAGCGGAAGTGACCGCAACCAAAAACACAGTTTTCAGAGTTAACAGTCTCAAAGGGCAAGAATGTAAAGGCTCAAACGGAGCACCCATAAGAAACTTAAGAACAAGGTTCAAATCCCAAACAGGCACCAGAAAAGGCGACGGAGGGAACACATTAGTGAGCCCTTTCAAAAACTGAGAAATTAAAGGAATCTTAAAATAGGAACATTCTTCAGACGAGCGCTTAAATATGGACAGCGCCGCCAGGTAACCTTTAACGGTCCCCACTTGCAAGCCCCTGTGGGCCAAGGAAAGCAAAAAAGACAGAACCATGGGAATGTCACATTCAAAAGGATCCACATTCTTAACTCTGCACCAGTCGCAGAACTTTCTCCAACGGCAACGGTACAGAGACTTTGTTGCTGGCCGAGAGCAACACCTCCATCACGTCTTCAGGGAGGTCCCAATCCTTATACCTCAACCTTTCAGAAGCCAAGCGTGCAGGTTGAGGGATCTGACCTCTGGATGGAGAACCTGACCCCCCTCCTGTGAGAGCAGATCGTCTCGGTAGGGAAGACGACGTGGAGGGCAGATGGACAAGTCGAGAAGGTCCGGGTACCACGTCCTCCGGGCCCACGCTGGAGCAATGAGGATCATCCGGGAACCGAACCTCAGTAACCTCTGCAGTACTTGCGGGATGACAGGGACTGGAGTAAACGCGTACAGCAGTGGGAATGACCACTCCACCACGAACGCGTCTCCTAAGGCTCCTTTTGGAGGAAATTCCCGCAAGCAAAACCTTTCGCACTTCCGGTTGACACTGGAGGCGAAGAGATCTACTTGAGGGGTCCCCCAAAGGGCGAAGATCTCCAAGAGAATCTCCTGAGCCAGCTCCCACTCATGAGAGATCGTGCTCTGCCTGCTCAGAGCATCCGCTGTCTCGTTGTCGTCTCCGGCCAGATGAACAGCCGAGATCGAAACTTCCTGCTGGATGGCCAGAACTCGAGCTGCATCGCCTCCCTGCACAGAGGAAGTGACCCTGCCCCCCCCCTTTTTGTTGAGGTAGTGCATGGACACCGTGTTGTCTGTTAGAATCAGGACACTCTTTCCTCGCACAGTCGGCAGAAAAACCTTCAGGGCAAGCCTGACGGCCTTCAGTTCCAACAGATTGATATGGAGTCTGGACTTCGACGGTGACCAACGACTGCTGACTGTCAACTCGTTGGCATGAGCTCCCCATCCCGTGAGGGATGCGTCCGTCACGATCGTCACCTCTGGCCAGGGCAGCCAAAATGGGGCCCCCTTCATCAGATTGCCTTCGACGGCCCACCATAGAAGGTCCTGGGCGACCGAAGGCGGCACCTGAATAGGGTCTGACAGCATGCCGGAGGACTGAGACCACTGGAGCAGTGCCCACTGCAAAGATCTCATCCGCAGACGAGCCTCTGGCACCAGAAGAATGCAGGATGCCATGAGGCCGAGCAGTCTCAAGAGCTCGGACGCTGGGAGATTCTGGGAAAGTTGAAACTTGTGCACCATCTGCTGAATGTGAAGAGCCCTCACCTGGGGAGGAAAACACTGCCCTAGGGATGTGTCGAGCACTGCTCCGATGTATTGGAGCCGCTGCGTTGGTGTCAAATGGGACTTCTTTAAATTGAGGGAGAAGCCCAGCTTGTGAAGGGAGTGGCAGGTGACGGACAGATGATCCAGGACTTGCTCGGGAGAGCTCCCCCTGAGCAACCAATCGTCCAGGTAGGGGTAGACGTGAATCCCCCCTTTCCCGTGATGCGCTGCCACCACCACCATGAGCTTGGTGAAAACCCTCGGGGCGGAGGTCAATCCGAAACTGAAAGTGCGAGTCGCCAACCGCGAACCTCCGGTACTTCTTGTGCTTGGGATGGACCGGCACATGGAAGTAAGCATCCTTGAGGTCGAGAGACACCAACCAGTCCTGAAGTTGAAGGGCCTGGAGGACTTGAGCGAGAGTAACCATCTTGAACTTGTCCTTCCTGAGGAGTTTGTTCAAACCGCGCAAGTCCATGATGGGTCTCAATCCCCCGTCTTTCTTCGAAATCAAAAAATAAGGGGAATACCATCCCTTGTTCCTCTCTGCTACAGGCACCAGTTCTATGGCGCCTTTCTCCAGCAGGGCTTGAATTTCCTGCGCAAGGAGCGGATCCGGACTCTTCAAAGAGAGGTTCCCAGGTGGATTGTCGTGAGGCCTCTGCCGAAAAGGAAGATAGTAGCAGTGGGTTATGATCTCCAGAACCCACACATCTGAAGTAATGGCTTGCCACTCTACAAGATGCTGCGCCAGCCTTCCCCCAACCGGCGAACCATGGGACCTGGCCTCATGACTGAGTGGTAGCGACTGCGGCGTTGCTTGAGGGCAAAGAGGCAACTGCCCGAGCGGCCTTATCACCTCGAGTACCCTTGTTTCCACCTCTGGCTCTCCTACAGTGGCCTCTTTGACTGCTAGCTCCTCCCGCTTTACTGAAGGACGAGAAATAATGAAAGGAACCTCCCCTCCATTGCTGTCCCCTAGGACGAAAAGGCAGAGGTTGGCGAATTGCAGCGCCCAACGACTTCGCTGCAGCTTTGGAGGTCTGCAACCTCTCAAGGCTCTCATCAGCCTTGCTGCCAAAAAGATGTTCACCGTCAAAGGGCATGTTGAGGAGCCGGGACTACACATCAGGAGCGAACCCAGACTTCCGCAACCACGTAAACCTGCGTATTACGGTGCTCGCCGCCATGGACCGGCTGACACAATCTGCCATGTCCAAACCCGACTGAACGGCCTCACACATGGCATCCTTGCCATCCTGAACCATAGCAAGGAAACCATCCCATTCGTCCCCTTCGGGAATACGTTCAGCCGCTAAAGCAACACAGAGTGCGTGTGAAACGAGACAAGGCACATATGGAGTTGGCCGCCTGAAGCGCCATACCCCCTGAAGAAAACACTCTGTTCGCCCAGCCGTCAAAACATTTGTCGTCCCTATCCGGAGGGATGGTAGAATACGACGCCTGCTTTGCCGGGGCCGTAGCCGCCTGCACCACCAAACTCTCTGGAGTGGGGTGCCTGGAAAGTAGCAGGGGTCGCTACTGGCTGGATGGTATTTTCGTGACAAAGACTTGCCCACTGCCGGGAGACTCTCCGGAGCAGTCCAAGCTGCCGCCACCCTTCTCTGCAGAGCCATATGAAACGGCAAAACCGGGTCAGTGGGGGGACCAAGATCAAGGATGTCCGTGAGATCATCCTGAACGAACTCCCCTGGAGGAGCTGACCAAACCAAGTACTCGGTGACCCGAGACATAAGGCGCCGATATGAAGAATCGGCATGAGTGCCAGGCTCCGGCCAACAAACTCCACCTCCGGAGAGGTGTCCAGTCCACTGCATCATGCAGTGACTGCCTCAGGTCATCAAACTGGCTATGGCCCGAGATAAGCTCATCTGGTACCGTAACCGGAACCAAGCCGTCATCAGAGCCTTCATCACCCTCTGAAATGTACTCCAGGCGGGGAGAGGAAGACATCTGGGGACCAAAGCAGTGCCTGACCTTAGCCAGAGCCTTTCTAGGGGCTAACCCCGTGCTACGGGGCCCCTCCGACACCACCGCTTCGAAAGGCGTCGAGGGCGCCGAACGAGTCGGCGCCGGCGTCGACACAAACCATGCAGCACAGACATCATTTTATACAGCTTTTCGTCCTGATGAAGGCCGTGCACAAGATGAGGCACATCAAGCATACCTAAAAACGGCTGAAACACCCTGGAGTAGACGCACTACCCCTAATTTCAGTGCAGTAACTCTGCATGCTTCAAACAGAACTTTTTGTCTTCAGTATCCCCATGTGATGTTAAAATGTTGAATTGTTGAGATGTACACTACAATATGTGTTTTCTTTTGACATACCGCGATTGATTTCGAGCTTGTTTTACACACACAAGTTGGCAGGTGTGCCAAGAAATGCTTTGGTTCCGTGTGTTGTAAATATATAATTTTTTGTCTATGTTCCTCGGTTTAAATACCGTATGATGTCATATCTCTTGAAATGTATTTTATGTTTATTTACACTACTTTGAATATATAAAAAAAAACAGATTCATTCCAAAAAAGAGTATGAGAGAGTGTTTCCTCTTTTATATACATGCAGAAGGTGATAAGGTTTAGGAGTATAATCTGAGCATAAGTTTGTCTTTGAACCTATTCAACTGGAATTATTGTTCCCTACACAACCCACCTGGGTAGAATAGGTTCCCAACCAGGAGCCCAATCTTTGGGTCTATATGTGTGGCTAAATGTGTGAGATGGGACCTTTTCATCCCAGTCCTATTTCATGCTAAAGCGTGTCTGTTGCAGGGCAGATGTGTTAGCCAGAGGTTGTCTGGGATTTGACAGCCACTGCAAGTTACAAAGGTTCAAATCCTTACTATTGGTGGGTTGGGGCGACTTTACCTTGAATCCTGGATAAAAGGGGGACTCCTGCAGCCTTTATTTCAGATCGTCATTGTAGCCAAGGCACCTACCGAGAGAGTATCCTGCTGAAGCAGCAGCAGCGCTTTATTCAACCGCCACAGCGAAGCCCTGCTCCTTTGTTTTTCTCCTGATGGCCTTCATCTTTGCTTCGGCCCTTGGACCTTTGGGAACAATCAGTCTCAACCCCTTGAGGACTCTGCCCTGGGGAGCTTTTGGAAGCATCTCCGACCCATCCTGTAGGCTGGCCAGCTTTGTTTTGGGCTACCTCATTGCATTGGATGCTGTCCCGGGTTGAGCCTTGGGACTCTGCAGATCCTTACATTAATAAAGAAGAAGCATAACACTACAGTTGTAGCTCTCCACCACTAAGAGGGGTTTCTTTATTTCCCCCCATTAGGGTCAACCTGTGCTATTTCTTCTAAGTGGCCCTCGCTGATTGCTGCTTGCCTTGTGTCCCGGGGGTCCTCTGAGGGTGTTGCCGTGGTGGTAGTCCTTTCTTCAGTCCAGTGAGCTGTCCAGTGTCCATAATCGATCCACCGGAGCACAGAATGGCAAACTAGCCAGACCCAAAACATGCCACCAAAAGTGACCTCTGATCCCAAGACCCCTAGACTTCCTCATTGGAACCAAGGCAGAAAAGGTGGTGGTCGCTGAATGCATCTCCGCTCAGAGCAAAACCTAAGGGAAGTAACTGAAGATAATGGCACATGGTTAAGGTCTACATGCACAGCACCTTCAGAGTACTTTAGCATGTTTTCAATGCACTTTGAGCAGATCAAGTCCTCTGCCTAAAATTCTTACTGTCACTGAAGAAAAAACAACTTCCCAGGATATGTGATTTCTTCAGTGTTGTCATCGATGTTGCCATTTGTAATGTCATCTCCGATGTTGTGGGCATTAGTCTTAGCAGTGCATGCCAGTGGCTCAAGTTATGATTGCATAGCTTACCATAACTGTCAAAATTCTTTGGTTTTTCTATTTTACCTTGTCAATATTGCTTTCCTTTAACGTTTATTTCACAAAATTTCATAGGTTATTAGTGAAACTTAACAATACTGTCCGTTTAACCACGTTTTGTCACTGAATTGCAATGGTTTTTATAAGTGAAAATGTTTCATCATGGTACAGTGTTTTTGAATATGTTTATACCACGGTGTTCATGGACTACGGCCAGGGATCGCAAACCCAACATGGCGCCTGTTTCAAACGTTTCGACGCTCCTCACATTTTTAATTTATTGTCTCAGAGGTGTCCACAGACACCGAACCAGGAAGTGAGTCCTCGGACCGGATGGATACATCAATTACATTTTTTTTAATCTACTTTTTGGGCATGTTTAAAAAATCTACTGGATGGAGTAACACCAAATTTGCAAAAGCACGCTTTCAGGACCAGGGCGCTGCTCTTGATGCAAGTTTGGTGCAAATCAGTCCAGCGGTTTGGGCTGTAGCTGCAGGCAAAAATGTTTTCAATCGCACCTATCTGGATTTCAAACGTTTTGATACCCTCTCCCACTCCCCAAAGCCCCCCCCACCCCGGCCGCCCGCACCGCTACCTATAACTTTGGACGAAACTGTTAGGGAGTTTTACTAAAGTTCACCTGTGGTAGTACTGTAGAAGATTCACTCTAAGGTGTACAGGGCTCCATTTCCTAGGTTTGGCCTGAACTACCCAAAAGGTATGGCCGCAATGGCCGAGTAGCCAGGCTTAGTCTAGGATGGAGAAGGGCTAGGTAAGTACAAAGTTCTCAGGGCACACCTATAGTCAAGAATACACTTATATACCATAGTTTTATTAAAAATATTATTATTTATTAGAAACTGTAAGGCAGCTAACACAGTATTAGAATTACAGGTACGTAAATGTATTCCTATTTATATACAGTAAGACTTTTGCTAAGCATTACTCAGTTGAACAGTAAACTTTTAGACGATATACAGGTAAGTAGTGTAGTATTCAAGTTCAGCAAATCATTTCTTATAACCAACATTTAAAGTAAGCAACACAGATACTGGTAAGTACTTTTAGGCAACCTATACTTTATAAAGTGCAGCCCTATCTGGGAATGAGAGTCTCAAAGTCAGTGAGGTCACTAGGTGAACAGGGCCCCTAGGCGGAAGAACAAAGAAAGAAAGAACGACTGTCACTGATCTCAAAATAGCAGGCTTCGTCTGTGTCGCAGTTAGGTAAAATGTTTATTTAAAAGGTGGTTCAGTGAAGTCAGGCAGACTCCCTGGAGGATTGTAGACCAAATGACCATTGTCCTTAGGCCTGGGAGAACACAGTTGGGTTTCCTCCCCAATGTGTCTGAGAGGTCAGTAGGGCTCTATTTAACACAGTAAGCACCCAGGTGAGTCCCTATGAGTGAAACAGTTCCTTTTCATGAAAAAAGAAGACCATCAGTGAGTCCCCAGGTGAGGCGACGGCTCCTGTTCAGAGTCTTAGCCTAGACTAGGGACACGAGAAAAAAGTTTTGTCAGGAACAGACGGTGAGCTTGTTGTGGTGGGACAACCAGCAGACGATCTTCACGATACTGGCTCGTTGGGATTCAAAACAGACTTTTGTTCAGCGATGGTTGTCGCACGGCAGGCTTCTTTCTGGAAAGAGTCACTGTAGGTCCAGCATGATGCCTAAGAAGTGCCATTTGAAAACGCACTTCAGGAAACAGTGCACAGCTAATTCGTCCAGGTCCCAGTGTATTGGGGGAATTGCAGCCCAGGATGGTCTTGGCTCTTCGAGGGGCGGCTCAAAATGCAAATTGTTTCGAGACTAGTTATTGATCCCACCAGTCCAGAGGAGAAAGTTGTCCGGTCTGGATCTTCCCTGTCGATCATAAGAGGAGGTTGGAGCAGCAGCGGTCACTCAGCAGTCACTGGCGGTCACTGGAGATGACCACAGACGTTCTTCTTCCTCAGATTCTTTGTTCCATGGGTCAACTCTCTCATTCTGCTACAGGACCCTCGCCTTTATGCAGGAATCCAGCCAATCAGCAGTCATGCTACATTCAAAATATGGGTGGTGGCTGTCTGAAGTGGACAGTTAGTAATGGACTCAAGCAGACATACTGGAGGACAAAGACCTGTGGAGTTTTGGTGCACTCCAAGCTTCCTGTCCACCAGGACATGCTGACGCCCTTTGGTGGGTTTCACAATGGGAGCCTGGCAAAGACAGAAGAGTGAGTGGGACCTCACCCAACCAGGACGGCAGAAGAAGGCTCAAGAAAGCACAAGTCACCAAGAGTACAATGGTGACCCATGTGTCCCTTACCGCAGATGCGATAGCAGCCTGTGTTTAAGTATCACTAAAATTGGTAGAAAATATCCACTGCCACCAGCCACTCAGATGGACTTATCACTGTAACTAGAAAGTCCCCAGGGCACTCCACATACGGTGGGGTGTGTTAATTCCACAAAATTAAGGTTAGGTATGATAGAAAGGATCCCCATAATCCTTGGAAACAGTAGTTCTCACACAGAAGATAAAAAGGGCATCTCAAAGAGCTCACAGTAGCAGCATTGCACAGAAAGTGCTGTGTGCTGCAATAATAAATTGCAGATGTCTTAAAAGGTGGAGGAAAACATTACTCGAAAAAGATGCAACCAAAAGGGTTGAAAAAGATTCCCACTCACTCAGGAGAACTGATAAAAAAATCCAAGGGTCCAGCTAAAAGTGCTGAGAGACTCCACAATGGGAAGAATATTGCACAAAAATGAAACTATACCTACAGGAAACCACACAAAACATTGCAAAAATACATTCTGAGCCGGGTCGATAATTTTTTTTGTAAGCCTTTGTGTGGATTCATCAAACGGTTCAAAGTTATAAGCTTCTCAAAAACTCCTCTTCCTATGGCAAAGACAACTTAACCATAACTACACGGTCGCTTCTGCAGACCTGTTATATGGTTATCTTTTCTGCCCTCTCCTTCATTAGAACTTGCTACGTCGGACCTCCCCCAACCTGGGGGGGAGGCTCAACTGGATAAAAGCCAGAGCCACTGTCAGAGGTGTGGAGAGGGGGAGTTTGGGAGCAGTTTCAGAAACCCCCAATGTTTCACAAATGCCATTAATGGTACCATTATTTGTCACATGATGCCTCCCGGTACTCCTGGCCAATGTTCTCAATTTAGTTTTCTGTTTTAGGACAAAAACTTCCAGAAGGCACCAAGGAGAAACCAAGAAAACCCAGACCAGAGTCAGGATAACCGAAACAAGAACAGCCAGGAAATGGACTGAGAACTTTCTTGCCAAACAGAAGTGAGACACCCAATACCCAACCTGCCAACCCCAGATGTATGCCAGGTGAATGCTAGGGCAAATGAAATTGGCAACAAACCTCACCAGCACCTGAAGAAAGCCACAGGCTGAACGCGCAGCCCGAGCCCCTGCTTGCTACCACACCACCAGAGACTACAAACAAAAGGGCTTACGTTTTAAAGCCTTGCATCTGTGTAACTCAGCCGCTGGAGAAAAGACTGGTTCCTAGATACAGGCGAGCACTGCAGCCAATGGAAAGGAGGGGGGGAGATGGAACCAGTAAGACCAGAGTAAAAGAAAAATGCCAGAGAGTGAGGGGGTTGGGTGCACAGGTGAGGTCAGGAGGTGTGAAGGTGGACTAATAGCCCAGCCTGAGGACAGACAGAGGAGCGGACTGCTTGAGAGTTGGTGGTAGAATTGGAGCAGAGTGCAGTTGAGGTATTTCTGAGAGAGAGTGATGCCAGTTGTGTGTAGTGTGGGGAAGGTAGGCTGTGTAAAACATGTAAAGTAAGAGATATAGAGGGAGAATTGTAAGAGGGAATTAGAGAGTGAAGGTGAGGCAGTGTGTGTTTTTGATGGGACGGTGTGGAGAGAGTGCAAGACGGTATGGAAAGTAGTGATATGGTCAAGAGGAGTGTATTAAGAGCAGGGGAGAAGTGTGTAGTGACAGGTAAGGAAAACAGGTGTTTGAATACCAGAAGAAGGTCGTGGGAGGAGGGAGGTAGTAGGATTATAAAATGTGAGGGAGTGAAGAGATTAAGACTGAACCAGAGCATCTGAGATTGGCACTTTTCCCCATCAGGCCACATTGACAATCCTGGGGAGTGTTCGGATAGGACAGCTCTAGAAAAGCCCTGTAGGGAACCGGATAGATAAGGCTGTTGCCTTTAGTCTAGTTACATTGAACATCATAACATTGAATAACCTGACCATTGGAACGTTGAATAATCTGCAAAGTTTGTTTAAACACAAAAACCTTTCAACTCTCTTGGAGACTTTGCAAATTCTTAAGGCCATCTGTGATGCAAGGCAGGGGAACTCTGAGGAATCACCATATACCACCTCCAGGCCTGCATCACAGTGAGTGTGGCAGTCTCTGACCACATTGTCACCTCAGGTAGATCCAAAAACCCTCAAATATAAGTGCAACTATGTCCTACTACACAGTCAAGTCTTTACCTACAAGAGAACGCATGTCACTCTGAAGACACAGTAAAGGGAAGAAAGCTGCAAGAACATTACTCTTGAGTTTAGAAATGAAATGTAAAACTGTTGATCCATACTGCATGTGCATTCAGGGGGTAAAACCTACAAACTCTGAGAAGTTGCTGTTACTCAAGCAGTGCTGGACAGTTTAAAAAGAAGAAACTTGTATTTTGCATAAGGGTGAGCCCATAGCATGTCTGTTAAAATTTTTGAAGGTTTGAGAGGGTTGAAGCAAATGCAATACAGTGTTTCTGTTTGGATCATGGTGATCAACCTTACCCTACATTTAGCAAATGAAGAATTTGGAACCCATGTAGATGTTGAGATGGTCTAATGTGTTTGCTCTGAGCCTGTAACAAATCTTCGAAGGTGAAATTATCCGAAAATGCAGCCATGTTTGCATGAAAGTGTGACAATTGTTTACCCATTCAATTTGTTCTCTATATCATTTAATCCAATATTTTGGCATTTCTTGTATTATGAAGCAATAGTTTCGCCGGTGGTATGTTTATTGATGTACTACAAATTGACATTGTCACCATGTTCTCTTTTGCAGGGGGACCGCTCTTATATGATAATATCAGCATAAGTGTCAATTCAAAGTCTCTGAATGGTTCTCAGCGAGTAGTGCTCGACGGATTTCTTTCAGACGATGAATGTCGGGAGCTTCAAAGACTTTCTAATGTGAGTGCCCCTAAAACACTTGAACTCATTGTTTCTTCCCTTAATTTTCAAACAAGGTTCTGCTGCATGTTCACGCACATAACTAACCATTTATTTAGCACCCACTGAAGCGATAAGTACTTACACACATAGTTAGTGTTTCTTAACAAACAGAGGATCAATACTACAAAGAATTTAATAACTATTGTGAGGTGGCTGTGTCTAAACAATTATGAGCATCTTTATTTCAAGCTTCCTGTATGTATTTTGAGGAAGCAATATTCATTTAGAGTTTTTTTAATTTTTGAGCTTCAATAGATCTACATTTCTTTCTTTGTTTCCTGTGGGAAACTGGCTTTTCATAAGCATGCCCACTTCCGAAGTATGCAAACATCTTAACCACATGATAAGGAGATCAAAATAGATTAAGTGTTTCTGAGAGTGTATATGAGGTGGCACCACAGGGGTTAGAAAGTGGATTTATTTTATTTTCCACCAAAATGCTCTTGAGACTTAATATATTTGCAATTCATAGAAAGGGAACGAATTCCAATATGAAAAGAGAGAAAATTGAAGCTCAGAAAGCTATTACTTTTTATATAGTGATTCATATAGGATTCATCCTACTACTAAGCACTATAATAATAAGTGTTATTACATAATTTAATTATACTTAATTTTGCAACATTAGAAAGATGTGCTGGTTTGGCCCTGCTGGGATTCAAGCTGTGGCCCTGCTGGCTGGATATAATAGGACACGCCTAGCTCTTAATCTGCTGAACTGCCTTAACTGCTTAGCAGCTTTATGCTTCCACCTTTCTGTGTGGTACCATCACTTTTAGAAACGGCTTGAATGAGCTCAGTAGCCATGCATTTTGCTATATTATTCCTTGTGTTCGGTTGTCCCCTTTATCTCTATTCCATTTTAAACATACTTTGCCATGCAACATGTTAATTGGAACAGTTAACATATGCATTTCTGGGTCGACAACTGTTGTAAAGAAAGACTATTTGGCCATTGAGGCTTTTTGAGAAATGGTGAACCACAAGACTGATGATCTTTTCCTGTCACATTAATCAAGAGATTGTTTCATAACCTTGCTCACAAGAGATGCCTTAAAATGTTGTCACTTTGCGTAACGAACAGTGTTACCCTTAAGGTACTGTCAAGCCAAGTACATTGGCAACCACAGCACATGTAGAAAAGAGGCATAGATAACATTGCAGCATTTTTTTAATAGGGCACACTCCTATGGACCTCACTGTGGTGTAAGTGTTACCAAATCAAATATAATTTATGATAAACGCAATCTGGTAAATCAAGCCACCTTCCCTGCCCATGTGTCTTTGCATTGTACATACGTTAGGTTTCCAAAAAAGACTGCTTGCATAAATTATTTTGCCCAAAAGGTGAAATGAATTCTATTAATTTTAAATTGAGTATCTTCAGATATCCCAATAAATTTGATACCTTTGTAGTTAAAATGATTAGTCAGCCGCACAACGACAAAAGAAAGAAGAGAAAAAGAAAATGCTTTACGTTTTATTTATTTTTATGCTAATAAAAAAGAAACTTATTAAATAGAATAATGCAAGTGATTTTAACAAAAATTTCAAATTGTAAAAAAAGAGAAACTGTTGAAGAGTAAACAAACATTACATGTTTAAATAACAAAAAACAATATTACCAGAAAACAATGTATGATGTTGTCTGTTCAAATTATGTATTTGAAAATGTTCAAAGTCTTTCAGAATCAGAGTATTCAAAATCTTTCAAAGTCTTAATTATTGAAACAAGTTTGCCAAGTCTTTCAGAATCAAAGTATCAAAGTCTTTCAAAGTCTTAATTATTGAGACAGGTTTGCCTACGTAGAAGACAACAATTATTAGTTGGCTCAGGGTCAGAAAACTTTTTTCTTTTCTGTTGACCTCTACTACGTTTCGGCGAGACCACCTGTTGGGCCTAGATTTCAAAAAGAAACGCCTTCCTCGGGGCAGCTTATTTAAGTTGACAATCCCTGGAATAGAGGCAAACATAAAAATAGAAAAAGAAAAAAAGATTTGCCTTATGTTATACTGTGAAACACTTCATTCTCTAATGTTGCCGTGCCCTATGTTTGAGCAGATGAAACATTGATGATTTTGGTGATTTGATTTCCTGACTCTTATGAAGGTTTTATGGATTTTGTAGGCAGCTGCCTCGGCTGGAGATGGATATGGGGGTAAAACGTCACCTCATTCTCCCAATGAGAAGTTTTATGGAGTGACTGTATACAAAGCACTGAAGGTAAGCTCCAGAATTGACACATTGCAGGGGCAATATGATGCAGTGTCGCTTTCACTTGCCACACTCCTTAACCATTTATATAAGAATTCGAAAAATAGCTAAAAAACAAAACATTCTTTGAAATACGTTTTTAACGGAGGATGTATGCCAAAAAGAATTGATATTCTTTTTTTGAATGTTTGTTTTAAAAGTTGTTACAGTGGACCATTTGGATTGCCATGCTTTTTGGGCACTTTTTAAATACTGATTTGTTTCACTTGTTGCAACTTCAGGCATGGGCCGACTGTGATCTGCTAACCATCAGAGAACATGTGTTTTTAGTCCCTGTGCTAGGGACTGTGGATAGCAAATCTATAACCCATATGTAGCTCTGAACCAACGCTTCACCTTTCTGCATCTGCTGCTTTTCCAGAGACACCATGAAGGATATTAACCATTTATTTACTGGCTACTGTGACAGGGTCGGTGTCACGGCCCTGCCTAGGGGGGACTTAGCCCAACCCCCTTTAGGGTGCTGGCGTGAGGGCATGGCCCCTCCCAGCCCTTCCATATCTTGAGCAGTGGCCGTGTCAGAGCCACAAGGAAACTCCAAACAGCAGCCAGAGCTAGAAGACCACCCCGGGATGCGGTCAGTGTAATGCTGAGGGATACCCATGCCGGAGGAGGAGACCGCACTGCAACAGGCTGTATGACATCAAGGGCTGCGGAAACGGAATGGATGCGTCTAGGAATTAATCCTACACACACAAACTATCCCACTAAATCACCAGGGACATTTAATCTAATGGACAAAGGCTTCCAAAAAGGCATTACCTCACTAAACCACCAGGGTGCTTTAATATTAAAAGGCCAACAAGATGGCCTAGAAAGGAGGAGGAAGTAATTCCCCATAAAGTGCTGGGCCTTCCATGCCCAAACTGCACTCATGCTGACTAGTGATACAGTAGGAGGTAGTGCGAGTTAGTAATAGTTGGGAGTGGAGATGGTAGTAGTGGAAGTAGCGGGATCGCAATTAGAGAGTTATTAAGTAGTTATAGTGGCTGTGAAGAATAAGACTAGAGGGGAGAAAGGTAGTAAGTGTTAACAATGCAGTAGGAATAGTAGCAGAGGGAAATTAGTAAAAGCAGCAGGGGGTGCGAAAATAGGACTAGTGGTAGGAGCAGAGGGAGATTCTAACAAGAAGACTAGCAAGGGGTAAAGAAGTAGAGTGGGAGGAAGGAGGAAAGAGGAGATAATAGCATAGATAGGAGTTGAAGGATAGTTTGAGGTAAGATCAATAGTAAGAAGAGGAGTAAGAAGAGCAGTAAGACCTGTCGCATTACATTTGGGAGAAGTGCTGTTGTGTGGGTAGATTATTATTCACAATGTTCTAAAGTGAGATTTGTACATTCACCAACAACAATACATTTAGTTTGCTTGCAAGATACATTTTCAAGGGTAAGTATTTCCCGCAAAAGTGTGCCTGAAAAGTGGGCACGGTATCTATTACATAATGTTTGTACTTTTCGGGAAATAAACATGCATGAGATTTCCCAAAAGTCATTTGGTGAGGACTTTGAAAGATCAGCCTGTGAGTGGCAAGCAATGTTCCACTTAAGTTATTCCTAATCTCCAAGTGGTATGGTAGCTCGGCAGACTGTTCACTCTTTGAAAAGATGCATAGTGGCAGTAAGATATCGTTAACCTATCTATACGCTTTGAGAAACCTGAGGGCATTCTGACATTTAGCCCCCTTAATACTCCCCCCTCAGGTAAGCAAGGGAAATGCAAATTTGCCAGATCCCCACCTGAGTCTACGAGGGAGAACTACTTGGATAGAAGGTCCTTGAAGAACAGAAGTGGGATGCCCAAGGGTAAGACATGGTATCCCCGCCCCCTTCCTAATCAGAATCTATGCTACCTCCCCTCTACTGTCATAGGACATTGTCACGCATGTCCTGCCCTACCCCAAGACCTTCCGTCAAATAGTCACACTCGGAGGAAAGTAAGGGAATGTAAAACCCCAGGACAGCAAACCCCTTTCTCTAACTACAACACTGACTTATCCTCCTGTCCCTTTAATCTTATAAACTACTGCAAGAACCAATTCTTTCCTTCCATGTTAACCTCATGTATTGGGGATACCAGAGTGAATGAACTAGTACCACCTTGCTGTTATACGGCACACCATCTTCATTTCCCTAAGTACTATCTAAGTACTGTGACGAAGAAGAGGAAGTCAAGAGGAGTACAGACTTCTATGAGAAATGCCATACTCCTACGTCCCGTCCCCTTTCCTCCATACTGCAGGGGCGTCCCTCGCTAGGGACGGGAGATGGAACCTTTTTCACCAGAAAAACTCTTCTTTGCCTTGACTCCGCCCACCACGCCACTCCCCAGTCCTCTTTTCCACGTCGACGGGAGTGGACCATTTTCATCAGCACTCCTGGGTTTGGCTTCGGCCTTTTAATTCCATGCGCTCTTCCCCGGATACTGTATTTTGTCTTTAATCAGGTACTCAGTCCTCTGGCGCCACGCTCCTCCCCGGCTCATGTCGACGTACTTGGGCTTCAGCAGGTGTCCAGCCTGAAAGGGGCTCTTCCCTACGTCTGACCCCCACGCCCTTTGCCGCCACTGCCTTGGCCCCGATCATGTGCTGGGAGTGTTGTACCACGTGTGACACGCTTACACCGCACACTCTGAAGAACAGTTTAGCTCAGTTGACAGAGCTCTTGGAAACGACGCCTCCATAGGACTTGAAGGAAGTCATCAGACAGAAGTCAAGGCCCAACATAGGGCCACTTTTTTCATCCACACCCCACAAGGGCATTTCCTTCCCATGGAGACGTCTGACAGGGAGGTACTGTTCAGGTTATAACACCAACACAGGGACCTGCCGCCAGCCTGAGGGGTCACTAGATCCTGCCGGTGATGTTACTGAGGGACTGCAGGGTTCTTTTACTGGGTGTCCACCCGAGGGGCTATGCACTACTACCGGACAAATGTCTGAGGGAGTGCCTGTACACAGCACTACCGGCGACACAGCCGAGGGTACGACGCTGACCAGGCCCCATCCTGAGGTTGCAGGGTAGGCCTCAAGCTCCACCGCCAAGAGCCCTGGTGGAGGCTGGGCCTAGCGCGGCAACCACCACAGCACAGGCACATGGCATGTAGCCCAACAAAATGGCTGCTGTGCCAGAGAGGATGGCCACTTGTCCGATACCGGGGGAGCAGGTGGGAGAACGAGTTTTGAGGTGGGATGGTCTTCGCCAGGTGTGTGGCCTACAGCATACCCTTCAGCATTGCAGGGCCGATACACCCCGCAGGCAACAAGGCAGAGTATGCCCAGACCTAAAACCTGTGCCACCTAACGCCCCACCGGCCTGTGAGGACAGGTTTTTTGAGAAATTCCTCACGCTTATGAGATTCACAATGGCAACCATCCTTTGGGATGTGTTCAGGGACATGTTACCTGCTGTCCTACCACCTGCGCCCATAGTCATTCCACCAATGGCTCCAGTGCCTCAGGCCCCCGCACAGCCTCAGCTGCCCACGCCGGCCCCCATGGCTCCGGCTCCGGCTCCTCTGCTCATGCACTCCAGGCGGGCCCATACCAGCCTCCGCAGCAGCCTTTGGCTTCTGTCACCACACATCAATCTGCAGTGCCCAGTTCTCCTCCACCTGTTCCAGACCAGCAGGACATCCGGGTGGACACCGATGAGGAGGAGGACCCTGACACTCCATCTTCTGCCAAGGCATTCCATGTGAACGGCTTGCAGGTCTGGCCGAATATTTGGGGCTTCCACAACCCGAGGTTGAACAACCAGAGGCAGAGGTCCTGGCCAAGGTCTTCACTCTACGCCTGATGGCTAGAACGGGGATTCCGATGCAGAGGGACGTTGTCTCCTTGGCAAAAAGGAATGGCTTAAACCCCATTTGGCGCAGCCCACCAATCGATGCCTCAACGCCAAGTACAGGCAATTGGAGGGGATACACTCTTGCTGTCGGCACACCCTCAACCACACTCGTCGGTGATTGCCGATGCCTACATCTTCTCTAAGCAGCAGTCTTCCTCTGCCACCTGGTCCTCCGCTCTGCTAGGCAAGGAGAAGATCTTGGAGGTGTATGGAAAGGAGGTCTATTCCAACGCATTGCTGCATATTCCAACGCATCGCTGCACCTCCGTCAGTCTAATGCAAACGCTATGCTTGCAGCCATCAACCAGAGGCTTTGGCGTGAAATAGCTGACTTCCTTCCAGAACTTCTGGTACACAGTCAGGCGCGTTTCAAGGCGGGCTGGCAGGAGCAAAGATGGTGGCTCAAGACGTCATGGAGTCCACAGTGGCGCATATTGACACCTCACGCCGTGCCATCTGCATTGCCACAGAGATCTGAAGGACTGCCTGGCTGCGGGCTAGCAGATTCAACCCAGACGTCCAGGAGCGCATATTGGACCTTCAATTTGAGGCTAGCTACCTCTTTCATTCCACCACCGATGAGGAACTTGATAAGAACAGTTCCCAGACTGTGAAATCCTTATCTATTCTCACGAAGTCCACGCCCAAGACGTACAGCCAGACGCACCAGCGTTCAGACAAGGGGCGGGCCTTCGGCAGGTTCCGGGGCTTCCAGGAACAAAGGTCCAGGCAGCCGGACCGGTCTTCAAGTCAACACCTCCACAAACCTCACAGGGCATGGAATAAGGGCATCTTTCAGACCCCCCTCCTCTGCCCAGCCTCATAGGGGAAAAAAGGCATGACACTGCCCTCCGGGGTCCATGTGTCTCCGGTGGGGGGGGGGAGGCAGGCTTGCCCTTAATGCACATTATTGGCGTGCAGACCCCTGGATCCTGTCAGTAGTTTCCACGGGCTGATGCCTACCAGTTCCTCCCTCTCCTCTCCTCTCTCCTCCCCTCCACTCACACAGATTGGGACAACAACTCTGCTGGCGGAAATCCGATTGCTCGTAGAAAGCCAGGCAGTGGAAGAAGTCTCAGCCTCCCAGTGGGTATGGGCTTCTACTCAAAAGAACCAGGCTTGCCTGAGAGTGGTGTTGGTCCTAGCCACCCTGAACCTTTCCCTCCCTCATCAAAAATTCAAGATGGTTACCCCAGCGCTTAACACAGAGACCCTGTGTAAGGGAGATTGGATGTGCTCCCTGGATCTGAAGGACGCATACCTACAAGTCCCGTTTTGGCAGCCTCATTGGTCCTTCCTGAGGTTCAGGATCATGGGCTTCCATTTCCAATATAAGGTTCTACCCTTTGGCCTCCATTCAGCCCCCAGGGTCTTTACCAGGCTTATGAATGCAGTGGCAGTCCTTCTCAGGGCCAAGGCTCACCATGTCTATCCATACCTAGACGACTGGCTCGTCAGGGCGAGGTCCCCGGAGGCAGTCCAGCACACCTCCTCCGCCCTCATGTATACCGTACACAAAATGGGATTCTCCATCAATCACAAGATGTCACAACTGGAGCTGACAGAGTCTAGCGTTCCTGGGACTCATCTGGGATACCAGCTCCGAGAGAGTGTTCCCCTTGGAGGACAGGATCACAGCCATCAAGAGGGCCACAGGTCATTTTCCCAGCAGAGCGGTGACCTCAGCATGGTGGTACCAGCACCTCTTGGGCATCATGGCGGCATGTCTACTGGCAGTACCACACACAAGGCTCAAAATGAGAAGATTACAGCTGCACTTTGCAGCCTCATGGAGTCAAGGCTGGGGTTCCCCGGAGGTTCCTAGCATTCCGCTTTTTCTCCACCAGGACTTTGTCTTTTGGAGCACAGACTGCAATTTGAGGATAGTCAGACCCTTCCAACAATCGGCTCCACAGGCTCCCATCACCACAGATTCTTCCTTGGAGGGTTGGAGGGCTATGCTGGACAACCAAAGCATCCATGGAGTTTGGTCTCTTCAGAAACAGGAGGTCCATATCAATTGGCTAGAGCTGAAGGCAATCTGGCTGGCTCTCAAAGCCTTCCTGCTGCTTATCAGTGGCAAGATGATCCTTATTCAGATGGACAACTCCACCAGGTGTATTACATCAACAAGCAGAGTGGCACCAGATCTCCTCCCATGTGCAGCCTGACAGTCAGCATTTGGGAGTTGGCTCTCAGGGAGTCCAACCTGGAGGCGGCCAGGCTCAGCAGACTGGGTGCGGGCAACTACTAATGGCAGTTGAACAAACGGGTCCTTCAGGGGATCTTAAATAGATGGGGCCATCCTCGAGTGGATCTCTTTGCCACTTGGTCCAACAGTAGTTGCCCCCAGTTCGCGTTCTGGCAGGGACATGGATGGGGCTCTCTGGGCGATGCAGATACAATGGGACAACATGAACGAGTATGCCTTTCGTCCCACTCCCTTGTGCACAGGGTGATCTGCAAGATCAGGGAGTCCCGGCACCTCCGTGTCATCCTGATAGCTCTGTGGTGGCCCGATGGACATGGAACTCAGAGCTACTCAACCTCTCGGAACAGGCCCCGGTGCACCTTCCGCTGGGTCCAGCTCACCTACTGTCACAGCAGGAAGGCGTGTTCATCCACTAGGAGCCAGTACAAGAGCAAGTGGACTAGGTTTTGTCACTGGGCGGGGTCAGAGGGAATCAATCCTTTGACTTGAATGCTGGACAACGGGCTATCCTTCTCAGCACACCTCACACACTTGGGTGCAAGTAGAAACATGCCGCACCTATCTGGTGGCCATTTGGAGCCTATAGGAACTCGGAGGGGAAGGTCTTTTCATCCTCCAACCCGATAGTTAATAGAATTTTCACCAGGCTCTACCCACCTATCAAGAAGCCACACCGGGTGTGGGACCTCAATGTAGTTTTGAGCGATTTGCTGCATAAACCATTTGAGCCAATGGCATCCGCGGACATCACACTCGTCACCATTAAGACGGCTCTTTTGCTGGGTCTTACGTCTGCAAGCAGGGTCAATGAAATCCAGGCACTGGTGGCTTCAGAGCCATAAGGACATGGTTATCCTTAGGACTCATCCTGCATTCCTACCCAAGGTAGACTCCTCGTTTCACCTCAATGAGGAGATGGTGCTACCTACTTTCTTTGCAGAGAACCCCAAGGACGAGGCACAGAAGAGGGTTCTGCACTTTCTAGATGTCAGGCATGCTCTAA
Organism: Ambystoma mexicanum; assembly: GCF_040938575.1. Classification (NCBI taxonomy): domain Eukaryota; kingdom Metazoa; phylum Chordata; class Amphibia; order Caudata; family Ambystomatidae; genus Ambystoma; species Ambystoma mexicanum. Next base: position 669,768,938 of record NC_090929.1, read on the forward strand.
AATACTACGTGGTCGGAACCAAGAGCTTCTGCAAATCCAAGGCTCTCTTTGTCACCTTCGGTGGGTCAAGGCCAGGCTATCAAGCCTCCAAGGCTTGCATAGCTAGAGGGATGGTTGCGGCCATCAAGGAGGCTTATGAGGGGCAGCACAAACCACTCCCGGCAAATATGCATGCCCACGCTATCAGAGCCAAGGCCACGGCTGTGGCTTTTCAGAGACATGTTCTGTGGCAGGTCATCAGTAGGGCAGCTATATGGGCCACGCCTTCGGGCTTCTGCAAGCACTACTGCTTGTTGCCCTCCAGGTCATACGCAGCATTTTGTCAGGCAGTTTAAAGGAACATCTTTTCTTAGGAGGGTCACCTCACCACCATGGGGCTACATTCAGTTGTAATCGCCCATCCAGTATGGAAGAAAGGGGATGGGACGTAGAAGTAATTATAAGTTACTCACCGTATTGACTAACGTACTCCTAGTTCATAGTCCCCTTTCCTCCATACGTCCCACCATCTTCTCCCTTAATAAAACTGGTGTCATTAGGCAATGGTAATATTGTCAACGCGTCAAAGGGGACTGAGGGGTGGCGCCGGTGGGCAGAGTCAGGGGAGCGCATGCTCCCAGGGCCGCAACCTTGTGCGCCTCTAAATTTAAAGAGGAAGTAGAGTTTTTCTGGTGAAAAAGGTTCCATCTCCCGTCCATAGCGAGGGACGCCCCTGCAATATGGAGGAAAGGGGACTATGGACTAGGAGTACGTTAGTCACTACGGTGAGTATCTTATAATTTATAGTACTGAGAAGGAGAAGATGCAGATCAAGGCACATCAACCTCTTTGTTTTCTATGTCCCACTAACAAGGCCAGGCAAGTGACATTAACCATGCACTGCTGCAGCCTGTCGGGTATTCAGGACAATATAAAAAGCACCCAATCACTCAGTGGTTAGAATGAGTTGGGAGGAGAGCTGTGGAGCCGTGGCTGCCCAGGACCAGATGGGGAAATCCAGGACGCTGAGGGCTTACATGAGGGAGCCCCCTTTAACAGCGCGCCCAGAAGCCTGCCCCGCCAGTTGCGAGAAAGGGTTTGGAAAAGGGACCCGAGAGGCGTGCTAATTATTTATGTGAATGCCAAGTGCTCGTTCCCCTGAGCTGAGTCAGAGACCCCGGAATGTCTTTGGGGCAGGTGGGGAGACCCTGACCTCAGATTACAAGGACATTGTTAGTTGAAAGATGCATCGGGTGAAACTGACCAAGAGGATTCTACTTATACAAATTAACAGAGTGGCTGCGTGCAGGAGTACATGTTGTCGAAAAACTCAGTAGTTGAATAGGAAGCTCCTGTGGAAAGAGGAGCTGGACGTAGCATTGAAAACCGAGGAAAATGGAGATCCTAAAGGGGCAGCTGTGCGAAAACCGAAGTGGGAGCACAATTCCCAAAAATAAAGGAAAAAGACTTTCAACTAAACCAAGAATGTTGAGAAGCATTGGGGTGGCCCCCAGGCAAGCAGTTGATCCAGGAGGGATGCAGAGACCCCATAAGGAGAACAGCTCAAACAAAGTAAGGCACCTGGTTGCGTGACCTGTAGTGGGTGGACCATGCAGTCTGACAATTGCGCCACAACGAGTGGAGCCTTAGCTGTGAAAGAGAGCTGCATGAAGTACAGAGGCTACACACCAAAATAACTTGGTTTAGAGTAGTGAAGGGAGTCCCACCAAGAACCAAGGGAAGAGTAAAATATTTCTAGTAGGACTTTTTAAATTGAACTTTGGTACTTAACAGGAGGCAACATTTAACCAGTTGAGCATTTGTGAGTTGGAGAACAATCAAGAAGGTCTGGCTCGGAGCGAAGGACGCCTGAGAGACCTGTTGCAGTGGTACATCTTGTCGATAAAAAGGTACTTTGAACTTTTGTCAAGCCAATCTGATTTGCCAAGTAAATCCTGAGAATCTGTGGATATTTCTGAACCCTAGTGCCTTGAACTTGGGGGAAGGGAGCTGCAGAGGTGCTGCATTGTCACGCTACTTTACTTTGAACATTACCAGAGTGTCTTGAACTTGGAAAAGGGGGCTATGGAAGGGCTCCATTGTCTTATTTACTTTATTTTGAACAATATTGAGTTGTCCAAATCCCATACACCCTGTTTTTCTTATAGAAGTGAGGGCAAGCATAGATTTCAACACAGACAGTATTTTGTTTTGAACTGACAGACTTGGAATTCCCTTAGTTTGCTTTCGTTAAGGGAATATTCCCATCTTAGAGTTAGGGCAAATTAGGCGTTACACCCTCCTGCACATTGAGAATAAAGGTGTTCAGACTGTGTTTCACTTGTCTGTGTCGTCTCTTGATACCATGCCTGTCTCTCAACGCACGCATTAAAGGAATGGCTGCATAGTATATTACCTCAAATATCCAATAAGAAAACCTCTACAATTACGGAGCAGTACCAAAGTTAGAAATAGAGTGGTACACAACTTGAGTATCACCAGTTCTTAACAGGGAAGTAAGAAGTTTCTGTACTTTACAAGAGTTTAGAAAATGTTCAAAGTATAGCTTTTGAAATCAGTGAAACAATGACAATTGGTGGCTCCCATGTTTGGGTTAGAATGGTCAAAAGATACAAACTTTGTTGGTGAGGTGCACCAAATGCAATCTTGGAGCTAAAATCGACAGGGGACCGCCACCCAGTGTAAATCCCAGCCAAGATTGGATGAAGGAAATGCCCATGAAGGAAGATGGTAGAGTTGGACCAGAGATCCAGAGGCACACAATGTCATGCTCTAGTGCCCAGGAGAGAGATCAGCAAGTGGAGTCCCTACTCACAAAAGAAAGGGAATAACTGGTTAGGAAGCAGACCCCAAGATGAAGAAAAGGTTGTTGAATTGTGCCACAAATTTCCAGGAGGCATGGGTGGAGAGAGGAGTTGCAGCGTCGAGTCGGCAAGGGCCACGGTGATGGGCCATGGTTACTGTTCCGGCTATAGGGTCTGCAATCAAAGCCCTTGGCATGATAGGAACAACAGTGCCGGTGAGGACAGTGGGCCCCCAAGAGCCCAAATAAGTTGATAGATGCAGTATTAGTAAATAGAATGCAGAATGTTGGCTGTTCAGATAAAGTCTGCAGATGTTCCTTTCTGGAATGTATCTTCAAGACTGGGTATTGGAAGAAAGGAAAGCAGGACAACCCAGCCTGAAGGCTCCATGGATGAAGCAGTTGCTTTCCAATGACAGAAACAACTCTGTATTGTCTCCAGCAGCAAAACGGTGCCCCCACTTCAATGAAAGGGAATCATCTGGCTGAGTGCTTCTGGGGGGCACATATCTTTTGAATCCAACTGCCCACCTGATCAAGGCAGGGGATCACCGCCGATGGGTCTCTCTGATGGTGGTTTATCAGAGCTTTGTTGTGCAGTAAAATCAGGAGACCAGCAACAGAGCACCCAGAAGGATCTCTGTGGCGTCTTCAGTTCCAATTGCTCAGAAGCAGTTTCATACAGTCGAATGACTTGGTGTTGCCAAAGAAAGTCTCTCGTCCCTCCTCTCTCCCTCTCCCTCTCCCTCTCCCTCTCCCTCTCCCTCTCCCTTTCTCTTTCTCTTTCTTTCTCTTTCTTTCTCTTTCTCTCTCTCTCTCTCTCCCCCCTTCTCTCCCCACTCTGTCTCTCTCCCCCTCTTCCGCTCTGTCTCCCTCTCTCTTTCTTCTTTCAGTTCAACAATTTTGTGGCTTCACAATGAATGCAGTCAAGCCCACTCCTATTTTCACAGTTTGATAATGTCCCTGTCCTTCTCTGTGATGCAGTGCTCAATAGAGTTGTTGGGAGGATCTCATGGTCCGGAGCTTGCCACATTCGTTACAACAAGACTAATTGCTCTTTAAGAAATACCAAAAGTAGGAGGTGGTGAAAGAAGCAGAGTGATTGGACGAGATATGTGATCTGAGGATGTGGTGATGCAAGAGAGACCCTAGAGGTTAGAGCAATGTGTAAGAAAGTCTGAGCAAAGAATTAAGAGACTTTAAAACCTATGAAGGGAGATTTGGGGATGAGAGGAAAAGCTAAATAAGGAAAGCGAGTTCAGAAAGAATTAAGAGGCTGAAGAAAAGAGACAGCACAGAGAAAGAGAGATGGACGGGCACCCTACAACATCTGCTCCTACTGTTTGACATCTGTGCATTTATTTAGAAGTCTAAGTCCATATTCATCCTGGTTGTTAAAAACTGGATAAACCTACAATGGTGCTTACTTTTGCTTTGTTGCTGGAGATTGTGTGGATGCTTCTTTGCTGCTGTCTTTTGTTGTTTAATCTCCCTTTTAGAGGAATCTCTTGCTCCGCTTTGCCTGTCGGCTTAGAATTGAGTGTTTGCAGTGAAAGTGGTTGACTAGGGGATTGTCTATGTTCATCCACCTCTTTCACCACCAGTCAATGCCATTACTTTGCATATGTCGAGTTGTTGTTTTATATTTGACATTAGGCTGCCCTTCTTTATCCCAATATGCTGTGCTCAGAGGACGTTCAGGTTCAAAATCTAAGTGAATTTTGTGCTTGGAAATGTATCTGAATCATTCAGTTACCTTCAGGTCTACATTTCTTTTCTGCCCTTATGGCATCTCGTCGTGTTGAACTGCTATCCTCTGCAGCCAAATATCTGATCTGGCTGACTGTTACTATGGCTTGTCTTCATGCCAAGAATGTAGTTTTATTTCAGAATAAGGCCAGCTCCAGTTATGGGTTGGTGACCTCTTGGGTGGTAGTGCTTCTTTAAATAAAGTTTTTTTTTTTAATCACTTGGCATAACATACATTATACTTCTAACCCAGCAAGACTCTGTCTTGGTAAGACTTTCACACTAAAATTATCACTATTAAAACTAAGATGACCCACATACCAAGAATCAGAGTTTTAGGACACTGTAATTTTTTTTTTGCAGATCAAAGTAATTCATTGGTGGATGGCTGACCAACTGGTTTGAAAGTCCAACTGGCAATTAAAACTATTCGCCTGTTATGGCATTTTAAAGAAAACACTGAAGATCAGCTTTAGGTTAGGTAACGAACACTTGACAAAAGAGTGGCCATTGTGAACAAGAACCTGTTAATATGTTATCAGTCTTTGATGTTAAGTTCTCCTTTCTTTAAGTACTAGCATTGGGTTCACCACAAGAAAGTCACACTCAGCAAACTAATGTATTTTCACATGTATAAGTCATGCATAAGTATAACTATGAGACTTATCAAGTTTATTTTGACTTTTCTTTGTAGATTTAATTGAAATCAATCACCCCCGATGAAGAGTTAACCCCGAAACACGTTGGGCACATTGTACATTAAAAATGTCTATAATTTGAATCACTGAATGTTTATCTGAATCATTATTCTTGAAGTTACAGTTGGAACTGGTTCCAGGCAGGCACAGCAGAAAACAAAAGAACAGCATTGTTTTGGAGCCCTCCCCGTTTCCAGTCCTCAGGCACACTGGAGCCTTGGCAGGCTTCACAAAGGGTCCTCCCCCTCCCTGCATGGCAGAGGAAGGGCCAGGAAAACACAAGCCATCTTGAATTGGTGAAAAAAGAACACAGCTACCATTTTGGATCATTGATGACCCTTCTGTGCACTACAGCGGCTGCAAGTACAGCCTGGAAGTAGAAATTGCACAAAGGTAGGTGGGATAAAACCACTGCCACCAGTCATTCGGATTAGCTTTTCACTGTAACCAAAAGGTTACATGTGCAGTGAGAAAGGGGATCCAGTGTAACCCTTTAGCACTCCACATAAGGTGTGGTGTACTAATCTCACAATAGAAAAGAAAGGAAGGATACTATATATCCCCCTGCCCTTGGGAACATGATTTCTCACAAGAAAAATAACAGAAAATAAATGGGTGAGCCAGAGAGGCTCCCCGCAACACTGCACAGAGTGTGCTGTGTGCTGCAAAAGTCAATGACAGATGCCAAAAAACATGTAGGAAAGCATTACTCCAAGAAAAGGGTATAAAAAGAAATACAAAAGGGCCCAAAAATAGGGTAAAAGAATAAGTGAGTGTGGGGGGAAAAAAGGTTCCCACTCACTCAGGAGAACTTATAAAAAATCCACTAGTCCAGCAGAAATTGCTGGGGGATTCGCATGTGAAGGGGATTTCACATAAAAATTAAAATACATCTTACAGTTCACATACCGGTTTCTAACAATCCTTCGTCAAAATACTTATCCTACCTCTCCCTTGCCTGGTCGTGATCAGTAGAATTCTGGCCAATGACCTCCCCCCCTAAACTTCCCCTAATTTGGTGGGAATAGGAGTGGACCTCCTAAGAACTTGGCTTGCTTTGTTCTTACCTTCTTGAACCCTTACACCTGCATGTTGACTTTGCCAACACTGGTTCTACCTTCTAAGGACTCCATACTCCATAAAAAGGGATAGCTTTGGGACTTATCACTTTTAGGGCAATAGGCCCCATCCGTCATTTTTAAAAGGTAAGGTAGTGTAATTTTGTTTTACTTTTCTCTACATTACCTATCCGAGCCTAACTGGTTTATTATTACCTACCTTTGCTTTTCTCACCTGTTACTACATTTACAGTTTTCTAGTATTCTTACTTGAATCTGATCTAGCTATTTGAAAAGTAAAGTGCTGGTGCTTTTTAAGCAAGATCACACCATGATGGATGTACACCTGTGATTTTCATTTATAAGAGTTCAATATCGAATACATCTGAATGTATTTGTATACATTCTGCATAACTAGAATGATTAGGTGCTCTGTGGGTGCTTAATAGAGCCCTTCACCACCAGCACACTCTCCTAGTTGTAGTCCCTAGTTCTCAGTCACACTACTGTGAGGAGTCAGACATGTGAGGTGGACAAGTAGATAGTTTTCTCACAATTAGCCATTTTTATTTAAATAATAAGGGTGCGAAAAACGCCTCACTTTCCCTGACCTAACAAGGATTTCCCTACTGATGAAACTGAGACTAAAGGAAACACTCTAAAAAGGATTTATGTCTCTCACACTTGTACATACAACAAAACATACAGGTATTCGATGGACAATCAAACTCAGCAATATAGCAATTATTTGCAAACATAAATTGATAAACCTTGTAATCTGGGTTGTTTCCCCCTTCCGCAGGATTAAGGCAGGATTCTTAGATCCAGTCAAAGTTATTTTCAATATTCATAGTCTATTTCAAAATGCAACAAAAAGTTCTCTTCACTTCATAAGCCTTCCACTTGGCACTTGGATTAAATGCAGCACAAAATATATCACTCTTCCAATGTGATTATTCAAAGTTTTCAGAATTTCCTGCTTCGGTAAACAAAAAGACTTTGGTCCTCATTACGAGTCCGGCGGTAACCGAGCCGGAAAAACCGTCAGGTTACCGCCAGACTCCTATTACCATTCCGCCTCCGTGATTCCCAGAATTACCGGGGCATTACGACCCCAGTGACCCGAGAATTCCAGAGGCGGAATTGTGCAAGTCCCCATTCCCATGGAGTTCCATAGGACTCCATGGGGAGGGGGACAATGGAAACACTGGTTCCGTCTATGACCGAGCCAGTGTTTCCATTTCCGCCTGCAGGCGGGTGGTGTTAAACTCTCCAGGTCAGACCTGGTGGGAGTGACACCTCCCGCCTGCAGGACTCTTAATCAGCTGGTTCGGAAAGAACGGTGGTGTCGGTTTTACCACCACCGTTCTTTCCGGACCGACAGGGTCGTGATGATGTCTTTCCACTCTTTGATTGTTCAATATATCTTTCCTTATTTATAAACAATAAGGGATTTTGTCAGGAGGAGTTTTAATCACAGTTCAAAATATTCCACTCTAATGGTCTTGCCACTTTCTTTCCACCATCCCCTTCAACCACAATGCAATATTTGCATGTCTTCTTCCTGGTCTTCTAACCTGCCAGAACTAACCACTAAAAAGTCCCTTTCCTGGTATACTCACCTGCCAGGATAAAAAGCCTCCTACTACTGCTACTACTACTACTACTATTCAGTGGCGAGGTCTACTTCAATCGTCATAAAGCTCTTCAACTTTCAACAACATTGAGGTTCTAAACTTCTTTCAGAAGGGCATAATACACATTGATGCCACTTGTTCTTCTGACTTGTTTGCCACATCCAATGCAGGTTACTTTTCTCTTACCCCTTGGTAATTAATACAAAGAGGGCTTCTTTACTGCCACTTTTGAGTTTTTTCTACTCCACCAATTAACTACTGATAGTGTCTCTGATTTAAGTTTCTCTCTCTGTAGGAAAACATGTTTCCTTCTCATTAATAATTGCCTTTCTCTGGCTTTGGCAATACTGGTTCTCTTGCTCCCTCTTTGCTTTGACAACAATAAATATAACCTTTCATCTTCCGATCTCTCTTAATGTAAAAATTATTCCAAAAGTGTTTTACTTCATTAGTTCGGTATTTAAAATGTCTATTTCCAGACAGCGGTCTGAAACGGAATGCCCTGGGGTCACCTTGCATAGGCCAACTCGCCGGTCTTCCTCTGCGCTTCCTTCCGATCCACTGCTGTTACAGGTTCTGCTTCCCACGTCAGGATTTAAATGCCTGACTTCTCCGATTACACCTCCAGTTCTTGCACCTTATGTATAGGGAGTCCGCTTTACTCTTTCTGTACTCCAGTGCTTGCCAGCTTCTGAAGGACTGCACAGACTTGGGAGAACTCCTCTCTCCAGCCGGACAGTCAGCCTCCACGCCACTTCCCGATTCTGTACTTGAAAGCCACAGCGCTTTCTACTCTCTCAGGACCATAAAGCGCTGGAAATGCAGCGGCTCTCCTGGCATCTTCTCTCTGCTACTGCTGCTCACACGACTGATGTCTTCTAATGGCCTGCACCTGAAAGGTTATTAAAGGCGCAAAAGTCCCAATCAGGTGTATGTTATTAGAGCTATTAGACTGCTAAGCTCCTCTTCCTCGTCCCAGTATTCAAAGGATTATGGGACTTGAATTCCCTGATGCCCTGAGCCTTTTTATCCTATGCAATTTGTTCTGTTTGAAGGTTTTATTAAATTACATTTCGGAGACAAATTTAAAGGAACTACTGGTTGGTTCTTGGTTCTATAGTTTGTACTCAAAGGTGAATCATAACCACCAAAATTGAGAGTATTGATTCTCTGATTGTTATACATATTATTCAAAGGAATTGTGTCCTCCGACGTTATCTTGATAGATTGCATCCTAGCTTGCTGACCTCGGACATTTTTTCAGTAGAGGGCGCTGCGCGTAGACGTCTCTCGAGCTAGTGTCCCTCGACAGCCACCGTCTCAACGCCGACATCATCTTGCGTATAAATAGACTTGCGAGGCGACCATTGCTCGGTTCCATTTTTCCGCACTTCGTGGTCATCGGAATCGTGTCGCTCAGTTCTTTCTTCAAGAAGATTCAAAGTATTCCTCGAGAAAATCATCTTTATTCAATGGCTTCCACATCCGAACCATCGACCCCACGGTCCGGCTACAAAAAGTGTTGTGATTGTGGGAAGAAAATGTCGTTGACGGATCCTCACAGGATCTGTTTGCGGTGCCTGGGATCGGAGCATCACTGTTCGGAATGCGAGGACTGTATGTCCATGACGGCGAAAGCCTTGAAGGAGCGTAAGGGGAAGCTAGAAAGAGGTAAGACTCTTAAAACTTCTACTCCTTCGAAAGTTTCTTAGGCAGAGTCGAGACATTCGTCTCCTCGCCGTCACAGGAAACATTCCCGTTCAAGGTCTCGAAGCGGTTCCCACCAGTCTTCGAGATCGAAACACTCTAAGAAGAGGTGTCATAGATCTCCCTCTTCTTCGTCTTATTCTGTCTTCCCACGAAACACAGCTCTCCAGCTAAGTGGGAGGAATTCCGTAAGAAAATGCTTAGCGTCTTTGAGAAAGCGGCCTCGACCCCCTCGGAGACGGCTGAAGGTGATACCCTGGGTGAAAGACCCCAAAAATCAAAATGCTGAGTCGTTGCACCTGGCGAAAGAAACTACCCGAGAGCGTCATGAACCCTCGAGTAAAGAAAGTAAGACCGCGTCATCGAAGACACCGGCGTCGAAGGTTTCTTCAACTCATAAATCTGCGTCATCAACGCCTTTGTCGAAGGGTCCGTCGACGCATAAATCGGTTGCACCGACACCGTCTTCGACGCCACTGTTGACTCTGATAAAAGACAGACCTACAACTGTCACTACATCTCAGTCAATAGAGGTGCCAAGGACTTCAACCATGACCCCGAGGATGCCGTCGACAACTTCGACTCCGAGTAGGATTCCGATCCTCTCGAGTACTTCGAGGTCTCTTCAAACTTTTTCGACGCCCTTTTCGGGTTTGTCGAAGCCTTTGACTTCCACGTCGACAACTTCAACGTTTTCTCAACCGGTGACAACAAATTTGGCCACTTCTGCTCTAGAATTGGGTTTTAAACCATTCCCTAGGTCTGATTACTTTAGAGCTTTGTCCTCTATATATGAGGAACGGGAGGATTCCGACCATGAGAGACCCTCTGGGTTGCAAAGGACCACAACACCCATACCAGAGGAATTTATCTCTGAAGAGAACAGGTTAAAGGATCTTCAAGACTCTTAACATGAGGCAAGTGGTTTAGATACTTCTCCAGAAGTAGAGTTTGCTAAACCAGACCCTGGGGAGCATGCTGAGACCCCTTATAGGGTTCTGATGGTCAGAATAATAGAGTTCATGGGATGGTCTACACTTACACCTTCTTTTCAGCAGGATGACCTTACTGACATTTTAGTTAAAGGTCCACAGCAAGATCCTGTTGTTCCTTTTCATACTGCTCTGCAAAGAAAAATCTCTGCTAATTGGGAAACTCCTGAAGTTATCCCGGCAGTTAACAAGAAACTATCTGCCAAATACAGGGTATCTGCTACAGACCCTGAATATTTGAGCAAACATCCAACTCCAGAGAGTTTGGTTGTACAAGCAGCAACTTCATCAAATAGTAGATCTGCATACCCTACTATTCCACAAGACAGGGATGATAAAAGGTTTGACGCTATGTCATAAAAAGTCTTTTCGGCATGTATCATGGCGCTTAAATCTATTAACACCACTTGCACGCTTGCAAGATTCAGCCATACACTTTGGGAGTGTGCTTCATCTTCGGCTGACTGTCTCCTGGAAGGAGAGGAAAGGGAAGCATTTTAAACATCATTAAAGATGGGAAAGATGCAATGTGCGAGTCCCTTCAAACTGGCATTGATTCTGCTGACAGTATCAGCAGGGCCATGGCGGCATTGCGTGGTTGCGAAAGTCTGGTTTTGCTCCAGATGTACAAGCCAGACTTTTGAACATACCCTTTGACGGCACTTCTTTATTTGGTAAGAAGGCTGATGACAGCCTGGAGAAGTTACAAACATCTAAGGCAGCAGCGAAATCTTTTGGGGCTGCAATCCGTCAGACTCCGAATCGCCCCTCAGGAACCTCCTGGAGCGGTAGGTCCTTTCACTTTTTCTCCGCTTTCGGAAAAGGCAGAGGACAGCCAGCTCAAAGGGGCCAAAAACGATTCACCCGTGGTGGACGAGTTAAAGGAACAAAAGCTGCAGCAGCAGGTGCCACTTTACCCTCGGCATCTGCGTCAGCCGCTTCTAAACCCCTCTGAGCTCTCCCCTCACAAGACACCAGTAGGGGGCAGGTTAACTCAACATCTGGCAGAATAGAAGGCTATTAGGTCAGATGCTTGTGCATTGGAGACAGTTGCCCAAGGTTACTGCCTGCCTTTTCTACACACCCCTCAGTCATCCACTGGGGAACAACTCTTTGAAGTTTCCAGATCCGCTCCTTATGCAGGAGATTGTAGACCTGCTAGAGAAAGGTGCCATAGAACCGATACCTGTAGCGGAGAGGAACAAGGGTTGGTGTTCCTCCTACTTCCTAGTACCAAAAAAAGACGGAGGACTGAGACCCATCTTGGACTTAAGAGAATTGAACAAATTCCTCAGGAAGGACAAGTTCAAGATGGGAACTCTTTCTCAGATCCTTCAGGCCCTCCAGCTTCAGGACTGGTTGGTATCTCTAGACCTTCAGGATGCTTATTTCCATGTGCCAATCCATCTCAAACACAGGAAATACCTGAGGTTTGCAATTGGCAACTCTCATTATCAATTTCGAGTTCTGCCATTTGCGCTGACCTCCGACCCTCACCAAGCTAATGTCGGTAGTGGCGGCGAGTCTAAGGAGGGAATGCATCCATGTCTACCCCTACCTAGACGATTGGTTGATCGGAGCAGTTTCATCGGAACAAGCTCAGATCCAACTGGATTATGTCTGCCACTTCCTTCACAAGCTGGGCTTCTCCCTCAACTTAAGGAAGTCACAGATGATACCATCACAAAGACTCCAGTTCATTGGAGCGGTCCTGGACACTTCCCTGGGGAGAGCCTCGCCACCAGAGGTGAGGGCCCAAGATATTCTGCAGATGGTCACCAAATTTCAAAATGCCCAACTTCTTCCAGCCTTCGACTTTTTGAGGTTGCTAGGCCTCATGGCATCCTGCATCTTCCTAGTGCCAGAGGCTCGCCTGAGAATGAGATCTCTCCAGTGGGCGCTGACAACTCAATGGTCGCAATTCTCTGGAAGAATGACAGATCTTCAAGTCCTGGACACAATGGCTTGAGACCTTCAGTGGTGGGCCTGTCGGGAGAACTTTTTGAAAGGAGAACAGTTTTGGCAACCATGGCCGGAGATAACAGTAGTCACGGATGCCTCACTCACGGGGTGTGGAGCCCCTGCCAACAACTTGACCATCAGCAGTCGTTGGTCTCCATCGGAGTCCAGATTCCATATCAACTAGCGCTGAAAGCTTTTCTGCCATCAGTACAGGGGAAGAATGTCCTGATAATGGCGGACAACACAGTGGCCATGCACTACCTCAACAAAAGAGGATGCTTAGGGTCACTGCCACTGTGCAGAGAGGCAATGCAGCTCTGGTTTTGGGCAATTCAAGAGGGAATCTCCCTATCGGCTGTTCATCTAGCCAGAGAGAAGAACTTGACGGCAGATGGTCTGAGTAGGCAGAGCACAGTTTCCCACGAGTGGGAGCTAGCTCAGGAAGTCCTTTAAGAGATCTTCGCCCTTTGGGGAACCCCTCAGGTGGATCTGTTCTCCACCAGCATCAACAGGAAGCGCAATCAGTTTTGTTCAAGGGAATTTCCCCCGAGAGGAGCTCCAGGGGACGCGTTCGTAGTGGACTGGGAGTTCCCACTCCAGCACGCGTTTCCTCCCTGTCATTCCTCAAATGATCAAGAGGTTGAGAAGATTCCGGAAAGCCATGATTCTAATTGCCCCGGATTGGGCCAGGAGAACGTGGTACCCGGACCTTCTGGACATGTCCATCTGTCTTCCAATTCGTCCAATTCGTCTTCCGCAAAGAGAGGATTTTCTCTCGCAGAAGGGAGGTCAGGTTCTCAATCAGACATCAGAACCCTCAACCTTCACGCTTGGTTTCTGAAAGTTTGAGATACAAGGATTGGGATATCCGGGATGACGTCATGGAGGTGTTGCTTTTGGCCAGAAGGCCAGCAACAAAAACTTTATACCGCTGCCTTTGGAACAGATTTTGCAGCTGGTGTTAAGATATATTTCTGAACTCTGACCTGCAGAGGCAGAGGTTCAGAAGGCCAGCCTAGTTTCTTGGAACAGGGTAACCTCTGGACAAGCCAGACCAATCAGGGTAGCAATGGCGGCGGTCAAGACTAAGTCTCAAGAGGGGTGAGGGTGACGGAAAGACCTCAATAAGCACACAAATCAAGGACACTTACAAATTACTCCAAACAGGTGTTATATTAACCACTTAAGTGCCATGGGTATTTCTCCCCAGTGCCAGGGCCTTTTTTGGTGATTTCGGTATGTGGCCATTCAGTGGCTTGTAACTTTTTTGTTACATGAGGTATCTCGGCCAATTTTGGTTCCTTTTTTTCCCACATGTAGGCGGTAGTAACGCCACCCAGGAATCCTAGGTTGCTGTAGGGGGGTGAGAGAAAATAAGCAAAAAGGGCTAAAATGTTGGGTTTTTTCAAAAAATGCCAAATAAATGATGTACAAAGAAGCCTGTGGTTTTTTCCTTGTAAGAGCTAGGAACGAATGGTTTGCTGTGATGAATTCCCCAATTTCCTGGCTTTCAAGAACAGGTTGAGTGGAAGCGAAAAATTATTTTGATGTGGTTATCAACCGTTTTGTGAGAGGTAGGCGATTTTGGCCATTTTTGTCAATTGGACATGCATGGACGGAATGGAAGAAAAGGGTAGGAAAGCCGAATTGGAGGACAGAAAGGCAAGTATTTCTGAAAAGTAGACAAAATTCCAAGTTTCGGAAGGGGTGATTTGCGTAGGTCAGGCAACAACTAGGTAGGGCAAACTGTCATAGATTGGGGCAAAAGCGGGAAAATGACTGAAAAAAAGGTATGTGTTGGACATGGTTGGCTTGGTATGGCAATGGCTTCTATGAATTTTGAGAAAAGCAATGCTCCGCTACATTGCCCCGACTCTTGCAGTTAGGAGAGCACACATTTTTTGTAGTGTTTTACAAAACAAGCAATACCACAAGCCAAACACTGAGCCATGGTACACAGGAGTTTTACGCTCACGGCCTGAACAGATGCACTTAGCATGTGTAAATCGGGAAAACCAATGTGGTGAGGAACGGCAAGCATACATTTTTTAAAAGAGCACAGGCAGACCTTTTCAAGGGTAGGTGACTTGTGCAGGTTACAAAAGTGTATGGTGCCTAAAGCAGCGACTAAATGTAGGTCACATTTGGGAAATGAAAGGGTTGTGTGACAAAGGCCACCAGCAAATGGGTCCAAATTTTATAAAAACCACACAAACACAACACATGGCCTACCGTCCCGCGTTCCCACAGGTGTCCCGATGAAAACGGTACCTCACATGTGTGGGTGCACCTACCTGGCCGCCAAGGGGAAAGCCTAAAACACAAGTAACCCCAAGTCTGTTTTCAGACCGGAATTTGAGACGCTCTGCCGACCGTCACAACAAACAGATATGGGCCTCGGGTGGCCAAGCCACCAGGGAAAACAGGGAACCCCATGCATTTCCGAAAAGAGGACACCCGTGGGAATCCGCAGAGATATGATATGCCCAAATCGCCCCAGAATGTATTACCCAGACACCCCTGCAAAGTCCGAAATGTGGGGAAAAAAAAAACATTTTCCGCACATTTCGCTCGGCTCACCCATCGAAACACGCCCCCCAACAACACATGGCCTACCATCCCGCGTTCCCACAGGTGTCCCGTTGAAAATGGTACCTCACATGTGTGGGTGCACCTACCTGGCCGCCAAGGGGAAAGCCTAAAACCCCAGTAACCCCAAGTCTGTTTTCAGACCGGAATTTGAGACGCTTTGCCGACCGGCACAACATACAGATATGGGCCTCGGGTGTCCAAGCCAGCAGGGAAAACAGGGGACCCCATGCATTTTCCCAAAGAGGACACCCGTGGGAATCCACAGAGGTCTGTCTTGCGCAAATTGCCCCAGTTTTTATTAGCCACAATCCCCGACAAAGTGTGATATTTGGTGGGGAAAAAACACAATGTTCACTTTGTCTGGGGTTCTGGATAATAAATTCTGGGCCGCTTTGCGCAAGTCAGACCTCGGTGCATTTGCACGGATGTCCTCTTTTGGGAAATGCATGGGGTACCCTGTTTTCCTTGCTGGCTTCGACACCCTAGGCCCAAATCTGTAGGTTGCCCGCATGAACAAATTGTGCTGTGGCGAAAGGCTTGGGGTTACCAGTGGGTTACCCTTTTCCTTTTGCGCCCTCGGTAGGTGCACCTACACATGTGAGGTACCTTTTTCGTCGGGACACCTGTGGGAACGCGAGAAGGTCTGATATCTGTTGTTGGCAATGTGCTTCGGTGAGTGGACACGGGGAAATGTCTCTGAAATTGGCTGGAAATAAAAGACAATTCTCAGACATTTGGCTCTGGCCACCCACCAAAACACACCGCCAACAACACGTGGCCTACCGATGAAAACGGTACCTCACATGTGTGGTTGCACCGACCAGGGGCGCAAAAGGAAAAGAGTAGACCACTGGTAACCCCAAGCCTTTCGCCACTGCCCATTTTGTTCATGTGGGCAACCTACAGATTTGGACCTAGGGTGTCGAAGCCAGCAAGGAAAACAGGGAACCCCACGCATTTTCGAAAAGAGGACACCCGTGGGAACCCACACATAGCAAAATTGGAGGGGCGGCCCATCTCATGTAGCCCTCCCCAGGGGCAGATAATGGGGGGGGGGGCTGTCCTGCACTCCTCCCTGGGCTCAGGCGTCCGTTCCTAGGAGCAGATATCTGGTCCCAGGGAGGGCTGCATGACATGGCACCCACTCCATTGCGACTGGGGGGGAGGGGGTCAATGCCCTATCCCATTAGAAACTTCCCAGACCCTTTGGGGTGCCCCACAGCCCCCCCTAAAAAGCATTCCACCATTTTCCATTTTATTCTTTTACGAAACTTGCCTTGGTGCAGAGGGACACACTGGTGTGCCAATCTGGCCCCGGGGTGCCCAAACCTTACTGCCCGACCCACTGGGGGGCCTGTCCCACCATTTTTGGGGGCCCTCTCCCCCCTCACCCCAAATGGGTGGCAGGGGCAACTCATGCAGGCCTCCCTGGGCCTCCTACAAACGGCAGTGTGAGGTACACCCCCCCTCCATTTGGGGTTGGGGTGAGAGGGCCCCCAAAAATGGTGGGACAGGCCCCCCAATGGATGGGGCAGTAGGGTTTGGGCACCCTGGGGGCAGATTGGCACACTAATGTGCCCATCTGCGCCAAGCGAAGTTGCGTAAACAAAGAAAATAATACAAAATCGAAGGCTGCTTTTTGGGGGGGGGCTGAGGGACACCCTAAATTGGCAGCGAATGTTATACTGCAACGGGGGGTGGCACTCACCCCTCCCCCCCCACACCAAATGGAGGGCCCCACCTCATGCAACCCTCCCTGGGGGCAGATATCTGCTCCTAGGAAGGGGCATCTGACCCCAGGGAGGGATGCATGAGGTGGGGTCCACCATTTGGGATGGGGGGGGAGAGGGCCATCCCCCGTTACAGTAGAACATTTGCCGGCAATGTAGGGTGCCCCTCAGCCCCCCCTAAAAAGCAGCCTACAATTTTGTATTATCTTCTTTGATTACCCAACTTCGCTTGGTACAGATGGCCACATTAGTGTGCCAATCTGCCCCCAGGGTGCCCAAACCCTACTGCCCCATCTATTGGGGGGCCTGTCCCACCATTTGTGGTGGCCCTCTCCTCACCCACACCGAACGGAGGGGGGGGCAGATCATGCAGCCCTTCCTAGGAGGCTCAGGGAGGGCTGGCTGAGGTGTCCCCCCGCCCCCTCAGCCATTTGGGGTGGGGGGGAGAGGGCCACCACAAAAGGGGTAAACAAAAAAAATAATACAAAATTGTAGGCTGCATTTTAGGGGGGTTGAGGGGCACCCTAAATTGGCAGCGAATGATGTACTGTAACGGGGGGTGGCCCTCACCCCAACCCCACCCCAAATGGAGGGCCCCACCTCATGCAGACCCAGACTTCTGCAGTTCAGTTCACGTTGCTGGCAGATTCAGCTGCGATGATCAGGACATCTCGACACCGTGTAGATTCTGCGTAGCAGGATGCAGGGTTGAGGGTGTCCCAAATGCAGCGGACGTGCACAGGTTGTTACCACAGCAGGGCAACACGCCAACCGCGTTTACTCTGGTCCGGGTGCACTCGTCTCACTTCAGACCTGGGAATGCCAAGTGTACGAATTCGGTGTGAGGGTGCCATGGACACAGAGCAAGCAGTAGACCAAGTTTCGAGGGCTTCCCCGAAATGGCGGCGGTGACAGAGCAAAGCGTCCTGCGTAAGATGGTCAGCCCACTGGTTGGCCCAGGGACACTTCCGAAGAGGCTTACTTGCAGGCTTTGATGAAGGTGCCGGGAATAGTAGATCCCACTATTCCAATGGGTTGAAGCGCCTTCGCAGACCTTCTAGGACGATCAGATGCAGAGGAGCCTCGCAGGACGACAGCAGTTCAGGGTGCCAAGCCTTCAGCGGGTCACCAGCGGTTCCTCGACTCAGCTTCTTGTTGCAGAATACTTTGCTCCTTATCCCTTGTTCGGTGTGAACTCAGGAGATCGACATGGTAGTGGTGTTTTCAGCCTCATATCCAAAGTTCCCTTCGCGCCAAAACGGAGAGGGCCCAATGGGAGATCTGCTCACAAACACTCACACCATACGTGGACCTATCACGGACCACGGTGGTCCCAGGCATTCAGGACACTCTGGACTCTCTGGCACCCAGGATGTGTATTGGGACTAGACATCCCAGCCCACATCCTGTAGGCACAAACAAGGCATGCAGAAGCCCGCAAAAGTGTTTGTGTTTCGGGGGAAAGTGCATGACCAAATAAGGACTGCCCCGGGTCAGCTTGACCTGGGGGAAGGTGAAGGGACAAGACGGTCAACGGACAGGACAAAGAACCTCGTGGCATGGCCATTTTGGGAGCCAGGCCACCTATTCGTGCCAAATGCGGTAAGCGCGGATACATGGCAAAAAAGGGTTCAAAACACAAGAGAAACGATAGCTGCCACCATTCCCGTCCGTGACACACTTGCACAGTTCATAATAAGTCCAGCGAGAGTTTCTAGGGCCTGTGGAATGACTAGAGACTCAAGAGCGAGGTAATGTAAGTTATGGTGCACTCTTGTTTCATGTTGCACAAAAGCTGCAACATGAGGAAAGGACTAAGGGAAACGAAGTCTCCCAGTACTGACTGTTTTAAAGGCATGTCAGTTTCCCCAAAAGGTTTGAGCGAAAGCCCAGAGGAGTGCGGCGGAAGGCTGCGCTTCTCTGGCAAAATCTAGATCAGGGTGTAAAACAAAAGCAAAAGGTTTAGGGGTTGCCACATGGAGGGAAAATTACATACAATATGAAATCTTTCCTAACAGTGTAGAGAAAAGAATATCGAACCCTTTTCATGCAGTACACCAATAGTGTTCTCGTTCTTGCTCTATTTGGCAAACTCAGGTCTTTAAGTTGGTACGATCAAGGGCTACCTCGCAGCGCTGTCAATCTTTAAGCGCACTGCGGAGGAGCCATCATATTTCAAGTTACCACTAGTAATCCAATTTCTGAAGGGGTTAACTAATGTCTATCCCCCAAAGCCGTTCTAAGTTCCCTTGTGGGTCTTAAATCTAGTCTTACATTTTCTGATGGGTACTCCCTTTGAACCACTCCATTCTTGTTCATTAAGATCTCTCACCCTTAAAACAGTCTTCCTAGTGGCTCTGCCAGAAGAGTGAGTGAATTACAAGCTCTTTCTTGCAAACCTCCTCATACATTTTTTTACAAAGACAAAGTTGTCTTACAAGTGATGCCTAATTTCCTCCCAAAGGTGGTCTCTGAATTCCACATAACTCAGAAAATAACCTTACCTTCATTCTATCCTTCGCCCCATCCAGGGAAAGAGGAAGAGAGGCTACACAGGCTGGATCCAAGGCGTGCCTTGAGTTTTTATATCAACAGACTTGCTAGGATAAGGCAAGCAGACCAACTATTTGTAGGCTATGCAGGACACAAATTAGGATTGCCAATCACAAAACAGACCATTTCAAGATGGATTATTTTAGCCATTCTAGAATACTACAAATTGGCAGAGAAAGAGCCCCCTCAACATCTTAGAGCTCATTCAACCAGGGGTATCGCAGCCTCTTCGGCTCTCCAAAGAGGGGTACCGATTCGGGACATATGTGCGGCTGCCACATGGTCGTCAGCTCATACTCTTACAATATTCTACAGTCTGGATTCCTCCTCTAGCCAGGAGACAAGATTTGGCAAAACTGTGTTACATTCTGTTCATTATTAAAGGGAAATATTCAATTTTGACTCCCACCTCCTCTTTCACACCACTGCTATGGGAGTCTATCAAGATAAGGAATACGTCAGAGGACACAATCCCTTCAAAGAACAAGTTACTTCTTACCTTGTAACGTTCTTTCGATGGGATGTTCCTCCGACGTATTCCTCATCGCCCCCTCCCATCCATCCCCGCAGTAAAACTTCCCTTGTAGTTTCAGCTTACTCTCCTTCAAGGTCAATAACCAATTCATGCACAGCTAAATTTCAAGCTTCAAAACGGAACTGAGCAACGGTCGCTGCGCAAGTCTATTTATATGCAAGATGACATCGGCGCCGAGAAGGTGGCTGTCGAGGGACACCATCTCGAGGGATGTCGACGCGCAGTGCCCTCTACTGAAAAAATTTCCGAGGCCAGCAAGCTGGGATGTAATCTATCAAGATAAGGAATACGTCGGAGGAACATCCCATCGAAAGAACGTTACAAGGTAAGAAGTAACTTGTTCTTCTCCTGTTGCTCATAAGGACTTTAACCACTAATACTATGAGTGTTTTTGTAAAGGGGAACCTTACTCTGATAACACGCTATTAGGTATTCTGGCATTAGGGAAGCTTCATCTTCCAAAGAAGATGAATAACTGTGTCTCTCCTAATGGAGTCACCTTATTTCCTTGGTGGCCTTCTCCTCCCAGTTGATCCACCTGGCGAATACCACCCGCAGGGCTACGATCAGGTAAGAGCTGCCTTCCACTGGCCACATGGGAGGACACATTAGGCAGAGATTCTATGAGGACTCAGCAGGTTTCATCACACTACCTTGATAGTTTGGCTAGACATTAGTGTATTTTCCTATTCACCAGTATAGGGTGGCCTCTCAGAATTTACCCAGAGGGTTGATTCTGAAAATCCTTCTCAATTGATGATGGAAGGGTGCAGAAGCATGGCAGTGACACAGTGGTTGCATTTTGGTTGATAAAGACATTATAAAGCAAAAAAAGGAAAATCCTGATCCCTCCCTAAGACTAAGTGTTTCCCTGCCTCAAATCAAATACAAAAGACTCAGTCAGAATGTCCGAAATCCAAATACTCCACCATCCTGTGTACAGACGTCTATTTCCAACTCTCTGATTTGTAATTAACAATAAAAGGATCAAGGAATTTCATGGTCTCTATTCCTCTGGACAGTGTCCAATTCTACATGGAAACCTCGCCTGTGAGACTGGCTCCCTTCTCCAGGTGTCTGTTCTCCTCAAAAAGGGCAAACCTAAAGTTCCAGGTTCAATCAAAGTAAAAGTTAAAAGTTCCAACTCAAGATGGCAGCGCAGATAGCTCATACCCGGGCCTGGACCATGGCATCGGGGCGCCCCAAATGGAAGGACATGGAACAATCCCGATTACCTCGCCCCCTGCGCTTTCTCTTGCACCTCCCGGCTTCACTGCGACTGACATGGCCATCCATCTTATGATCGACCAAGCAGACGTTGAAGGCATGGGACTGGGCACGCAAATCCAGAGGCATCCCGAGGAACCTAGGCCCGTCAGCTCCAGTATTCCACAACCCGGCCTTTTCACCCGGGACTTCTCCCTCGAACTTTAAAAACTGGATTGCCGGAGGCCTTAGCTCCCTGAGTCAACTATTCGAAGGAACTCAGCCACTGACGTTCGCCCAATGCAAAAGAGTTTTTAATCTTTCGGAGTCTGACAGGTTCTCGTATTGCCAAATCGGACACTGGTGCTCACATCCCCAGACCCGTTTGGCAGCCACTCGGGACCTAGATGCCCTGGAACTAACTATGGCAGACCCCCCAGCCCAAGGGCGTATCTCAACGCTGCACCGACTGTTCCAGGAGAACCTATTGTCAACGCGAGCAACATATATGTCGCAGTGGGAAAGATACCTAGGACATCCGATCCAGGATCAAGCCTGGACCGACATTTGGTCTCGCACGCATTCGTCCTCCTTCTGTATCACCAATCGAGAATGTGCGCATAAACTTCTCTTGAGATGGTATTACCCACCGCTTCGACTACACCACTTCAATCAGTGGCTGGACCCGCAGTGCTGGCGCCGCTGCGGCTCGCCGGGCTCTTACCTACACATGTGGTGGACTTGCCCGATGGTGGCAGACTTTTGGGCCCAGTGTATCGCCACCATTGCAGATATTAACCAGGTCACTCTGCCACTGGAGCCGGAACCACTCCTGCTGGGTACCCCGATTCCAGGCATCTACCAAGATCGGGTGCGCTCGCGGCCCTCATCACTCATTTGCTTCTGGCCGTGAAAATCACTATAGCCCAGACGTGGAAGTCCCCAGAGGGCCCAGTAACGGTGCTGTGGTGGTTGAAAATCTGGGACATCGTCATTGCCGAGAAAATCATGGCGGCAAATAGAGGCCGCCTCCACCGTTTCATGAACATTTGGGCTCCTATAATAGACTATGACCAGTGCTTCTCAGCCCTGACATATAAACCACGCCTGGTGATGAATGACCAGCGGGCTGCAGACGAGGACCGGACTCAATCGGTAGAGGAGCAGGCCCCGGAAGATAGCCAGGCTTAAGATATGGGGACGGAAGTTCGGGGATAGAGGAAGAGGACCTATTAGAGTATGCTATTCTAAGGGGTGATGAAGCAGGGATCGGACTCAATTGGCGAAGAAGTAGTCCTCAGGAGACTGCCAGAAGTAAAGTATGGGGGCGGGTACCTGGGGATGTACAATATGAGTTAATGCTGTAAAAAATAAAAAAAATAAAAAAAGTGCTGAGCTGTGATGATACTTTGTTTTCCTGTGTGTTAACTAAAATAAACAAGTTTAAAAAAAAAAAAAAGTTCCAACTCAGAGATCTCTAGACAACATCAGGGGGAATGACTCCCTTCCCCTGGTCACAATATTCACAAGGCTAAGAGGATCACCTTTCATCTCTTGGCTTTCTCCAGACATTCAGAACAACACCATGGGAAGTGATTCCCTTCCCCTGGTTACAATCTCTCTATTTCTGGTTGGGCCAACTTGATTTTTTCCCCTGCCAAGTATGGTCGTTAGTAAAAGTCTGTTGGAGGTCCTAGACCTCTGCTTCTCTCTCTCGAGTCGTAGTAAAAGTCTTGGTTTCCCTTCTTCTTATGGCAAGCGTGTCCCATAACCCTCTTCTTTATATTCGGGTACTTGAAGCCTTCTTCTCCCAAGTACCACCCAAATGAAGATGATTCGTATAGTTCTCGTAGTGGGTCCCAGACTCTGGGTGCGGGTTTGGAGCCCTCTCTTCCCATGTACCGCCACGAGGAAGATGACTTGTGGTGTACTCTTATGTCCCATCCCCTTTCCTCCATACTGCATGGGCGTCCCTTCCTACGGACGGGGAGACTGAACCTTTTTCACCAGAAAAAAACGTTCTTCCCCTTTAAATTTAAAGGCGCGCGAGGTGCAGCCCTGGGAACATGCGCTCCTCTGACACCACACCTCGGCTCCCTTTTCCACATCCACGTCAATGGGAATGGGACGATTTCACCAGCGCTCCTGGGTTTAGCTTCGGCCATGTAATACCATGCGCTCTTCCCCGGATACTTTCTTTTGTCTTTTTTGTCTTCTTTTATCAATCAGGTACTTGGTACTCTGCCACAGTTCAGGCAGTTCCGTACCAGCCTCTGGCTCCGGTCTCCACACCTCAGCCCTCGGTGGCCAGCACTCCTTCCTCAGCTGTGTTCACCTGGGCGTCTGGCACGGGAGGAGAAGACCCTGACACATCGTCAGCCAAAGTCTTCCACAAAAGACTTGCAGGGCTGGCAGAGTACCTGGGCCTTCCCCAGCCCAAAGTCAAACAACCAGAGGCAGGGGTGCTCACCGAGGTCCTCACCTTACACCCCTCGGCTAGAATGGGGATCCCAATGCAAAAGGACGTTGTCGCCTGGGCTAAAAAGGGGTGGTGCAAACCCGGCTCGCTCTAGCAGGTCACTCAACGCCTGGACTCCAAGTACAGACAAATGGAGGGGGATACACTCTTGCTGTCGGCCCACCCTCAACTACTCTCTTCGGTGATTGCTGCGCCGTCACTCTACTCAAAGCCCCTGTTGTCCTCGGCCACCTCATCCTCTGTGCTGCTAGGCAAGGAGGAGAAGATCTTGGAGGTGTACGGGAAGAAGCTTTATTCCAACGCTTCGCTGCATCTTCGCCAAGCCAACGCGGATGCCATGCTGGCAGCCGTTAACCAGAGGCATTGCCGGGAAATAGCCGATTTCCTTCCAGAACTTCTAGTACAGAGCCAGTCACGTTTCAAGGCGTGACTGGCAGAGGCTAAAATGGTGGCGCCAGGACATCATGGAATTCCCCATGGCCCACATTGACACCTCTGGCCAGGCCATATGCATCGCCACGGACATGAGAAGGACTGCCTGCCTTCAGGCTACTAAATGTAACCTTCCTCTTTCACTCCACCACTGATAAGGAGCTAGATAAAAAGAAATATAGTTAGCAAACTGCAAAGTCTTTATCCTTACAAAGGCCCAGCCCAGAGCGTACACCCAGTCACATCAATGCTCCGACAAGGGGCGGACGTTCGGAGGATTCCGTGACTTCCAAGAGCAGAGGTCCAGGCAGCCTAACCATTCGCTGAGTCAACACCGGCGCAAACAACAAAATGTGGGTGGTGGGGCGGAGTAAGGTCTTTTTCCAGTCCCCCTCTGCAACAGCCTCAAAGGAAAAGAAGGCATGACGCACCCCTTTGGGTCAACGTGCAGGCTGGGAGCGGCCAGTTACGAGTGGCAACTGAACGGCCAGGTGCTGCGGGAGATTCAGCAGATGGGGGCATCCTCAGGTGGATCTTTTTGCCTCTTCCACTGAAGAAGTGCCAGCAGTTTGTGTCCTGGCAGGAGCAGGGCCCAGGAACCCTTGGCAATGCATTTCAGATTCAGTGGAATGGCAAGACAGCATATGCCTTCCCGCCCACACCACTGGTCGAGAGGGTGATCTGCAAAATAAAGGAATCTTGTCATCTCAGCATCATTCTGATAGCTCTGTGGTGGCTGGCGAGACCATGGTTCTCGGAGCTGCTCAGCCTCTCGGACAGGCCATCCATTCACCTTCCGACTGGCCCAGTACATCTTCTGGCACTACAGGGGGGCAGGTCATCCACCCCGCGCCACAGAAATTAGCCCTCGCAGCGTGGTTCCTGAGCAGGTCACGCTAAGGCACCTCAGCCTCTCACAGGCTAACTTAGAAATCATTCAGGGTGTGAAGAGCAAGGCTACCAGGATCCTCATACAAGAGTAAGTGGACTAGGTTCTGTCACTGGGCAGACTCTAAGGAGATCGACCCCTTTACGTGCACGTTGGACGATGTGCTCTCCTTCTCGGCTCACCTTGAGCACTCTGGCATGCCACATGTATTTGGCAGCCATAGGGGTCTACAGAAACTCGGAGAAGGAGGTCTTCTCTTCCAACCCAATAGTCAAGAGGCATTTGACGGGCCTCGCCAGATTTACTTGCCCATCAAAAAACCACACCCGTGGGGGACCTCAATGTAGTGTTGGGAGCCTTGGCGCACAAGCTGTTCGAGCCAATGGCATCCACAGACATCAGACTAGTCACCATTAAAACAGCCCTGCTAGTGGGCCTCACTTCGGCTTGCAGAGTCAGCAAGAACAAGGCTCTGGTGGCGTCAGAGCCATATACTACTTTTCACAAGGATAAGGTAGTCCTGCGGTCACACCCAGCGTTCCGACCAAAGGTACCCTCCGCTTTCCATCTAAACAAGGAAATAGTCCTGACTACTTTCTTTGCAGAGCCTAAGGACGAGGCTCAAAGGGTTCTACACTGTCTGGATGTCAGACGTGCTCTGAAATTCTATTTGGACAGGACCAAGGGCTTCCGCAAGTCGGATGCACTGTTTGTCACCTTCGGGGTACAAGGCCGGGGTATCAGGCATCCAAGGCCTTTATAGCACAGTGGATGGTGTCTGCCATCAAGGAGGCCTATGAGGGGCAGCACAAACCACTTCCAGCTAACCTGCACGCACATGGGGTCAGAGCCACGGCCATCGCATTCCAACGAAGGTCATCAGCAGGGCGGTCACCTGGGGCACCCCTTTGGCTTTCTATAAGCATTACTGTTTGGATGCCGGATCTAGATCAGACGCGGCTTTCGGACAGGCGGTTCTAAGAAACCTATTTGCTTAAGGAGGGTCTCCTCTCCACCCTAGGGCTACACTCAGTTGTAATCGCCCATGCAGTATGGAGGAAAGGGGACGGGACGTAAGAGTCATTATAAGTTACTCACTGTATTGACTGACATACTCTTGGTCCTTAGTACCCTTTCCTCCATACGTCCCACCATCCCCCCCCGTAATAAAACTTGTCATTAGGCAATGTTAAAATATTGTCGCCGCGTCTATGGGGACTGAGGTGTGGCACCAGAGGGTGGAGTCAGGGGAGCAGATGCTCCCAGGGCCACACCCCACACACCTTTAAATTTAAAGGGGAAGAAGGTTTTTTCCTGGTGAAAACGGTTCCGTCTCCCGTCCCTAGGAAGGGTCGCTATGCAGTATGGAGGAAAGGGGAGTAAGGACTAACAGTACGTTAGGCACTACTGTGAGTAACCTATAATTTCTTACTCAGTGCTGGGTGCCAGGCCCCTCTTCTTTGCGTTCGGGCTCTGTCCTCCCAAGTACCATCACAAGGAATACGAATCGTGTTGTTCTCACTCAGTGGTGATGATGTTCTCTCTCAGTGCTGAGTCCCAGACCCCTCTTCTTTCCATGTAGTTTGCAAGCCATCTCCTCCCAAGAACCGCCACGAGGAAGATGACTCGTGTTGCTTTAGTTTGGTGGGTCCCAGATCCTTAAGCTTCTCCTGCTGCAGGACAAACCTGGTTCACTTGCTTCCCAAGTACTTTGACTATAAAGATGCTGAATGCATCTTAGTTTCACGCCAGCCAGCACAAGTGATCCTCTAGGGAGCCTTGCAGTGGGCTCTAGTCCGCCTACGTGGCTGTTCTTTCCAATCTTCCTCTGTGCAGCGTGATCTTCCCTTCACACGCTTTCCAGTCTTCAGGAGCACGGGAAGGGATAGCTCAGGGGCAATGTGTTTGTCTGGGAAGCAAGACAACGCAGCACAACACAGGTTTGAACCCCAATCTCACATTTAGAAACCACTCCTGGTATTAAGCACGTTATAAATTAACAATTATAAAATGTATTATAAAAAACACTAGGAGCTTCTCTCTTCCAGCTCGCCTTCCACTCTGGACTGGACCTAGTCCTTCCAGCTCACCTCTTGGCATCCTATCTTCTTCCTTCCACCTTCCTGCACCTTGCTGGCTCCTACAGCTCCTCCAGGGAAGACTAGACCACTGCTTCCTGAGTCTCTTCCTTTTCTACTCTTCATTGACCAACGAGCAGCTGGCAACAACTAGACTGCTCATTATGGTTCGTAGGAGTACTCGTCATGAATCTGCACCTCCTCCTCATCTCAGTACATTTTATCTGCATGTTCTCCTCAGGGTCAACTAGTTCTTCTTCGTCTCAGTACTTCTACCGGTTGTACTCGTCATAGTCCCAGTACTGTTAATACTATGGATGTGAGACAAGTACATGGGGAGATTGGGTAAAGGAGGGTTAGGTGAAGGGAACTGGGTGTTATACTGCGTTCTCCTCTGGTAGTGGTCCCTAGTGCCAAAGGTAGAATCACCACCCATGTGATCCTCCCGCTGAGTGCCACCCCAGGGGAACTATTGGGTAGTTGCCTCACCTCCCTGGCCACATGGGAAGGGGGTCCCCTAGGGGAGAAGGGACGACATCCGAAGATTTGTCAGTGCTCATCAGTGGTATAAGGCGATTGGTACCGAGTACAAGCTCACTGGAGTAATCTGCTAGTCTGTTACGCATAACTTTTGGTTTAAAAGATTTTAGGCCTGTACGAATTGATGTAACATCTGAGATTTAAACATACCCAGCTGAAACCCTGTCTATGCACAACGTAGATCACTTTAAACGGTTTTGTTCTAAAAAGGGTTTGCCTACTTCTGGTACAAAAGCTGAATTACTGCAGAGAATCAGGGATAACAAGGTGTCTAGGAAAGTTGCCTTGCCTGTCACTGTAGAAACGAATCTTGGTGCAGTCCCTATTGGTAGTGGCCCCCATTACTGTTTCATCTGCTGATGAGGGGGACATTTCTGATGGGGATGAAACTTCCAACTATACTGTGACTACTGCAGTTGCTGAAGTCATGTTTGATCTTGAAAGAAAAAAAGCATAGGCTAAAAGATGTGGCATTTTAAGTACAACATGGCTAAAATAGACTCTTACAGAGTAGTGAAAGAGAAGGACGGGTCCTTTGCTCTGGAGTTAGCAAGACCTATTGGGGGTAGAAGCTTCTCCAAAGTGTCTTGGAATGTTTCTGGGCCGTCCTCTCATCTATCATCTAATTTCATTAGGATCTGCGGTGTATATGATGAGAGAAATTATCGATGATTGCTTGACTGCTTGTGAACTTGCTTTCGAGTTGCAAGAGTTAGTTGAGTCTGATAAGATTGCTTGGCTTCTCAGCAATCTTTCCCAGAGTGGGTACATTGCCATTATGGATTTGCGTAAACCTGAGACAAAGGAAAACAGACTCTGCTCTTTTGGGAAGTTCTTAGTTCACGATCTGTGGAGCTGGACAGGGGCTTCATATTAATGTTTTGGGGCTGAGCGCCATTTGGTTGGCGCTGATGGCTTTCCTTGCCCTAGTTTAGGGCAGAAGAGTCTGGATACAATATATGTCATGTCTAAGGAAGGCATTGTATCAAAGTAAGACAGACACAAGTGACCACAGTTCAAGGCTATTTATTGATATTTCAAAGAGGTGTGATAAATACCTATTTAAACCTAAATCTAAAATGGGCGCAAACTACGACCATCAAATAATAAAGAATGCAGTCCTAGTGAAGTCGTGTCAAACAAAAAAGGGCCTATACTAAAACTATTGTCAATCCTTACAACTAGCTAAAAATAGTGTGGGGTACAGTTCATGAAAAAGAAAGAAGTATTCACAAAATGATAATCAGAATGCTTGGACCGTTGGCTTCCCTTCCCCATGTTTTCAGCACGGGGTAAGGCGGTGCACTCTGAGCAAAGCGCATACTCTGGTACCTGCGGTTCGAGGATAGAATGGCAGTTCCAATATCGGGGCCTTCTGTACTCAAAAACGTAGAAAGTTCCTTTCTTCTTGTAATTAAATGATTTTGGAGGTTTCTCCACGGATCCCCCTCAGCCAGGTTCAGATCCCTTTTCACGTTCAACTCGTCTCCCTCAGCCGGGCTCGGACCAATTGTAAGTTGCACTTTATACCTATCAAAGACCTTCGATTGTGCACAGGTTTTTGTTGGACCTGTCGCAGGACCACTTCGATTCAAATTTTCTTTCTGACAACGTATTGCTCATTTAGTTCGATACTCAACAGAGACCTTCGAATGAGCACCCCCTCGTGCGCTGGACCACTCTGTATTTGGTATCTGATGTAGCTTTCAACAGTTAATTCAATCTTTAAGCTTCCAATTTTTTGGGCCTCTTAACACATGCACTTCAAACACAGTCCTTTGTAGAATTCTTCATACAATGTTGCCGCTTGCAACCTTGGTTCAAACACAGGGTGATTTTGTATCGGTTTCTCCTACTCACTGTCTGTACTGCTTTTACTGGCGTGGCTTTCTTGCAGCAAACAAGGACTACTTGGCCACAGCGGCAATCGCTCCTCCCGGCCTGGGTTATCCACTCTGGAGCACCCCAGATCCCTTTGATGTACAGCGTAGTTCTGCTCAGCTTCAGTTGCTTGTCTAAGGCATTTGCCTTTCCAAGACTCGTGTAAATAGCTGTTTCTAGAGGTCAAGGGCACTTCCCTCCTTGCAACCCTCTCTGGTCTCACTGCTTTTCTCCTCATGTTAAATCACCACCTTGAGACCGCTTCCCCCTCGTTAGCTTTTTCTTGCTCAGAGTGTGCTTCGTGCTCCGCCTTTGCTTCGTGTGGGGAAGTGTGATGAGAGTCAGGTGTGTGTAATGATTAGTAATTGCCTGACCTTGCCTGACTAAGGTGTTGGGACAGGTCAGGTATACAGCTCTGGTGTTAGTCCGTTGTTGCTCACAATTAACTGTCTGTGAGAAAGTGTTTGTGTTGGAAAAGGAGGGGTGGGGGGGCTGAACTTCCTGGTATCCTAACTGGTAGGAATGGGAATAGGTGTTAAAGGAAAGGGTGTCCCACTTCCACTCCCCGAAGACCCCCCATCCACGTGATCCTCCCGCACTGGTCCACCCCCAGGAACTGGACCCAATAGTGATGGCCGTGTCCTGGCCACCTGGATGACAGATCCCTGGGGACTAGCCCTGTCAGA